>NC_089036.1:13040555-13371944 GCF_034140825.1 Oryza sativa Japonica Group | reverse complement strand
ACTCAAAACAAACTAGAGCGTTCATATCATGTGGGTAAAGCTGTACAAACTTTGCAGAGTTCTTTAAACTAATCGATTAGCCGTGCTCACGGTCATGAGCGCTTTGGTGATGTGTCATGAGTATAGACTTTATGTTTTAAAATGTGATCATGTGACATTGGTTTGAAATTGATAAATGTGTTAAGTTGTGTGTGTGAGGTGATATATTATGACTTGTTGTCAAAGGATGACAACAAGAGATTGATTATGATGGAATTATGATGAACTTAATATTGAAACTTAAAATTTGTTTTGTTAATTGAAGCATCAACTCCTTTACAAAAGAATTGCGAAACAAAACTTGCTTTATGCTGAAATTGAAGTACATATTGCCTTTCTTTGAATATATGCCTTACATGTAGTATGGTAGGATTGACTTGTGCTTGCCAGTACATTAACTTGTTTAATGTACTGACTCTTGCTGTTGATATAACATTTTGTTTGCAGGTTTAGATTTAGTCTTTTGAGTGATGTGGGTTCCGATTGCTTCTTCTAGGATGAGAACTTAATGGGGTAAACCCCTAGTCGGTGTGCTTGTGATTGGGTAGTCAAGCTTCCGCTGTTCTCTAATATGTCTATTTGGCCGGTCGGCCTATGTAGTTATTAAGTTGTTGTAAGTCTTAAGTTTCTTTAATCTTAGTTGTGTTTGCTATGTATAATCATGCTTAAGATGAAAGTGTGGATCTAGTGCACATCCTGGGAACTAGATTCACATGAGTATGAGTTAGGAATATTTGAGAGGTTGTAGATCTTTAGCCATTTTTGTCAAGTCTCCTGAATGTGTAACACATCTGGTCACCACCTTCGAGTGGTTTGATGGGCACATCTCAGGCTGAAGTTGACTGGCAGGCTAAGGGCTCAGCAATGTCTCCAATATTCCTCTCTCGAGGCGTCGGATGTTTCATTATGCTTGTTTGATGACTTAAATTATTCACTTCATCTCTCAAATATAATGGAAGGTCCGAAGTGCCTACGACAACGCACTAGGCTATCCGGACTTGGAACATGGACCTAAAGGGAGACGGACATCACAGGAAGATGCAGCTCTCTGAGCTGGAGGAATGGAGGGACAAGGCCTATCACAATGCCAAGATCTGTATGGACAGAACCAAAAGATGGCATGATAGACAGATCAAGCACAAGGAGTTCAAAGCAGGGGATAAGGTGCTGCTGTTCAACTCACGGGTGAAGCTATTCGGACATGGAAAACTTCGAAATAAATGGATGGGCCCATATATCGCCGTCGACACTTCATCACATGGAGCCGTCATACAATAAAAGTAATATCTTTAAGATAAATGGCTATCATTAAAAAGTTTTTCTTGATCCGTTAGAAGTTGATCGTGTTAGACGTAGTGAATTTAGTCGCTTCTAGCTTCTACCCGGAGTCCTTAGGCCCCCCTGATCCGTTAGTTTTCAATGCCCTGAGTCCTTAGGTCCCCCTCTTGTTATCTTAGGTCTAGGTTCTAATAGGTGCACTTAGGTCTAGGTTGTTTAGCTTATTTTTATTTCATTTCATTCTTGTAATGTGCCTATCATTGACGACCGTATTTGCCGGCCGAAAGACCATTATGCACTTGTACAACTAAAATGGTATAAGAAATTCATAAAATCAAACTTTTAAAGGTTGTAAAAGAATGTTCTCGAAACTTTTCAATTAGTCGAGGGGGCATATTTAGAGGAGGTTTAGATTTCGAGAAGAGCTGGTTGGAATCCAACTAGTGAAAATCTAGAAAAGCTGGGAAAACCACTTTCTGTCTTCTAGTTCATTTTCAAGATTCCGCAACTACAACTTTATAGAATCTACAAAAAGGTGGATATTTTAGGGGAGCTTTCAATTCTAGGAGAAACTGTAGCTATTAGAACCTTCCCTAAACATGTTTTAGAATGTTTCTACATGTAGCTCAAATGAAATATTGAAATGAAAAAAAATATTTTATGACTCACAAAATTAGAAAAAAAATACAAAATATCCTTGTGTATATTGACTCGACATAAATTATTTTGTGAAACATTTAAGGATTAAATCATTCCCACGATGCAATTTAGAAAAACCACACATAATTCACTTATTTTATGTTCCCAGGAAAAGTTAATATCTTTAAATGAAAATTGCTTCCTTCATATTATGTGGCATTTGTTAAAAAAAGTGTTATTTCATTACAAAACATATGCTAGGGCATAAATGGTCCTTACAAGCAAACTTAATGGTCAATTGTATTGTGGTATCATTGGAATTAAGATGTTTATTGTACCGTTTGTTAGTTGACGGATAACAATATCATCTCTGTTCTTTCTTTTCCTCCACACCTTAAAAAATGTTAAATGACATCTTATCAATAGACAACACCTCCTATGGCCATATGAAGTGTTGTCGCTTCTTGATATGGTTACAAGTGATATTTGCTATCCAAATTGAAAGGGAGCATAATTTGAGGATCATAGATCTCGCCTAGATGGAGATGAATAGGTGTTTCCTGCAATTACAAACACTTGCAGCGAAAATTAGTATTGACCGGTTAATCAGGTATCATTGCGGATAATCTAACAATACACAGTGTCAGAAAATCTAATCACAACTAGACAGTGCAACCAAACACAGAGAATATAGGAATTCGCCTATGCACAATATAGACCCGTACAATCCAACTAAGAGTGGACAACCTTGGCCTTATAAAGAGAGTGAAAACCGTAGGGAGATGGAGCACTTTGCACACTAGATATGAGCAAGACCAAGAGGCATCAACAAGAGATAAGCATGCAACAATATGATCACCAAATAGCTCAACAAGAAAGCGGTAAGTGCAGAGTAATGAGAGATAGGAGACATTGCAGTTCAAGTCAGTCGATCCTACGTCTCCGTTGAGGGCCCCGAAAGGCCAAGTCTCTCTTAACCAACTGCAACCAATCATGCATTGGTCTCTTAAAGCAACCACCAAGAGCAAGCTCATGCTCCAAGCGACCCCCACCGGTCCAAGCTCGAATGTCACACAACTTTCGTTCGACAAGGCGAAGCTCGATTTCCACTATTTACCTTTTCTCTTCTTGAGGTAAGGTGTCAACCTTCGCAATCTTCTCCCAAATACACACCACACCCTCACGAGATTCTCTTTCTCCTCTTACAATTAAGAGTGGCAATTTCCCCGTTGGATCTGGGTCCCCGCAGGGGGCTGCCACAACGAGGGTGTGGACGGATGCAGATTTTCTCCCACGGGTCTGTCGGGCGGGGCCCTGACTTTAGACATGGGCGGGGGTCACGCCCGGAAATATACACCATTTCCAAACGCTCAGTGCATTAATCCTCGTCCCAGGAGGCGAGGTACACATAGACATTTTTGATTATTACAAGCCACACTTGCAGAAACGTAAAGGAAATACTCCATCTATCTACTTTTGATAGTTATATTTCATCTTGACACACAGACCAAGGATAAATAATTCTACTTATTATCCATTTAAACATGCTACTAGTTATTCCTCGTAAACAAGCAATTCATTAATATTTACATTTCTCGATGCCCATGCAGCCAATCTTATGTGGAAGAATGGAAAGTCACGTATTAAATCCGAGAAAGTCATTAAGAGGGTAGGTTGTTGGATTAAAATATGCCTATCAAAAATAAATTTTTTAGATTTGGAAATATGCCTATCAAAAGTAGATGGAGGGAGTACTTTATTACATGGGCGACTCTAGGCCCTCACACTCAAAGATAAACAAATAAAACAGCAGAAGACTACGGAACAGCAGCAGCCACAAGCACTCGACAACGGAGCGAACTAGAGATCCAAGCCTTCATCTTCTTCAGGTCCATCCTCTGGATTATTTTTGTGAGCAAGAGTGAGTACCACCACCGTACTTAGCAAGTCACACCGGAAATGCAACAATAATGCATAGGGAAATCAAGGAAATGGCCTAATAGGGTTTATTTTGCATAAAACCATAGTTTAAACATTTTAATCAGGTTAAAGCTCATTTTAAAACACGATCCTGTTCTAAGCCAATATTTTAATCACCAAGGTCGCATGAGCCTGCGAACCTGCCTTAGCCCAGGCTAATCTCCACATGACTACACCATCATGATTTCACCCTCCCAAGGTTTTATAAAACAAAACTAACTTTTGGTACATTACTCAGCTTGCCCATAACCGAGGGCGCGGCTATTCGAATAGTTTTTAACTCTAATCAGAGGTGTACAACTTTACCCACAAGACACAACCTCAACACGCGTTGCCACGCGCCGGGTACCACCACGGTACTCGGATAAAGGTCGTGACAAGACTATCCATCTAGGTCTACCCAAAACATGAGAACCCGCTGAGGTTTCACCGCCCGCTGGTCCCTGACAAGGTAAAGGTTGCCGGATCTTACAGAGAATCAACAATGTCCACCCCCCTTACAGAGAATCTTGTTCTCGAGATTCGAAGACGCTTCCGATGAGGTGAGGATGGGTGGACTTCAGTTCGTCTTCTCTTTCCCATGTTGCTTCCTCTTCTAAATAATTGCTCCATTGAACCTTACAAAAACGGATCACTCGGCTTCGGGTATGTCTTTCAGATGTTTCTAAGATCCTTATAGGCTTCTCCACATAAGTCAGGTCTTCCTGAATCTCAATCTGTTCTGGATCTGCTTGCTCTATCGGGACTCGGAGGCATTTCTTGAGTTGTGACACGTGGAATACTTCATGAACTCCTCCCAGAGATGCCAGTAGTTCCAATTGATAAGCAACTTTCCCTCTTCTACCAAGAACTTTGTAAGGTCCCACAAAACATGGTGCCAACTTTCCCTTGGTGTGGAAACGACGAACTCCATGAAGCGGTGTAACTCTGAGATACACAAAGTCTCCTTCTTCAAAGGCTAACTCCCTTCGACGCGTATCTGCGTAGCTTTTCTGTCGGGACTGGGCAACTTTCAGGTTCGCTTGGATAACCTTGACCTTCTCCTCTGCTTCTTTTAGAATGTCAGTCCCAAAAACTTGACGTTCTCCGGTCTGGTCCCAAAGGAGTGGAGTTCGACATTTTCGGCCATAGAGAGCTTCAAAAGGTGCCATTTGAAGACTGGCTTGGTAGCTATTGTTGTACGAAAATTCAGCATATGGGAGACTCTTATCCCAACTTTTGCCAAAGTCCAGGGCACATGCCCTGAGCATATCCTCAAGAATCTGATTAACTCGCTCTGTCTGGCCGTCCGTTTGAGGGTGATAAGCAGTGCTGAAGTTCAAACGAGTTCCCATTTCTTCCTGCAATTTCTACCAGAACTTAGAAGTGAATTGGCTGCCCCGATCGGAAACGATTCTCTTTGGTACCCCATGAAGACAAACTATCCTGGCAAAGTATAATTCGGCCAACTTACTACCAGGATAAGTGGTTTTGACTACTATGAAATGTGCAACTTTGGTTAGGCGGTCGATAACAACCCAAATAGAGTCATATCCAGATTGGGTCCTTGGAAGACCGGTGATGAAATCCATCCCAATCTCTTCCCACTTCCATTTTGGGATCTTGAGTGGTTGTAGCAATCCGGTTGGCCTTTGGTGTTGGGCTTTAACCCGTTGACATAAATCACAGAGTGTCACAAACTCTGCTACTTCACGTTTCATACTGACCCACTAATATTTCATTTTCAAGTCTTGATACATCTTTGTACTGCCGGGGTGTATTGAGTATTGACTCTCGTGAGCCTCTTGCAGAATAAGCTTCTTGATCTCAGGATCATTGGGAACACAAACACGTCCGCCGTACCAGATGGTCCCATGTTCATCTTCAGAAAACCCAATTGCTTTTCCCCTCATCATATTCTTCTTGATCTCTTGGATACCATAATCACCTTTTTGGGCTTCTCGAATTTGGTAAAGGAGTAGAGGTTTCGCCCCTAAGGTCACTATTTAGCCATAACTAACTATTCCCAAATTCAAGGCCTCAAGCTCTCAGCACAATCCAGGAGGACACTGTTCATAGATGATAGCATTGCAGTAACTCTTCCGACTCAAAGCATCAACCACAACGTTAACTTTCCCCGGATGATAGTGGATTCCCACATCGTAGTCTTTAATGAGCTCTAACCATCTTCTCTGACGGAGATTTAGATCTGGTTGAGTGAATATATACTTCAAACTTTTATGGCCCGTATATATCTCACAACGGTTACCGATAAGATAGTGCCGCCAGATCTTTAAAGCATGCACCACGGCAGCTAGTTCCAAGTCGTGCGTTGGGTAGTTACTCTCATGAGGATGAAGTTGGCGGGAAGCATAGGCTACCACTTGTCCGTCTTGCATTAAGACACACCCTAGTCCTTGTTTAGAGGCATCACAATACACCTGGAAATCCTTGTGGATATTTCGCAATACCAGCACTGGGGCAGATACTAGCTTCTTTTTGAGCAATTGAAATGCCTCTTCACACTGCGAGGTCTATATGAATTTCACTTCTTTCTTTAGTAGCTGAGTCATTGGCCTTGTTATTCTTGAGAAGTTTTCGATGAACCTGCGATAATAGCCTGCAAGTCCAAGGAAACTGCGAACTTGGGTCACTGATTTGGGTTGATTCCAATTGGTCACTAATTCGACGTTAGTTGGATCCACTGCCACTCCTTGAGCTGAAATTACGTGTCCAAGAAATTTCACTTCTGAAAGCCAAAATTCACATTTATTGAACTTGCATACAATTGATGTTCTCTAAGCTTCTCTAGCGCTAGGCGAAGGTGTTGCTCATGCTCTTCTGCTGTCTTGGAATAGATCAAGATGTCATCGATGAAGACCATGACAAACCTGTCTAAATATTCCATGAACACTTTATTCATCAGATTCATAAAGAAGACTGGTGCATTCGTCAGTCCGAACGACATAACCTTGCATTCATATAACCCATATCTGGTCGTGAATGCCGTTTTAGGGATGTCTTCCTCTCGGATCCTTAGCTGATGGTAGCCGGATCGAAGATCAATCTTCGAGAACACGGTTGCTCCTTTCAATTGATCAAAGAGGTCATCTATCCTCGGAAGAGGATATTTATTCTTGATGGTGACCTCGTTGAGTGCACGGTAATCCACACACATTCTCTTAGTTTTGTCCTTCTTTTCCACGAAGATAACTGGAGCTCCCCAGGGTGAAGTGCTTGGTCGGATGTGGCCTTTTTCTTTGAGTTCTTCCAACTGCTTTTTAACTTCAGCTAGCTCTTTGGCAGCCATGTGGTACGGTCTCTTGGAGATTGGCGCTGTCTCGGGCACTAAGTCATTCGAAACTCGATGTCCCTCTTGGGCGGCATGCCTGGTAGTTCCTCCGGAAAAACATCTAGATACTCTTTCACGATGGGTGATGAGGACATAACTAGCTCGGATATAACCATTGAAAGTGCATTGATCCCCCTAGTGGGTTTTGGTGATTAATGACAAATGTGGTTAAGGGACTAATGAGTTCATTGAGTTACTTTCAGGTGCATTAGCCCAAGGTGTGGAAGATGGATGCTTGGAGACCCCCCCAAAAGTATAAAATCAAAGCGGACCGGAACTCGAGAAGTGCATGGGATAGTTTATTTATTGCAATCGAGTTTTTAGGAAAAACCGTACTATTAAGAGGGGCTCCAGGTGATGCTCTGAGATATGTCAAGTACTCTTAGTGTGAACCAAGTGTCAAGTTTCCCTAGGAGTTATTTTTACAAATACTCCATCTGTCCAAAAATGCAAGTCCGGAACTTCCTGTCTTCTAGGTCCGGAAGTTCCAGTTTGGTGAAAAAGATTTTCCTAAGTGTAGTCTAGAAGTTCCTGTCTTCTAGGTCTGGAACTTCCTGTCTAGTTTCCAGTTCAAATTGTGAGTAACGGTTAGATGACGTCACCTCATCCAGTCCGAATCTGATTTTGAGTTTTGGGCCTTGTAATTGTGTCGTGGGCTTAGCCCAAAGGGGTGTGCGCCCTAGGGCAACCCTAGGATGTCCCCAATCACTTTTATTCAATAGCCGTCATCGTTTAGAGTCGGGTTTTGCTTAGATTATTCTGTTGAGAACAGTTTCGCTGCTAGATCGGTTTGTGGAACCCTAAATTCGTGTGCTTAATCATTCATATGCAATTTGCTTGCAATCTATCTTGTTCTTGCTTGTGTTCTTCGATTCACATGCAGGGATTAGCCTTCTCGGCGAGGTCAACCAGGTTTCGACACGGTTGATAACCAGAGGGACGTGGTGCTGCGATTGCGGGGCTCAGTAGCGTGTTCGTTCAGAAGCCGGATTAAGTTGTAACAGGACCATGCACTAGGGTTCATATACTTCTGGTCAGCACCGCTTTGATCCTTGCAATCGCCACATCACGTCCTTCAAGGTGTCACGAACCAGCCACCGGTTGGACCGTCCTTAGCATTGCTGGTAAGACACTTGTAAGAGCTTGGTAAGATGCTCCATTGGGCTGAGTTGTTGAGGGGCACCACTACACCGCGTAGCAGATTATTAGGGATAACCTTCATTGTTTGTTTTTTTTGTGTTTGCAATGACAGGTATGAGTGGCACTCGAAATCAGCGATACCAACAAGATGCACGTAATGACAGTACTTTGGTGTAACAAGTGCTAAGCTCTCAAATGGAGAAAGCAGAGCAATGGCAGTACCACGAATTATTTGAAACAAAGTTTATGGTTAAGGATAGAGCATGTCGTACTATAATCGATAGTGAGAGTTGCAATAACATGGTGAGTTCAGATTTGGTTGAGAAACTTGAGTTGCCTACACAACCGCATCCTCATCCATATTACATCAAATGGTTCAACTCTTGTGGTAAGTTTAAGGTAAATAGAATTGTGAAGCTAAACTTTTCGATTAGAAATTACCATGATACTGCCAATTTTGATCTTGTCCCTATGCAAGCATGTTCTTTGTTGTTTGGTCAACCATGGGTATATGATAATAATGGATCGCATAATTTTGTTGCTAATACATACACATTTAGACATAATGGTCGGAAAATGAAATTGGTACCCATGAGTTTTATTGAAATTTTCGAAGATAATCTTGAAAGGATGAAGAATGGAATCGAGGAAAATTTCAAAGATAGTATTGAAAGGACGAAAAATAGAATCGATGAGATTTTCAGAGATACCAGGAAAGATACTATCTTTGAAAGATACCAGGGCTCAGTAGCGTGTTCGTTCAGAAGCCGGATCGAGTTGTATCGCGACTCCGCCCAAATCGACTGTTTGTCAATACCTATCGGAAGATCGGGACCTACATTCCTCATCAGTTTCAGAAGAATATATATGGAGCTTGGGAGGCACAATATATAGTAGCAAAGGAACGTAATTGTACTAATCAGAAAATGCAAAGTTGAATAATAGTTCAAAGTATTAGTCAATGTGCTGGCCTAGTCTAGACTCAACTCTAGCTCAAGCAAGCACCCGACAACACTAAGGACTAGATATGAATCAATGCACAACTCTGCACTCTGAAAACATACTCCAAGGATGAATGGTTTTTCTTTCTTGGTGTGGCTTTTTTAAGCACCTTTCTGCCTTTTTTTTCTTTTTTTTGTGCGGCTTTTTCTTTCTTTTTTTTCTTTGCACCTTTCCGCCCTTTTCTTTCTTTATTTATTTTTTTACTTTTTATTCAACAAGAACCGACCACTGACCTCGAACATGGACTCAAAATATAAATATCAATATTACAGGGACTCAAATGTAAAATGCAAAACTAAAATTAGATCATCTTAAAAATGGAATGCTCACATCATGTAGGTTCCGTTTTTATAAAAATATCTCAAATCCACTACTTAACAATTCTAGACAGAGAAAAATATAGATAGTCACAGATAGATCTGATCTGATCCCTCCCCTCAGGCGCACAGTACTCCCCTCACGCGCGCGCACAGTGGTACAGGAGCTCTAGAAATCGAGTAACTCCCAAACCGTTGGATAAAAATTTCTCCAAAATACAAAAACGGAAACCCGACGACGAAACGATTCAATTTTTCAAGGTCCCGGCAAGAACCGACAAGATGCAAAACTGGACCTAAAATTGACGTACAACTCACACGTGATAAATCCTAGACCCAAAGTGATGAACAGATGCAATACTCAAAACTAAAAATTAAATCTAAAACTAAACCAGCACTCAACATGACGATGCAATCTAGAATTCAACAAAGCAAAATCTAATAGAACAATGCAACGGCTCAAATTGTCTAGGTAAAGAATAAATATTTTTATGTGGCAATTTTCTGATTATGGGAAGATAAATTACCTAATGGGCAACCGCGCTATGATACCAACTGATGAGGGATGTAGGTCCCGATCTTCCGATAGATATTGACAAACAGTCGATTTGGGCGGAGTCGCGACACAACTCGATCCGGCTTCTGAACGAACACGCTACTGAGCCCCAAAATCGCAGCACCACGTCTCCTCTGGTTATCAACCGTGCCGAAACCCGGTTGACCTCGCCGAGAAGGCTAATCCTTACATGCGAATCGAAGAACACAAGCAAGAACAAGATAGATTGCAACCAAATTGCATATGAATGATTAAGCACACGAATTTGAGATTCCACAAACCGATCTAGCGGCGAAACTGTTCTCAACAGAATAATCTAAGACGATGATGGCTACTGAATAAATGTGATTAGAGACGTCCTAGGGTTGCCCTAGGGAGCACACCCCTTTGGCCTAAGCCCACGACACAATTACAAGGCCCAAAACTCAAAATCAGATTCGGACTGGATGAGGTGCGTGGCTTGTTTTGCAGATTCCCGGCAACTCGGTAGGAGTTTTGACGTGGGACCAAAACCATCTGAAAGTAGACTTCATAAGCTTTCCAAGAAGTACTTATGGGCCCCGAAATTCCTTCTAGATCAGTGAGTAGGTCCGTTTGAAGTTGATGCTGTCAGGAGGCCCGAATCCGAATCCAAAACGTGTAGAACTTTATCTCTTGTCTTCTATGGACCAAAAGTGACGTGGTGATATGAAAGAAGACTTAAAGAAGGTCTTGGTTTGGTCCCCAATCAACTTCTTCAATCATCCATGTATTCCTTACGCTCGGTCTCTTTTCTTTCGCCCAAGCAAGTACCTCTGCAAACAAAAACACACAAAACTCATTGTGTCGCAACGTTTGTTGAAATATATAACAAGTAAATCTAATATAGAACATAAGCACCTTTATTTGATTAATACATAAGGTAGTCATGGTTATATCCGAGCTAGTTATGTCCTCATCAATGGGTATTTCATCCATACTGACGTGGTTCAGAACTTGCTTACAAGGAAATACAGGCTTGGCATGGAAAGTGACTCGCTGGCCAGTACCCCTAGTCATAGATGTGGATCAGCTGGCACAATCTATAATACCACTGTGCTTGGTCAACCAGTTCATGCCAAGAATGACATCCAGATTCTTAGAGCTTAGAAGGATGAGATTAGCCAGAAAAGTGACTCCTTGGATCTCAATGGTTACCAATGGGCTAAAGAGCTTAGCAGGTAGTTGGCTTCCTGGGGTTGATACTATCATAGGTTTGCTAAGATCTTCTACCCTTATTTGGTGTTTTGCCACAAAATCTCTTGATATAAAGGAATGCGTAGCTCCTGAATTAAAAAGTACACATGCATGAACAGAATTAATCAGGAACGTACCAAGTATGACTTCTGGCGCAGCCTGTGCCTCCTCAGCCGAGACATGATTCACACGTCCCCTCACCAGGTTGTTGTTGTTGCAGTTGCCATTGTTGTTCTAGTTGGCATTGCATGCAGATGCAGGAGCTTGCGGACGCTTTGGCTTTGGGCACTTGTCGGCGAAGTGTCCAGGCTCATAGCTGTTGTAGCACACAAGTATCTTCCCAGAGCTATCTCTGCGTGTCGATCCAACCTGGGCAGGGGCAGAACGCTGATTGTTGTTCCATCCTGAGTTCTGCAGCTTGTTGTTCATCTGTGGACGGGGTGCACGCTGTGCTACCGATGAAGAACCAACTTGAGGGGGAAACGCATAACGTGGTTTCTGACTTGGTCCTTGAAACATCCTAGCATTGGCCAACTTACGCTTCTTGCTTTCAATCTTTCGGTGCTTGTCCTCCTGGCGGATCGCCTTGTCGACTAGCATTTGGAAATCTTCGCAGTCACCAGAGATGAGCTGGACTAACAACTCGTCATTCAACCCTTCAAGAAATTTCTCCTGCTACTCTTCATTGGTGCGAACGTCCTCAGGAGCATATCGAGCCAACATGTTGAAGTCGTGCAAAAATTCAGTTACGGTCCTGCCATCTTGCTTGAGTTCACGAAATTCTTTCTTTTTCTGTGCTACAACTCCAACAGGTACGTGAGCTCTACGAAAAGCAGTAGAGAAACGAGCCCAAGTAATAACTTGTCCAACTGGCTGGGTGGCCTGGAAGTGGTCCCACCACTCGGAAGCAGGTCCATGCAGTTGGTGAGCGGCGAAAGCGACTTTCTCCTCATCAGTACACTGGATGAGGTCCAACTTCTTATTGACCGCGTGCAACCAGTCATTTGCTTCGACAGGGTTGGTTGTGCTTGAAAAACTAGGAGGTCGGACTCGGAGGAATTCCGACAGCTTTGACTGCGGTGGAGCGTGTACGTGAGCTTGAGCAGCGGGTGCTTGCGGGTTTTGCATTTGGTGGAGCAAAGCTGCGATGAATTGGTTTTGGTTGGCGAGCACTTGTGCTAAGTTGGGGTGATCATGGATTGGCGGAGGTGGCGGCGGTGGTGGTGGAGGGGCGTGGCCTTGGTCCTAATTCTGGTTCTGGTTCTGATTCTGATTCTGAGCTGAATTCCTAGCACGAGCATTGTTAGCAGCAGTACTCCTTGTGTTCACCATCTGTAGTAACCAAGATAAGAGGGAAAAGAAGAAGGGAGAGATCAGGACAAGAACACGAGCTATTAAACCAACTTATTTAAATTTTATTAATGTGATGTTGGTTACATAGAGTTCAAGTTGCTTAAGCACCACAAAGGTATAGCTATATCACAACGGGCCGATATAGTCCATACCAAAAAGCACACAAGGCAACAAACTCCAGCAGAAGATAAACGATAAAAACATACGCGCACTAAGACTTCGCGTCTACTCTTGAGAACGACTCCTAGAGGGGCTACGGTCCACAAATGGCTCATCCACGTTGCTGATGCCGTGGCGAGGACAGGCGCTTGATCCAACAGGTGGTAGGGTCTTGACGACGGTTCCAGGCATCCCACTCTTCAAGTCCTTCAGCTCCTTGCGTAGAGCGCGAAGCTCATTCTCCTTGTCACGATTCTTCTGAAGCACTGCCTCGAACATCCTCTCCGTCATCCTGTAGTAGACCATACGGTACTTGTCCATCGCGGCCATCATCTTGGACATGTGCACAATGGTGGTGTCCCCTTCATTGCGGGCATCGCGGAAGTCAGCATCTTCTGCGAAACCCAAGCGAGCAGGGTGGTAGTGGAACAGAGTGGTCTTCAACTGGTCGGAGTGACTCTGGCAAAGGGCCCCAATGGCATGGAATGCAGCTTCTTGGCAGGCAGATTCACGGCTGTCACCTTCTCCTGTGAACCAGCAACTTTCTAGCATCATCCGGTTGGAGATGATCATCACCTTGGCACTCCAAAGTGGTTCAAGTACACCCTCGTCTTCGAAGTTGAGAACCACGCGGTACTCCATAGTGATACAGTATCCGACTTCAGCGGCCAAGGCACGAAGTTGCTCCACAAAACCGGCCAAGTTGAAGCAGCGGGTAGTCTCGAACTCAGGCATCTACAACATTTTGAAATAAGAGTCAATGACCAGTTTTGTAAAGAGTGGACAGGTGAAGATAGAATAACGAAGGTTTTCACAATTAAAGAACTAGTTTCTAAAAAAAATATCATCCTAAGGCTTAGACCACTGGCTCGTCCTACGGTCAAGGTGGCTCTGATACCAACTTGTCACGCCCGGAAATATACACCATTGCCAAACGCTCAGTGCATTAATCCTCGTCCCAGGAGGCGAGGTACACATAGACATTGTTGATTATTACAAGCCACACTAGCGGAAACGTAAAGGAAGAACTTTATTACATGGGCGACTCTAGGCCCTCACACTCAAAGATAAACAAATAAAACAGCGGAAGACTACGGAACAACAGCAGCCACAGGCACTCGACGGTGGAGTAAATTAGAGATCCAAGCCTTCATCTTCTTCAGGTCCATCCTCTGGATTATTTTTGTGAGCAAGAGTGAGTACCACCACCATACTCAGCAAGTCACACCGGAAATGCAACAATAATGCATAGGGAAAACATGGAAATGGCCTAATAGGATTTATTTTGCCTAAAGTCATAGTTTAAACATTTTAATCAGGTTAAAGCTCATTTTAAAACACGATCCTGTTCTAAGCCAATATTTTAATATCACCAAGGTCGCATGAGCCTGCGAACCTGCCTTAGCCCAGGCTAATCTCCACATGACTACACCATCATGATTTCACCCTCCCAAGGTTTTATAAAACAAAACTAACTTTGGGTACATTGCTCAGCTTGCATATAACCGAGGGCGCGACTATTCAAATAGTTTTTAATTCTCATCAGAGGTGTACAACTTTACCCAGAAGACACAACGTCAACACATGTTGCCACGCGCCGGGTACCACCACGGTACTCGGATAGAGGTCGTGACAAGACTATCCATCTAGGTCTACCCAAAACAGGAGAACCCGCTGAGGTTTCACCGCCCGCCGGTCCCCGACAAGGTAAAGGTTGCCGGATCCCCCTGGACGAGACAGGCTCCCCTTGCGCCGGGTAAAAGAAACGGCATTAATCCTGGCCCCACACCCTTCCAACCAATGGTCTTTGTTTTGAGAAGATCTAAACTTTCAGTCGGGCCTTACCCACTAGACTTGTGGTTGCACAAAGACCGGTCCTTATATTAGCCGGGGTGCGACTACCAAAGTAACTAGCTTGCACCCTGAGCCCAGCCCAAAAATATATTTTAGTTGCACAAAGCATTTTATCACCCATCCATTGACAAACCAGTCAATAGTCCATAACTAATCAAGTTTTAGTTGTTAACCACCATAGTCTAGTTTATCCAAAAGTTCTAGGTTGGAACTAAGCAGGACTATGCATTTACCTAAAGCAACTAGTCAGTCCATCATGTAGGGTACTAGACTAGTCAAGTTATAATTTTACTAGGGTTCACAAAGATTATGGATATCAAATCAACATAATGGCCATAACCAAGAGCATAGGAATAAATAATAAAACAATATTAATAATGAACGGTATAATTTATAAAGCAATGCAATATAAGTAAAACAACATAATTTTCACAATATGGGATTCAACATGTTTAAGGTAGATATGACTTGCCTTGATCGCTCACAAAGTCTTCAATGTCAATGACGATGAAGAGCTGATCTTCCGGAACGGCACGATCTACACGACCATTGCGAAGAAATACAAAAAGGCTAATAAAATCCATATGAACAGAAGCAATAAAGCACATAAATGGGTTCTACTCATTTTAAGGAGAAATTAGAGATTTGAACGGATCGATACCGAGTTCAAACGGTCAAGATATGGCCATTTGAAGTTTAGGTGTTGTTTAAACGGAAATTTGTAATTTTGTGAATTATTTTTCTAAAGGAAAACTTGAATTATTGAGAGAGAGCGCACGCGGACTGGGTCCACGAGCGGGTCCCACTTGCCAGCCGCTCGGTCCACTGTGAGCCGAGCACACCGACGCACAGGCACGGCAGCAACCGAGCCAGGCGGCTCGCCGGCGACGGCCAATGGCGTGGCGGCGGTGCGACAGAGCACGGGAAGGGAAAAACGGAAAGAGGAGGAGACGACGGTTCTCACCGAGCAGACGCGGCAGCGAGAGGTTGACGGTGTTGCCGGCGGTGAGGAAGAAACGGAGGGGTCGTTGTCATTCCCGCCGTCTTCGTGCTCGACGGAGGGGTGGACGGGGAAGAGGAGGAAGCGGCGAAGCGGATGGTGGCGACTCCGGGCTCCGACGAGGTCCCAACCACCAGCGAGGGGCGGCCGGAGTTGCAACGGCGGCGGCACAAGAAGAGAGCGGCGCGGCGGCTATGGAGAGAGGAGGGAGAGGGCGGCGGTGTGTGGGGAGAGAGGAGGGAGTCGGGGTCCCTTTTATAGGCCGGAGGGGAGGGAGAGAGACGCCGGGGAGGGAGATCGATGCCGGCCATGGTGGAGCTCACCATTAAAGAACATCATCGAAATCCACCGCGAATAATGCTGGATCGAGTGGGAAATTATGGGGGAATTGGAGAGGATGAGGTGGGAATTAATTCCCCTCAATTAATTTGATGAAACGGCGAGTGGAGGAGGCGAATCGGAGGTTGCCGTCGCTTGGAATTCGGACGAAGAGAGAGAGGATGGCTGGAGGTTAGGGATGACGAGTGGGACCCACCTATCATCGAGAAGGAGCACACCTGTCTCTGACTGGGCGCGCAGAGAAGGCAAAACAGACTTCGGTCTGTGGGAGGGGGAATGAGCTGGGCTGGCCCAAGGAGAGGGAGGGGGTGGGGAGAGAGGAGGAAAAAGTACACCGAAGGTCCCTCAACTTGTCGTCGGGATATAAAATCGTACTCGAACCACAAAAGCAGACATGCAAGATCCCTTAACTATACAAAACCGATCACCCCAAATCCTTTGTGATTTTGACCCCGGTTTTAGTCTACGTGGTGGCTGAGTAAATGTGAGACCCACGTGGGCCCCACATGTCAGGTGTCCACATCACCCTCTCTCTTTCCCCTCTTCTCTCCCTTCCTTATCTCTCTCTCACTTCTCTACAAGCTAGCCGGGGCGAGGCGGGAGGGCGGCGCCGCGACGGCCGCCGGTGGAGGCGGCGGGCGAGGGGCGAGCTGGAGCGGTGTCGCACATGGAGATGGCCGCCAGGGTGGATCTGCTCAAGGCATGGCTTCCAGCAATCTTCAAGGTACAAGACCCCGGATGCAGACCAGGGCAGCCGCGCATCCTCACTGTCCCCGCCGCCATCGCCATTGCCATCCTGCGAGCTCGGTCCCTCGTACTTCCAGATCAAGAAGCATGCCAGGACCATGCAGGAGTAGACCCAGACCGCGCAGAGCATGAACCTCCAGTTCAGCCAATACTCAGGAGCAGTGGTGTCGACGGCCATGGCTGATGATGGCATTGCTGCAGTGACGAGGCGTTATGCAGCCAGATTCATAATACAGGATATTACTACTCAAACCATGTCTGTTCTTCAACTGCAAATTAGATTCTTGCGCCAAGATAAAGAGAGGAATTATTATTGCCGACGAAGGGAGAAATGATCAGTACTACGATTCTTATCATTTCAAGACACACAAAAGAAAAAGAAAATCGACGCTAGCCAGATGCTATATATCCTGATACCCTGCAACCTGGATCCCCACGCATGCAGATGGTAAAGATGCAAATCTTTATTTCCATTTCCATGATTCCATGCACACAAAAAAGAAACGAACAAATGCCCCACGCATGCAGATGGTAAAGATGCAAATCTTTATTTCCATTTCCATGATTCCATCCACACAAAAAAGAAACGAACAATATAGAGAAGAATACCAAGAAACACGCATTGGCGCAGAGGAGGGTGGAAAACTAACCCAATCTCAACGGTGATTGGGTTCTTGTTTCTTGACTTCTCCAATGCCTCCCCTTCTCCAACCTTTTCTGCCGCCGCCTCTCTCTCTCCATCGATTCCTCTCCCTCTCGCGACCTCGAACAAACCGAGAAGAAGCCAACGAACCAACCAACCACGTACGTGCTGCAACGCCGCCGTGTTAGGAGACCACGGCCGGTACATCTCCGCGAGCACCCGGCACCCCACCACCGCGTCCCACCGCGCGTACGCGTCGCCGGCGCCGCTGCCAGTGCCGACGCGTTCGCCGGCGCGCGCGACGACACGAGCGCGCCCACGTCGGCCGAGCGGGACGAGGAGGCGGAGAAGCCGCAGCGCTCGCACGCCCCCTCCGCCGGCGGCCGTCGCGGCGCCGCCCTCCCGCCTCACCCCGGCCAGCTTGCAGAGAAGTGAGAGAGAGATTAGGAAGGGAGTGAAGAGGGGAAAGAGTGAGGGTGACGTGGACACCTGACATGTGGGGCTCACGCGGGTCCTACGCTGACTCAGCCACCACGTAGATCAAAACCGGAGTCAAAACCACCGAAAGATTCTAGTGACCGGTTTTGTATAGATAAAGGACCCCGTATATCTAGTTTTGTAGTTGAAGGACTTTTTTTATCCCGACGACAAGTTGAGGGACCTTGGGTGTACTTTTTCCGAGAGAAGAGAGGGGTGGCCGGGCTGGGCCAAGAGAGGGAGAGATGGGCTGGAAGCAGCCCAACAGGAGGAAGATGATTTCTTTTAGCTTTTCCTTTTTATAAAATTCTTTAATTGTTTTTGTTGCCCTAAAATTATTTAAAATTCAAGTAAAAATTGGTTAAATATTTTTAAGCATGGGGAATTTATTAAAAATGTCCACAAGCCAATTTTATATAAATCTTGGTGAGTTTTAATTGTTGGAGGCTCTTTTAGGCTTTTAAAATTTCTAGAAATACATTAAAGCACGATTTAAATTTAGGGCGATTTTCAGGGCGTTACAGTGGGGATGGGGACAGGTTGAGATCTCCACCCGCGGGTCCCCGTGGGGCCCTGGAAGTACTAAAATCGATGTTGAGTTCCATTGGTGAGCTCTAGCCTCGACTCTAGCATGTCTGCCTCCTCTTCTTCTCCAAACATGTGGGTCCTCGACTTGTAACTAACCCCAGCCCAAGTAGGGTCTATGTGGGGTGCACCCTAATCTGGTGGAGCACGGTCTTAGGGACCTCTTGGTCGTCCTCCCATCTCTTTAAATAGCTAGGTACCACTTCAAGGTTCCTTAGATTTCATTAGATTAATGTTTTAGCCATTGCTACTTTACCTTGTAGTTACATGTGTCGGCTAGACCACCTAATTACTCGTCTTTAGAACCCCAACTTATTGTGAGATTTAATTCCTTTTCACAATTTAGATTACTTTTATCTTGTTCTTGCTTATTTCTTTGATTTACTTGTAAAAATAAGATTGATCTGCACCGATTTGATCAACAACCCACGGAGAGGTATATCGATCGCTAAGGTGCAACACAATAATGGCCTGTACGGTTATAGTCCGACCGTCAACTTCTCTTCCAAATCATAGTTATCTCAACTCACTGAAAGATCGAGCCAATCAAAACCGTGATCGTATCAAATGGATCTCAAGGTTTATCAATAACACTACCTATTTATAGCCCCAACTCCTCCATCTTTGGTACCGTTCCTTGAGTCTACCAAAAGTTGTATAGGGTCAAAGAAAATCTGGTATCACACTGAATTGTCTAACTCTTTATGCTTTTTGAACGGTAACCGAGCAACTAGCTATTATGGTATAAAGAGGTGGACAATCTAGTTGCTACTCCCTCCGTATCTTAATGTATAACGCCGTTGACTTTTCGATCAACGTTGGACCATTGTTTTATTCAAAATTTTCGTTCAAATATGAAAATATTTATATCATGCTTAAAGAACATTTGATGATGAATCAAGTCACAATAAAATAAATGATAATTGTATAAATTTTTTGAATAAGACGAATGGTCAAACGTTGGATAAAAAGTCAACAGTGTCATACATTAAAATATAGAGATAGTGAGGTAGTATGTGATTGTCCAATTGTGCTTCTCAGAAACAATTTGGAATACGGCAGAGGACCCTAAGCCTAAGGGTTTTCTTTTTATGGCTTGGGGTTCATCTTCCAATCCAACCATACAAAAAAAATTTGACACTACCAATAAGACGGTTTCATCTAGTTTGTAGGAGGAACAAAAAGTAGTATTGCCAAAAAATTTCAAACCAATTCTAATAAAATCGCACATTTTTTTTAAAAAATAAATGGCTAAAATTTTGTTAAGGTTACATTGTTAACGAACAAAGGACAAACCATTAGAATATACTAGAGATTGGGGCGCGCCTTTGCGCGCCGCCTGTTCACACAGTGTGCTCGCTATGCAAGAATTTTTTAGGGTGCTGCATACACATAAAGATAAAGGTGAAACAGAATATGATAGCATGGTTGTTCATACAGGACAGGGTGAATTGTCTTTGGTTGCATATAAGTACAAGCAAAACAACCAAAGACAGTACGTAAGGTACCGTCAGCTCCTGTTCTGTAACAGCACGCTGGCATAATAGTTTGGGCGTGATTTTTACATGGAAATTGAGTACCCATGCAAAGCATACAAAGAATGATACTAACAGCTATAGAAGTAGCAGAGTGAAAATATAGCCTACGATATTAAAAGGATAACAGCTTGTGTTGCATGAGCATCTTGCTCACAGCACATCTATTGTTGCTTGCAGCTGATTAGTCTGGTGGAAGTGAAAGATGCAGATTGTTCCAACTTGTATGCCGTTGCTTGTTGGAAAATGGGTCCATCCTGATTTCAGGTTAAAGCGCTTTTCTGTGGAGTGGTGAAGAACCATGGTGGTTGAGGAGTGCCCTGGAATCCGTACTTCGATCTGCGATGTCTTCTTCCGCACGATTAGTGCAATGTATGTCATAGAGAATTGCTTTGAAAAGTGCTGCATGATAAGTATATGTTAGTTTTTAAGGTAAGAGGTATATAAAGGGGTAGTGGTGCAGTTATCTTACCACCTTATCCTGCTTCATGAAAGTTGGATTTATGGTTGTGACATAGAATTCGTTTGAGGGGTGCAGAAATTGCGCAATATCTTTGAAGTAGTCTTTGAGTTCAGTTGATAGATTGATGTCCCTCCCCGGTGCAGAAGCACATTTCATTGATAGTGCGTTTGGTGTTGCCTTTCGAAAGAGGAGTGAATGAATACATCAATGCACATTAAAAGAGACGCAAATCAATGGAACTGAAAATAGAAAGAGAAGTATCTGTACCTGTACAAGCTGACCCTATATCGGCTTTTAATTTCTGTTGCATGGGGTGTTGCATGTGTGGCTTAGTCTTGGTTCTTTTTTTCTGCAGGTGAATTGGCGTTGCAAGCATTAACGGAAATCAAAAGTAGAGAGTGGAATCAGTAATGTAATAGTTTCAGATATGGTGCCATAGATGAAAATGATTTGTTGTCTTGATAGGAGACGGAAAGTGGGTTGAAGATCATTTACCTGGTGGTTTTGGTTTCTGAAGCGCGTTTTTCTTTAGCTGTGAGTTGCTTGGTTTGCTTGGCACTGGACATCTAAGATAACCACTCTTGGCTTATATGATGACATGCATCTTGGAGCGTGATAAGACTTTGAAAACCACATATTCTTTAAGCTGCAAACCAGTGGCTTCTATGAACTGGGGCCATCCTGTAGTGATGTATATTTTGCCAGATGCTCTCTTTAGTTCAATGTAGACCATTAGGTTATGGGTTGTTACTAATTTGAGTCTCTGGCCATCCTCCAGCTGATATCCTTGTGCGATTGCAGCTGGTCTGCGCTGCAGAATTGAAATGATGTATTAAGACTGGCGTGTATTAAGCTAGACTGTATATGTTATATCTGTTGGTAAGGTTACCACATAGCGCTGGTTTGCTGTGGTTAGTCTAACCGTGAAAAACCTAGGTGGATTCATGGCTGTATCTGCAAAAAAAAAAAGGTAGTTAAAAGAAATTTATAAGTGCAAATTTAACAGTGGTAGGGAAGTTGCAATGTACACAGTGATAAACAAAGGGACAGATAACAGAGCTGAGATTGCAGAGGAGAGTGTTAGGTGCTTGTTATAGTGTAGTGGTAATGAGCACTGATCTTTGTTCTTCGGTGGATTTATTCAGATACTAAACATGAGTTGTATATTGTGATGTATAATGGGTCAAATAGGGGATGAGTAAAATTATACAGCAGTCTTCTTATTGTTGAAAAAGGCTCTGTTTTAAGGGCTGCTATATGGCTAATACCATTTTTATTTGTTGCCGAAGTATTATTTTCTTTCGGTTTGTATTTGAAGGAATGGCAGGTTACCAATGATTTAAGGGCTGATATGGTTAGGTTTAACCAGGGCATGAGCCATGCGCAAAGAATGTTGGAGTTTGCATGGACATGTAGTTTGAGCTACAGTGATCTGTAAGGTAGGAGGTTATTTATCTGGAAAACAAACTTTAGCATTGAAATTAATCCTTGATTATCCTTTAGCGTATCATCTCTATGCATAGCATATTTATATGAACACACGAATGGTGTTTCTTCATAGCGCTTATATATTCTGAAGGGTATAAGGCACGGCCTACATTCGAAATTGTTACTCAGGCTAGCTAACAATATTTTCAGGTCCATTTGGCACATATGACATCGCACCCCACCAGCATGTGTGAAATAGAACAATAATTTACCTCCCTGGAAGTATCAGCACCAAAATTCATCTTTGTGGATCAGGCCATCGTCGATGATGGAGCAGCTGATCTTCTACTCCAACTCCAATACCGTAAAGTCAGTGACCTGCACTGAAAAACAAATAAATCTAGAAGATGTAAAACAGCATGCTAAAATGTTTACCAGAAAGAGTTGTGACTTGTTAGGTACAAACGCAGCAGTACAATTTTATTAATTGCAACCTAAATCCTCCTTTACATCACAGCAGAATAAATAATCAATGGCAATATATTTTGTCCCTCTGAATCAGAATGTGGGTAAATGCACTACCCGGTAATAACCCACACATATTTACTAACCCACATATCATGGTTACTGAAACATCTAGCATTAATGTTCTGAATTAGATGACCATCCTAAAGATTTCCTATTTTTTTTTTTGGACAGGCTCCCAGTTTGCCCCAAGGACTGCCCAAACTAAACTGAAATACCATCACATATTCTCAATTTAAAATCAGTTCCATTCAATCATGGACCTAGAGCTAAATCTTTCGAACTTAAATATATTTAAAACTGACCTTCGCGTGAACAAGAATCACAGAACAAGAGCAGAGCACATAACTAAGGACTTGATTCAAACGCGTCCATTGCCTGTAACACACAGAGAGATGTAGGGTTACATATATTTAATAAAAAGCTGTCAATTGAACACCATAGCTAAGGAAATGCAAGAGAGCACAGACCAGTGAAGACCGATGGCGTGAAATTGTAGCTTCTATTTCATATAGGAAGCTCTTGTCCTCTGAGCACCAGCAGGATTGACGGTGCTACGAAATAAAAAAAATAAATGCGGTGAGCAAAGCACACTAACGGTAATGTGACTGAAAAGAATACGTAGATAAGAAGTCTATAAAGCATGGCATCAAGAATGCTGTACCCCTTTTTTTTCCCATCAATGGAGGCTAATTCTGCACCCTGAGAATAACAGCACAAAAGTTGTTATATCTATCAATGCTTAGTCAATAGCCGACGATAAATAGTATATTTCATGTGCAGGTAAGGAAGCACTGCATAGCGGAAAAACATAAACCACATAAGCCCTGCATACATATATTAATGCAGCAAAGAAATACAAAATCACCTTTCTGAAACAACAGCTGTATCTATATCCTTTCCTTCGGACGCGCCCACCTCAAAAGTTAGCTTCTTCGATGCACCTAGAGGCTGCCACAATAATGTATAAATCAGAACCTTGACCGAATAACAAAAAAAAAACAAATGGTCTGTCTTTCCTAAGGTAGGAGCAGAACATACAAGGCGCATAATGGGGCGTCGTTTCCTGCTATCAGCATGGGCTTTCTCCATATCACCCACAGGGGTATTAGAAGAAGCAGGCGGTGTCGAAGTATGATCAGGACACTCACTTTCTCTACATATACTTGAACCACCAGCAAAAGGTGAAATGACAGATGATGTGAGTTGCAATGTCTGATCCCTAACCTGTGGAATAGTGCCTTGTCTGCCAAAGAAGTTTCAATGCTATTGACTTGAAACGCGATGTTCCTCTGCATCAAGCTCCTTTCGGTGACAGAAACGCAGAAAGTGAATTTTTGGGACACAACACTCGCAATCTCTCGAGGAATATTGTCTGATCCTCGTTCCAACCTGACAAGATTCATTCCTTGCTATTGTTGCACAGATCTTCCAATTCTTACTCGTGGGAGATATATCACAGAACAGATCAAAAGGCATCTGAAAAAACAGGAAGAAACAATTCGATGTACATAAAACGGGAAAGTATTAAACAAGGAAGTAAATGCGATGAATTACCTATGGGAGCACTGCAACACAAGACAGGAGAGGAATCACAGTATAGCTAACTAAGGGTTGCTAATTTTAAAACAGCTGTACGACTCCAAAAATGTGAACAGGACAATGATATCTGTACAGAACAGCTATAGTATAGGCAAAAACATATATTATTACTATCTAACAGCAGAAAATATCTCGCGGTACACGATGTTCCAAGTGCGAGTAGTGCAATTGCCATTGTCATCTTCAATTAACACCTTTAAGCCTGCGCGAGAAGTGACTCGGGAAAGAGCAACGTATAACTGGCCATGACAAAAAACAGGGTTTTTCAAGTAAATACCAACTGAACGTAACCTTTGTCCTTGACTTTTATTTATAGTCATAGCGTAGCAGACACGGACAGGGAACTGCCGACGTTCTAATGTGAAGGGCCATTTTTTGCTGGTCGCAGATAAGGTTATTCTTGGGATATAAACAGTTTCCCCCGCATTAGAACCAGTTATAATACGCGCTTCGATCACCCTATCACCCAAGTTTGTAACAATCATCCTTGTCCCATTGCAAAGCCCAGCGGTCTGATCTAAATTTCTCAAAAGCATTATGGGAACACCTATTTTTAGGCACAATTGATGTTCAGGATAATTGTTAACTTTGATGCTATTCAAAAATTCAATTGGGTATAAAACATCTAAATCATCAGACTTTTCATTTGTTTTTGCAAGACGATCAAAGCTCAAGTACTCTCTTGCTTCACCAGGAAAAAGTTGTAAAACCCAAGAGTTAATAGCAGCACACACATCATTCGTAGGAGAAACAATAGCACGGTCTTGCAGATATACTGGATCATTGTACTGTTCAGCAAAGTTGGTGTAAACTGCAGCTACAATAGCTCCAATCTTTTCATCATTATTCATGACCAAAAGATCATGAGGGATTTCAATCCAAGTTGGTTCAACATCGCTGCCGTAACTACACGCTGCTGCTGTGCCATCACCGATAGAAAGGATCCAATCACTGAATTCAGCGACTTCGCGTTGCATATCAGAATCTAGAGAGGAACAACGTAAACGCATGTTGATCGATAGCTCTAAAACACATACATATGACCAAAGAGGAGATTTTGATATTGTAGCATCAATTGTTTTCGATCTAACGCCTCCTTCAACAACAGGCAAGATCTGGCGAAAATCCCCACCCAGCACAACTACCATACCACCAAAAGGAATTGATGCAGCTGAATGATCATCTTCAGAAAGAATATCACGCAATGTTCTATCTAAAGCCTCAAAACATCGCCGGTGCGTCATTAGAGCCTCATCCCATATAATAAGAGAAGTGGATTTAATAAGGTCTGCTAACATTGTACCACGCTTTATATGGCAAATTGTTGTTTCATCAATTTCTATCGGGATTTTGAATCGTGAATGAGCAGTCCTACCACCCGGCAAAAGCAAAGAGGCAACTCCAGATGATGCAACAGCAAGAACAAGCTTTTTTTCAGACCTAAGGTAGGTAACAATACAATTCCAGAGAAATGTTTTCCCAGTACCACCAAAGCCAGACACAAAGTAGAAAGCAGGTGATTTTGTCATGACACTCTGCACAATGCGTTCATATGCATTTCGCTGGTCAGTATTAAGCTTGCTACATAATAACGGAGCATTAGCACACAAATCATCTATATCATAAGACATTTCATCATCGATCAATCTATTTGCTGATCCAAAGGAACCATCGCAATTCACAGTAGGTAAATTAAAAGATGACATAGCAACACCATTGCGAAGAAAAGCATGTGTAATTCTTGCAGAACCATATTTCTAAGTTCATTATCAGGGACAGAATATGCAGCATTATTTAAGCTTTGTTGCAAATCAAAGAGAATATCATCAGACATCGCATGCCAATGTTTATTGAAAAATGCAGCTCCATCAGCAATACCACAATGAACAACCATGAGCACAAAGAGCGATCTGAGTTGCGGCCCGGTCCCCCAGCTCACAGCCTCATCAAATGCAAATGACCACTCTCTGTCATCACCAAGCAACCCTCTAGCAGCACAAGCCTCCTTAAATGTATCGTATACGACATCATTGTATGTTCTAATATCTGCATAGCTCCTAGCGCCTCTCACATACATAAGCAGCATTCTCATGAAATACCCTTCACCTGCAGAAGGATGGACATAGTACATTCGACCGATTTTATAACCATGCCGGCTTTCTTTCCAGCTCCTTGAATTTTCTTCCCAAGTAAATCGAGTAGGATACTCGCAGTATGTTAAGTCACGTCCTTTTGGGAACAAATCATTAGCAACAAACCATTCAGTTAATGTTGTTTTTTTTGTAAGAATGCATTTGAAACCACCGATGCCAGGTTTGCGTCTGATCTAAAGCTAACCGTGTTCATGTTTGGTAAATGGCATGCTAAACGCTCAACAGGAGGGTTCCTAAAGTGAATAACATACTCAAACAATCTCCAAATACATTGGTTGGCACATAAATATCGACACTCAATGAAGTCAGCTATTTCATCTATCGGTGCTGGCACAGTAAAATCAGAACCACGCATCTTTTTTCTAGAACCTGATGAACCAGTATCATCAATCGCAACGACTCAGCTTTCTTTTTTTGATCCTAGAAAATTTTATATTGGCATGATCGGGTCCTTTTGTTACATACTTAAATAGATACTTGATCATCTTTGATTTGTTGCACCATTCAACATTTATATGAGCCTCAAATTTACGCAGCAATGACACATTGTATGGCACGACCGAACGATTATCAAGCTTGATACCATTTTTAAGCACATGCGAACCATTGTCACGCCGCCTATAAACAACAAATCCCTTGTCATCTACTGTTGTTTCAGAGTTAAAATCCTTTGGGTATTTTTTAGAACAGGATCCATTTCTCATGCAAGGGCATTTTCTATTGCTATCACCGCATGGGCCATGCATCATAAATTCTTTGACCAACAAATAATCAAGTTCGTTTTCGTTAGGATCAGGGAGTTCAGCACTGATGTATGTGTCGACGATAGATGGTGTTGCATCGGTGCTTGGCGCATCACGCCACACCAGTATATGGACGTGCGGGAGGCCTCTCTTCTGAAACTCCACGCTGTAAAGCACTACACCATATGGTAGGAAAACCAACCGAACAAAATTAATAACACAACAAAAAATGCAAACCAAAGAAATAGCAAAAAAGGGAACTAACCAGCACGCACACGCCCAAAGGGAACACCAGACATAATGTCAGAAACCATTTCATCAAGTTTCATTTTAAAAACCCTGGCCTGGTTCGAACTGCAACGCATCTTCAATTTCTTGCCACTTTGGATTGCAGGTAAAAGTTGTAAAAATATCAGGTGCGCCATAGGCACGGCAAATAGCCACTACATCCTGATAATTCTGGTACATGTATCGCCTACCACCAGTGAAGCTTGCAGGAAGTATTCGTTGCTTACCTACGCTCGCACCATCTAAGGAACCCTTAGCAACTGCATCTGTAATTCCTTGCATGTGTTCGCATCTAAGTTCACGTTGCTGGTCAGCTATGAATGTTAATCTACCCTCTTCAACACAAGCATAACCATCTACTTGGCCTTGAGAGGATAAACGACCGCAACATAAATAAGGATTAAATTGATCTCGACGATAATGGCAGCAGTAACAGTAATGCTCTTGCATAGAAGCCTTTGTTCGTATATCGGTACGATTCAAGTCTACCCCTCTTAAATTTATAACCAAGCTGAAAGCCACGCTCACCATAAGGAAACAGAAGTGGATACTGCAAGGCCATATAAGCAGGATGTAAGCTAGAAACATGGAGTGGGCCAGGAATGCTTTGGACAATTATATCGCGCTTTGCATTCTCCAACGAAAAATCACCTACAATTAACCCAGCAAGTTCATCGGCTGTTGGCAATTCGTACTGAACAGGCCCATTCTCATCTGAACCGACTATTCTAATTGCGAACTGCTCATCACCATTATCAGCTAAACGATCTCTAGCAATCCTGAATTGCTTAACCAAAGGATTACAATTGTCCAGCATATCTAGCAATTCAGCAGCAATCTGAGGATCTAAATCACAGTCTTCGACTTCTTCATTAAGAAGAGCACGCATCCTATTCTCGATCTCGTTTTGAGTGTCATAATAAATATATAGTTGAGCAAACTTTAGTGGGGTTTCTTCGCTAGGTAAAAGTGAGCCTATACGATGATGTACTTGACCATTTATTTTAAAGACATAAGGACCGCCACCGCGATTTAAGCTATCGTCAATATTTGCACCCATTGAAGTGAAAGCAAACAGCGAATTGTACTGCCTTATGTGCTGCAAACAATGCCTGCTTCGAGCATCCCCATCGAACTTCAAAAGCGAATTTAAAGGTTCTGGTGGTTGTGCAAATGGAGGAACAAAAATTTTGCCGCCTTTGCAACAAAGACTATAAGACATACGGCGCTGAGTTATAGCTGAATCTCTCTTGCATCGTTCTTGGTACCAGAACTGAGCACCACACATGCGGCACTGAGTTATATCCTTCGACGTCTCTATATGCACATGCAGGTCAAAAACATATCTATATTTAGATATAATGTCGGTGCACGATAAACTAAGGCATGGAAAGGGGTAAAATAAAGTGGAAATAACTTTTTAAAAATTTGCCGTAATCACTATCAAACCTATTGGAAGACAGGGACGATATACGAGAAAGCCTTTTACCTACAGGAAAAATCAACAGACAACCTGCAAATAAGAGAGGCTGACAGGGACATATGAAGGGAAGTAAAAAAAATACCAAGCATAAAGACCTGCAGCCACCAGTCGTTTGAGAGCCAATTTTTTTGATCGTATCTGTCGTCTCTTCGAAGAGTACCAAGCAGGATAAATAGGGAAAAACCCATCATCTAGTGGAGGGGGGGAAATCACATAAACAAACAGAGGGGTGAGCAGCGATGGGGCACAACAGCAGCACAATAGGAACAAACAACGCACATACTTTTACGCTGCGTAGCAACTGTTTCCCAGGCATATTCACCACCAGCCGAAACAGGAGAGCACGCTAAACAGGAAACAAACAATTTAACGATGACACACAACAAGCTGTGGCAGATCACAAACCAGCTACAAAGGAACAAATGATGATAAAGCATACATCTAAGAGAAGCACTATGGCGTTCTAGCAATCGGCGGTCCCGTCGACGAAGAGGTGCAATCACATGACCCCCCTCCATAGAGCGACTAAACGCAAAGAGAGTAACAATGCAACGAATATTAAAACAACACATAGCCAACAAAATAAACATAATGGATGAACAATTGATTAACACACAAAATAACAGAGAGTAATGTATATACCTCCGTTGATCAAATAGGATAGCAGAGAGTAATGTATATACAAAAGAATGCTGGGAGATATAATTAATATGCTAATAATCAGACATTTTCAAGGCTAGCTTTTTACCTGTACTCTTGCCACGTGAACTTGCTGTGCAAGCTGGCTTAGCCTAATCCTACTTGACTTCAACTGTTGAATGTAAGCCTGAACAATAAAGCAGTGTATATATATACTCATCAATACAAATAGTATATAAAGCCACATTAAATTTTAGCAGAACTTATCAACTTGTGCTCGTATGTGTCCATAAAACAAACATATGAAATGAAATAATATATAATTCATGTTTCAAATAGCCAGCACCCTAATAATATAAGACTCACCGCATAATACATAAGACCCATGTTTCAAATAGCCAGTACCATCATAAGATAAGACTCATGTTTCAAATAGCCAGGACCATCATAATATATAATTCACACCTGAGACCATAAAGAAATTGGAAATGCACATATGAAAAGTGATAATGTTTCTTGCATTGGTAGGCCGGTCAAATTCACAATAAAGCCAGTAAAAATAACTATGTCCTTCAGCACATAAGTCCCAAAGAAAGAGCCAAAAACAACCGCATCACAAAGTCGGTCAGCACATTTAATCGCGAGCTAGCACTCCATGCATGCATGTAGCAAAACAAATAAAGTTGATAACAAAAGCACATATGACAGCACTTGCGTGAACAACATGTACATGTCATATACACTAACATTATTGTTAGGATATATGTTTGTACTTTTCGTAAAGTATTGTACGTTTCTGCAAGCACATATATATACAAAAACACACACACACAGTACATGCAGGAGAGATTCCTTTCTGCTAGCTTGAATTAATAAGCTGTTGAGTTTCTTGGTTGACCGACTAACCTTCTTACTAAGGCTACTTTTCCTTGGTGCCTCTCTATTCTGTGCAAGCCTCCTCAGTGTCTGCAGAATGTGCATATATATACACACACATATTCACACAATCAAGCTGTCAGTCTCAAAAAAAAAGTCATAAAATATGCAGGTTATTTCCTGCAGACAGGGATCGTTCAACCTCCTAATTACTTTTTTATGCACTTTTGTGTGCTGTTGAAGTGCTGCGGAGGGAGATCATCAAATGTATCAAAGGTATGGCTGGATGGATGATTGACTCACTAACCTTAGGGTCTAGTGTCCTCCTTCCTTCTCTTTCTAGATCATTAGATGTTGCTGCACCCTTCCCACTGTTGCTTCCTTCCTTCTGCAAGGCACATTTTTTTGGCCCCTTCAGAAGACACACAGAGGAAAAAATATATATACATATATACAGCATATATAGCCGGATTTCTATCCACTGTCTAAAAAATATAATATGAGAGAGAGAGAGAGAGAGAGAGATGAATACCTTAATGAGGCTATTATTCTTGTTATCCTTGACAGAGTTAGGCAAGGGAACAATCGATCAAATAGGATCCGCCATACAACCTGCAGGCAATATAAACGTGATCTAGATGCTATAGCATATAGAACAAAAAAGCACACCAAATTGTAGCGCACAGGTAAGCAAAAAAGACAACAAAGATGCTGGCTCGAAGAAGATAAATGGGAAAGGACCTAACCCGAACAACACACAATGACAAGGATCGAACAGAGGTTCTTCAATTACTTTGATAGCTCAAACAAAGACTCTACCATAGGTAGAACACAAATTCCCTAGCTCAAGAAAAGCTAAACTGTTATTGTGTCCTATTTTGCAGCATATGCATCTTGGTAACCTAGCAGTGCACTCAACTAAATTCTGTTGGGCCTAATGTATGTGATACTTATAGGCATCAACACAATGCACTGAATTTAGTATGCAAGTGAATTATGATGAATTTTGTGCATATAATCTCCAGTAAAAAGGACTCCAGGATACACCTAACATATACTGCCTCAGAAAGAGCCCGCCGATCTTCATGTAACACAAGTTTCTTGAAATCTCCCCATCGGGAACACTTGCCTTCAACAAAGGCTTTGATCTACCTATCTAGATATTTGCTTTAATCTGGAAGCAGTGTGCCAAACAAATAGTGGAACCCTTACGCAAAGGTGCCATAGCCTTTAAATTGTAAACTACATTGACTGTATAGATGATGTTACAAGGCATAAACTTTATATTTTCACTGCACTATATAGAACAACCAAATCCATACAAGCTGTAGAAAATCCAGGCCATGAATTACTGTATGGTGGAAGGATATGGGCTGAATAAAGGTAATTAGCCAGAGAATCACATGCAAAAAGGAACAGAACACATTTAATTTGTCTAGGACAGTAAACTATACGAAGGATTGAATTAGACAGTTTCATTTATATAAACTCGCATGTAACAGGAATAAGGGCCACCATAAATCAACTCAAGTGGTGGTTTTCAACATGAAACAGTGGGAGAATTAACTATCAAATCTGTAGTTCAGTGACCTAATGATCAGGAATACCCACCTCTTGATGCATGAAAAGCCCAATAGTACAACCTTATACTTCCCTTTGGCTTCTTGCATTTACCATCCTGCTGTAATGATAGAAGGGGAAACATTCAGAACAACAGTAAAGCATATATACCGTCTTTCATAGTAGTCATCATGTAACAATCTACCTCTAATAAATCAATTTCCTGGTGAATACATTCAGATAACAAGTGCATCCCCTAAATCAAAAGAAGGATTGGAGGATAAGATAGTTAAGCAAAACAAATCTGCAATCACAAGGATTTTTTTCACACCTACATAACTATTCTAATCTAATAGTTAATTAAAATAAATAAGCAAGCTGATGAGGAAACCAAGATAATTAACTGTAGAATTCCCAGAGGATAATCTAGCATGTTATGGCAACTCTATGCTGTACATGTGACCACACTGAAGCACTACATGCACTGATGATCTTGCATAATGCAGTATCATTTTATTAAGTATGCACCTGCCCTCAGCGACCTGATCACTAACCCAAAAAAATAAAAAGTAAGGTGGTAACAATATTCAATATATCACTGCTTATTTTTCTTGTCAAATATCTGATAACTGCTCAGTAACATGACATAGGAATAGCTCAAATGTTTTAGTGATCATATTCCTCATGCAGAGCGCCCAAAATAGATATTTTGAGCTGTGTACTGACCCTGAAGCTATATAATCTGCAGATATAACTGTGCCTCAATGCCACTTGTTGCAACTAAATGGGCACCCACATGATTGGAAGTAATCAGTGCCTATCAACAAAGATAATGCAGGTATGAGGTGAATTTACAGTTGTGGTTGGCGAGGGCACCCATTGCGGAAGACAAAGGGAAAAAAATTAGACTATCTAGGGTAGCAAAAATCTAGCTAATGAGAATCTGATTTTCCTAACCTCTGACTTTTAATTTATTTTATTGATTTAACAACTACAACTTCTTGAAATCTGAATAAAAAAACTAAATTATTTAAGAGAACTTCAAATTCTAGGAAAAGTTGTAGCTGACAAAAATTTCCCCAAGCATGACAACCTCATGAATCTACTCCAAAATCTCTATGTAGAATTGTCATTTAATATCAGAAGTTTCAAAATAGAAAATAATATGTAATCTTATGTTTCAAAGTGATCTATAGAATATTCTTTTCTAATGGGTTGGAATCATATAAAACTCCTATAATTTCCATAAAAATCGGAATGGGCATAAATTTTTACTCGCTCTGATCTAAAATGTAGTTAATCTTATCAAATTTATGGTACTACGCATCAATATTCTACGACGAAGGCAGCATAGTTTTACTTCTGTATAAATATTCAGGAGTATCGTGCCCGCACTCTACTTTTCAATGTAATATCTTCGATAAGCTGACCCATTTCAACTACCACCTTTATTAAAACCTAATAAAATAAACATTTCACACAATGTGGTGCATACTTGCTTCATACATTGACTTGTACTTGTACTGTCTACAATATAGTTCATATTAGCCCTTAAAATGTAACCAATGAATCCGAAAACCAGAAGTTCCAGAAGGGTATACAAGCGCACAATATCAGACTATCAACTGGAAAATAGCAACGCCATATTTAAATATAATCAAATATAATTGCCCTGAATCCACAAGATGCTGTCAGAAATCACAAATAGGATAATATGACATGAATATGCCAACATGGCAACAACTAAAAAAGAAATGGTAGTTTAGTGCTACCAGCCCTCTGGACAAACGCATTGTGTTTAGTGTTTACTCATAAGTCCGGAAGATAAACGAAAGAACGAGGGCAACCTGCTCATCACCGGGAATGTCCGTGCCACCATCTCGTCCCTGCCTCCCTTGACCTCCACATCTCGCACACCGCCGTCACCTTGACACCGCAAAGCCACACGAGTCAACAAGCCAAAACGTGATTCGAACACCAAGGAAAACGACCAATGGGGTTGCAGGGAGATGCGCTTACGGATTCGAAGAGGCTGGGATCGGAGGCGGGGTTGGCGGCGGCGGCGGAGTCCCTGGATGCGGCGGAGAGGGCGCTGAGGTAGAAGTCGGACGGAGACCTACCTCGAACGGCCTCGGAACTTAGGGCGGCGAAGCGGATCGGATCGGCGGCGCACGCCCTCGCCCTCCCCCGGGACGCCCCCGCGGCGCTCGCTCGCACGCACGCACTGCTAGGCTAGGATAGGGTTCCCCTCGAGCTCCAGCAGCAAGCAAGGGCGAGATGGGAGGGAGAGAGAGCAGCTAGCGCAAGCGAGGAGAGAGAAGGAGGTGGACGCGGCGGCGGCGGAGCTGGACGGGGCCGCCGGGGCGGAGGCCAACGCGGCCGCCGCAACGGTGGTGGACGCGGCGGAACAAGGGCGAGATGGGAGGGAGAGAGAGCAGCGAGCGCGGCCGCGCCGGAGCGAGAAGGAGGCGGCCGCCGCGGCGGGGGAGCTGGATGCGGCCGCCGCGGCGGAGGTGAACGCGGCGGCGGACGCGGCGGCGCGAGGGGGAGGCGGCGGCAACGGCGGCGTGAGAGGGAGAGTGACGGCGCAGGACGAGAGGGAGGAGTCGAGGAGAGGCGGGGGAGGTGGCTAGGGCTGGGGTTAGTGCGCGGAACTTTTTCGAAAAAGACCCTCGACTTTCTATTTTTACAGAACGCTCCTATTTCGCGTTTGTCCCCTCCTGCGCATGTAATATCCGGATTTTAGAAGGGCCCTTACGCACAATATCGCCTCAGGGGCACCGTTCGGCAGGGACCTACTCGGAATTACGAACAAACCGAAGGGCTTTCTCGCAAAAAAACCAACCCGGGCACTGTAGGACTAGCTTTTCGCTGACGTGGCACGCCCCCTCGCTCGCCACTCATGCCCCGCATAATATTTCCCGATATGGAAAAATGATAGCAAAATGTTGGTTGTGCCGTGCGCTTCCTCGTGCAGGAAAATATCATATATCCATTTCGGCCGAGATTAAGGAGTTTAGCAGATCGTTTGTCTTTTGATATTAATTTTGTTAGTCACCATCATTTTTTTTCTTTTGATATTAATTTTGTTAGTCACCATTGTATACTTAGGCTCATCCTTGTGCAAAGCAGGTTTCACAAGGTTTGATTGAGTGCGCGCGCCAAGAAACACCGTAGTTGAGATTTTGCTCAAAGACCTACTTTAATTAAGTTAGTAAAATCTCCTTTTGCTCTAAATCCCAATGAACAAGGAACTCAACAACTTGTAATTTGGTGCAAAGAATTCTTTATGTGGAAACCCATACTCACTCAGGCCACGCAGCATCACACGGTGAGAGGGATGAACTGGACCTGATGCATTGGAGTGCAATCAGGGCAGCAGCCATGTTCGAGTGACCTATCACAAAGGAGGCTGGATCGTACGAGGATGCAATGGTGCTAGTAACAGGATACTGGGATAGAACTGATTGCGGCGTAACCGTAAATCCATGAGTATTTTGGATACGTGATTACACGAACATGTGGCCCTGCTTGTGATTGGAGGGCTCGTAGCATCGACTACTCCAAAAATCATACAATTGTTGTAAAATATATACCCGAACCATTATGTCGAGGGGATTCCTCCGGATCGATCTCACATTGATAACGCGCCCTTTTCCACCTATCGGTAGTTTGAGAGAAGTTTCCTAGCTACATTCTCATCAGCCAAATAGTAATTAGTAGCTACAAATCAAATACTCCCCAAACAAGCAAAGTCTACATATGTCCCAAAATATAAAGGATTTTAATCCATTATAGAAGGGAGGTAGTAAAAACTGAAACAAACACAGTTGTCCTTGTCCATGAGGCTATGTGAACCACTCATTTTGATGCGGACATCACTCCTTCGGGAATTGACCGAACAATTTGACGTTTAGAATCTGTTCCGGCGCTACGACGTCGTATTTGGGCTTGTGGGCCGTGTATCATGTTGGAACCCATTAGGGTTGCATCAAGGGTTGTTTGCACAACCCTAAACTCTATATATCAATACCCGTCGTCATCTCTAGGGTTTGGGTTTAGCAATTTGATTGTAATTCAATTCATGATGATCATAAGTAGAAAGTTCATGTTCTTCAGTCATTGATAAACAGGACAGTACTCAACACAATTACCACAAAATATACAAACTCCGAAATCAATACTATAATTAAGCAATTGTTTCCTTTTAATATCCTTTTCAAATCTCCAATCCACAAGAGGTAGATCTATAGGGCATACGCGAACACATACTTCACAAGCAATACATTTATCAAATTCAAAGTGGATTCGCCCCCAGAAACGCTCCGATGTAATTGATTTTTCATAGGGGTAGTGAATCGTTATAGGTAAACGATTTGTGTGGGATAAGGTAATTATGAAACTTTGACCAATGTACCTTGCTGTGCGTATTGTTTGTTGACCATAACTCATGAACCCAGTTACCATAGGGAACATATTCGAAATATCTATGAAAAAGGTATGTTTCTTTCTCTTGTTTGAGAGAACTTTTGTGTTGAAAATATTCTTACTGTTATTGTATTATCTTATTTTATAGTGAAACAAGTTGGGAAGAAGTTGTTAATAAGAGATTGCCCAGGGAAATAGGTAAAAGAAATTTCCATCCAAGATTTAATAACTAATCCATTCTCATCCTGGGTAAAGTCCATCTTATTGTGATAGAAATGAAGAGAAATAAATAAGCTTTAGTTAATGTAATAAAGATACTCATTGTCATTTCTAAAATTCCAACCATTTTATTCATTTGGAAAAATCCAAAAAAGGATATATAGGGAATAGACAAATTCCACCCGCCTAAGCAGAGAACTGTTACAAATAAAGAGGAAACTAATAAATTTAGGTAAGAAACAAGATAAAATAAACCATATTTGATAGCAGAATATTCGGTTTGATAACCTGCTACTAATTCTTCCTCCGATTCTGGTAAATCAAAGGGTAATCTTTCACATTCCGCCAAAGAAGAAATTAGAAAAATCAGAAAACCTATAGGCTGACGCCAAAGATTCCATCAAAAAAACCATATTTTGACTGTGCTTCAACTATATCAACTGTACTTGAACTGTTGGATAATCATAGTCGACGATAACATCCCAGTTCCCACCGCTATTCCAAAACCGTACATGAAACCTTAGTTTCATACAGCTCCTCTATGATCAGGAAAAAAGGAAAGTATTGTTTCATTTCGTTATTATCTTCTTGGGCGTAGTTAGAATTATCTAAGATAAAATCGATTTCAACGTCCTAAATTAGACCAAAGGAATTCTATCTGCTAGAATAATAAAAAACGCTTCGGAATTCATCTCATCCTTTATAATATAATGGTACTTTTTCTTTGTTCAACAATAACTTAATCTTGGAATAAAACACTCGTTATAACAATTAATAAACGAAAAGAGTTGGGTATTAGTTCATGAAGAATTCTGTATGAATATGGATAAACGATGGAAAGAATAAATAAAGATCTTTTTTTTATTGCATTCCATATCTTTTGTCCTATTCTTCTTTCCCCGAGGAGTATTTAAAAAGAAAAAAGGAATAAAGGGTTAATTCGTTCTTGATAGCCATTTCCTTAACAAGTGAATGGGAACATACTCTGGATCGGAATCCGAAGAAAGTACTACTTGCTCATTTCCACCAATTTCAAGTCCTTATTATGATTCCTTTTATGAGGAAAAATATCTAATGCTTTAGATTCCCTCATTACTAATCCTTTATGTACTTTAGTGTTTCTAATCCCTCACTAACTTTTGATGGATTCCCTTATGATTACAACTTTCTGTATCAGGAATCTCTTATTATTGCCCGCTTCAAGATATGATGACTAATCAAAAAATCTCAACCTTGGGGTAAAGAATTTACACCGCTTATGTTTACTTCCATTTTTTCTTGTACATAGGAAATGAGATTTTTTCTTTTTACTACAAATTAATAAGCAGTTTTGTTTCACTCATATAGCTATCTAGTTTAACTTACTAACCTGAATATAGAATAAGAAAAGGAGGATAAATATTCAATGAATTTCAGAGGAAAAACATCCTATTTTAACGAATCGCACGTAGAGATATTGCTAGTACACAAAAAGTTAATGGGATTTCATAACTAATAGATTGAGCGGCAGCTCGTAGACCACCTGAAAAAGAATATTTATTATTTGAGCTATATCCTGCCATAAGAAGACCAATAGGAGCAATACTTGAAATGGCAATCCATAAAAAAACACCAATACTAAGATCCGCTAAAACAAAGCGATATCCCAAAGGAATAACTAAAAAACTTAATAAAATTGATATGACTGCTATAGACGGTCCAATGCTAAATAAGGGAATATCCCCTCGGGATGGCAAGATATCCTCTTTAAAAAGTAGCTTAGTTCCATCTGCTATAGCTTGAAGCAGTCCCAGGGGGCCAGCATATTCAGGACCAATACGTTGTTGTATCGATGCGGATATTTCTCTTTCTAACCACACAATTACGAGTACTATTCTATTGTGATTCCCAGTAAGAGGGTCAAAATGGGTAGAATCCATATCAGTCCATAGACTTCTTTTAATAATTCCAAGTTCGAAAAAGAATTGATAGCTTCTACATGTACCCTGTCTATTATCATTTCAACGATCAACTTCTCCCATAATGATATCTATACTACCTAATATCGTCATGATATCAGCCAATTTCATTTTTTTTACTAGCTGAGGAAGAATTTGCAAATTAATAAAACCGGGTGGACGAATTTTCCATCTCCAGGGGAAAAGACTATCATCTCCTACCAGATAAATTCCTAATTCACCTTTTAGATTAATCTATCAAGAATAGTTTCGCCGCTAGATCGGTTTGTAAGACCCCAACTTGTGAGCTTAATCATTCATCTGCAATTTTGGTTGTATTCTTTCTTGTTCTTGTTTTTGTTCTTCAATTCATAAGCAGGGATTAGCCTTCTCGGCGAGGTCAACCGGGTTTCGGCACTGTTGATAACCAGAGGAGACGTGGTGCTGCGATTGCGGGGCTCAAGAACGTGCTCGTTCAAGAAGCCGGATCGATTTGTGTCATGACTCCACCAAATCGTTGATTATCCGAACCTTTCGAAAAATCGGGAACCCTTGTCCACATCACATTTCCTCGTGAAAATCCTGCCAATCTAAGTACATATTTATCGTGTAGCTACAAAAGTTGACATATCATCTGTTCTAGTAATATAAACATAAATTGTAAGGTATAGATGCCACACTATTAATATCTAGCACACCACTCTCCCACAACTTGTTAGGGCTCGTGTTAAGTTGGGCTACAATTTCACTGTTTTACCATGCCATCTGAGGTAGGGAGACAAATCTATACTCAACTCTCCTCCCTTTGCTAGCTGAGCACAAATCTAATGCGATATTAATGGTCCGCTTACATCGTCTTACTGTATTCGCTCTAATACAACTAAGAATGATCCGATAGTTGTATTTTTATATCGGTAACTGGCAATGGCTATTACCCTGTTGAAGTCGCTCAATGAGGTTAGTCATGTTCTCTTGCCAATAATACAAGAGCCGAAATTTAGGGCTTAGAAATATGATGATTGCTGTCATATTTATGTAATATTATGTTGCTGTACTGTTTTTGATTTCATATAAGAGAAAATGTTGGAAAATAGAGAGGAGGATCAAAATTAGAGAACTTAGGAGTGAAAGACTATTCCAGCTTATTCGTGAGAGTGATATTGCTTGTATAAGCGAGCTCCGAATGGACAGGAGGACATTTCACATTCTATGTGACATGCTTAGAGACGTCGGAGGGATCGGTAGCTTCATTCTTATATATACTATCTCACCATTTAAAGAATAGAACAATAGGAAAGTTTTTTTTACCGAAATGGAGAGACTGTAAGTAGGCATTTCAATTTATGACTGCTAGCTGTTCTGAAGCTTCATCAACTTCTACTTAGGCCTTGTTTAGTTCGCTAAAAGAAAATTTTTGGATGTCATATCGGACGTTTGACCGAATATTGGAAGGGGTTTTCGGACACGAATGAAAAAACTAATTTCATAACTCGCCTGGAAACCGCGAGACAAATTTATTAAGCCTAATTAATCCATCATTAGCACATGTAAATTATTGTGGCACTAATGGCTAATAATGGACTAATTAGGCTCAAAAGATTTGTCTCGCGATTTTCATGCAAACTATGCAATTAGTTTTTCATTTTATCTATATTTAATGCTCCATGCATATGTCCAAAGATTCGATGTGACGTGTTTGGGAAAAAAAATTGGAAACTAAACAAGGCCTTAAGAAGCCAGAACCTATACCTGAGGACACCACCGACGATAGATGGAAGTATTTCAATGCAACCCATTCTAAAAAATAAATCACATTTCCTTTCAAAAAAAATCACATCTCACCACTATTAATTGTACCATATTTTATTGATGTGGTGTTCTAGATTGTAGAATTGCCTAGGTGCATTGGATGGTACACACATAAAAGTAACTGTCCCAACCAGGATAAAAGGAAGATATAGGTCAAGAAAAGGAGACATTGTTGCAAATGTATTAGGTGTTTGTGCACCCGATATGCAGTTCATTTACTTACTACCCAGTTGGGAGGGTTCTGAACATGATGGCTGTGTCCTTCATGATGCAATTCACAGGTCGGATGGGCTTCGTGTCCCTCAAGGCGAGTTTTTTTTCCAATAAATTTATTTTGAAGTGTGACACTCCACAGCCTGAATTATACTGATATTTCTTTTTTTTTAATTTTAAAGGTTGCTATTTTTTTAGGGAAACACTGTAGGGGAAGCCCCCATAGTAAAATTAATTAAAATATAAAGAAATATTTACAACAAGTTCAACCAACCCAAGAGCAGATGTCTCTCTATTACATTCAATCTATGAACTAACAAAGAGAGATCACTTTTAAAGGTTGCTATTACTTTGTTGATGCTGGTTATATAAATGCAAATGGTTTTTTAGCCCCTTACGGAGGCCAAAGATATCATTTAGGTCGTTTCACAGCACTTGACCGACCATGTAGTGCAGAGGAGTACTTTAACATGAGGCACACAAGTGCTAGAAATATTATAGAGAGGTCTTTTGGAAGACTAAAGGGTCGTTGAGCGATTTTGAGGTCTCCATCCTATTTTCCTATCAAAACTCAGTGTTGAATTATAATGGCATGTGCTTTATTGCACAACTTAATTTTGCAAAAGATGTCTAGTGATCCATTTGAGGATGAGGATGAGATACTGTCGGATATACTTAAGGGAGAACTCGCTGAACCTGAGTTTATCTCAGCTATTTCGACATCTGATGATTGGACGAATTTTCGCAACACTCTTGCTCAAGGGATGTATAATAGCTATAGGGCTCATTGAGGTTTGTGTTTTAAATGGAATTTCTAATTGATTGCAAATCAGAACTAAAAACAAATGTTGGTACAACTATGGACGCTCACTGATGTTAGTTTTCTGTTGAATTTCTAATATTGCAGTTATGGAGCATCTTGGAAGCTCAAGCATTGTGCGTGGGAGAGGCAATAACAAGAGGATTTGGACGTACTTCGAGGATGAGGAACTGATCAAGGCACTGTTCGAGATTGCTTTAGATCCAAGCTGGAAATCAGAAGGGGGTTTCAAAAATGGATACTGCCAAGTTCTAGAGAACGTGCTTGCTAAGAAGTTGCCAAATTCTGGCCTTACTGCTGTTCCGCACATCGAGTCGAGAGTAAGACACTTTAGGACCAAGTTTGGGGCAATTGAAGTGATGCTAACCAAAAGTGGCTTTTCTTGGGATGACAACAGAAAGATGATACAATGTGAGAAACAACAATACGATGATCATTGCAGGGTAAGTCATCAAACTAACTATATAATTATATGGAATACAAAATTTATTTATTGATTCATTAGTGCATTGAATTGAAATATGTGAAACTAACTGTAAGATATTTTCTGAAATTTTGTTCCAAATAAGAGGCTATGTAAAATTCCTTTGAAATGTTTGCGAAGACAACATTATGGTTTTCTTGTAGTATGCTCTCTCATAAATATGTTCTCTTGTGTTTTTCATGTAATTGTTGCATTTTTGATATGTCACAGTAGCTGCATAGGTCTCTCTTCTGCTTGCTAAACCATGACCTTAATTTTGTGTCATTCTTTGTATTTTACAGAAAAACAATGAGGCAAAGGGTCTGTATGGTGTAGCATTCCCTCACTATGATACACTAGCTGCAATTTATGGTAAAGACATTGCTACTGGAGAAGGTGCAGAGGGTTTTGGTGAGGCTGTTGCTAATATGGAGAAAGAAATTGTTCGAGATATTCAAGATGAAGAGGATGAGGAGGATGAAGAGAGAGTGTCTAGAGAAACGCCTCGACGGAGCGTTGATTCATCAGCACCTCGACGGAGCATCGATTCAGCTGCACCTCGGCGGATCATCGATTCAGCTGCACCTCGGCGGAGCATCGATTCAACTGCTTCAAGCTCTAAGAAGCGGAAGAAAGACAGCAACAAACTGAAACATACCTTGTCAAGTGACCCTTTTATGGATGTCTTTGCCAATGTTCAAGGTGATCTGAGGGATGTTACAAAGCATGTGGGAGCAATGGTGGCATCTATGCAACATGAAGCTGAGATCCAAGAGAAGGCAATGGTTGAGGAGGACCCACTACAAAAAATTCAGAATGAAGCTATTCTTGAGTGTCAAAAGCTTGGATTGACTGGTACTGAAGTTGTCAATGATGCAGCTGCTTTTGTAAAAGTGCCGGCTCAAATGAGTATGCTTCTTGCTCTTCCAGAATCTCTCAGGAGGGAGTACGTCCTGAAAATACTTGCTGGTAATTCCCTATACACATTTGCATGTTGTATTACATACTTTATTTTGAGGTCATTAATTGTAAGCATATTGCATTTTACTACTTTAGCATTTCATATATGCATTCACTGTGAACAAATTCGCATCAAATACCTTTTATTGCCTTATATACTATTTGTCTGAAACCATGAACAATTATAATGCATGTATGGGTCCAGCTGTCCAGCTCAATGCCATAGGAATTAACCTAAGGAGGCATAATTCACTCCAAACTACTCCTAGCTGGAGTATGTGCCTATGCCTTTCTTGCTTGCTTGCACCTATAAAAAAGTGGTTCAAGAAAACAAAGCTTTTCTACCAATTCCTTGTACATATTCTGTGATCAAAGTACTGTCCTATTTTTAAGACAAAAGTACTACCCTAGCTTATTTGTTAACTAATCTGGTAGTTTCACTCATGTCAATTGTTCATCCAATCCTTTATCGATTGAATTTTGAAGGTGTGCCATTGATTATATTTTGCAAAATATTATCTCTTGTCTTGAATTCTTGCTGTCAAAATTTGCATCCAAATAGAAGTGACAGTGTTGTGCTTGTTCACTGCATTTGCATCCAAACAGAAGTCTCCATATTATGTATTTTCTCGTTGTGTATCAGTTTCAGAATTTGATTTCTCAACCGACACATGTTTTGCTTGCACCTGTTAGTCTGTTACCTGGCTGCCTAACCAAACAGCGCGAATGAATTGGTATCCGTTACAGCAACTATCCAGACAAAGCACGTAATCGGTTACCGGCGGAAGCATTCCCAATTACGTTTACGTTAACATTATTGAACCAAACACCACCATGTTCTCTTGCCAATAATACAAGAGCCGAAGAGTTGCCAAATGTTACTCTGCTATTTGCAAGTTCCGCAAGGGACCGCATAACTGCAAATAAGCCTGGAGCTCAATGCTTACATGGCCTGAAAAGGTGGCCATACTCTGAAGAATGATTATAATGTATACATATCTATGTGCTGAGAAATATAAAAAACTATAGGACGAGAACAGCTAAAATACAACAGAAAAAAGAACATCTTGAGGCCAAAGGAAGCACTGAGCTTTACAGGAGGCTCGCCAATCCTTGCTAATAGTTGGTCAAGATTTTATCTGGTGATACACCATCTGCTACAAGGGCTGATGTGATCTCCTGTGAAGCAGAATACATCATCATCATCATATACAATTAATGAACGGGAATAATGGAACTCATCAGATTTTAGTTAACGATAGAACTTAATGAGATAACTCGTACCAAACTGCCATCCAAAAGAACAAGACAACAAAGACCGATAAATTCATCTGTACAATCGAAAATCCGTACAGTGCACGGGCAAACCGCAAACTAATTTGTAACTTTGCACCACTTGCACCCATGTATTGGTAGCCAAGAGCAGGCTGGCCAGTGTTGTGTGTTGAACCAAACAAACTCATCGACAATGAAATCGACATCGCAGTGCTGGCCATCGTGTTGAAACACCATGGTGGTTTGAGCCTACCACAGCTGCTGCAATCTCCACCAGAAACTTATCATGCTATTGAAGATGGCCACAACCCAAGCAAAACCAGCTTCATAGACATGAAGGACTAGCAGGTCCTTACCATAGATGACCCGAAATGGAGTGGAATGCTTAGCTGTCTAGAAATGAGTTGCAACGAATCTTAGCACAGGGCATTCAGTGAACTCACTGTGGGCCGATCATCAGCGACGCAGTAAAGGTACATCTGCCAATGGGATTGGGGATAAAAGGCAAAGCTCATGTGTAGCATGACATATACCAACTGGAAGAGATCCTCTTAAAAGGCACTGGTGAAGATGGGATCCCTTTTGCTCATAATAGATAACGGGATACTCTGTAGCTGGACGATCGCATTGGACAAGGCCCTTGCGATGGAGCTTGCTATATTGGGATGGTCAAGGGCGATGAATCGCTACTGTGTAGTTTGGATGATGTTGTACAAGAAAGCACTTGGGGCGGAGCTATATTAGGACGTTCAAGGGCAATGATGTGAGCGCACTTCAAGAACCAGTCCTTGACGGTAGGACGGCATACATAACATTCACCTTTCGGAGAACCTCAAAAAGGGGATATGCACCTACATTAGAGATGACTCCTGAAGGGGTTGCATGAGACTAAAGGGGTGGAGGTGTTCTATATTATTGTTTTGCCACATGATATTCGCCTATACAAAAGTCCTATAACAAATGTCGCATGCTGGCAGTGGCGTATCTAGGTTTTTCTATGGGTGGTCCAACCAATATATATTTTTTTAAAAAACCCTAAATATAACGAAGCTAGGAGTATAAATTGATCAAATGTGCATCAAAATGCATTAATAAGGGTGCTTTTTTTCTTTTTCCCCCAAAAAAATTCATTTTTGTATATATATGCATTGGGCTAGGATTTTTTTTAGGTGGTCCCGGGACCACCCTTGGATCTGCCTGTGCATGGTGGACACATGCAAAAGTGCAACTGTAGTTGGTGCAAGGTCTTTTGGGTGTCCTCGTCATACCATGGTGTCGGCCAACAAGTTAGCGAAATTATCAATCGACTGGCACATGGAACTTTCCACGGTGCCGTAGGAGACCATCGACCGTGCTCTAATATTACATGTTCCTTGTATCACAATATTGCATCGAGGCCTGCCTATACTCTACCCTAAAAGCATAACAGCTTACCTAATTATTTGGTGGGATCGTGGAGAGGCATTGATCCTAGATGTACTTCAAGCTAAGAGGTAGGTGAAAACTATGGAAAACATCATTGTTGCTTGATGTGTGACAATTCTCACATCATAGGTCAACGAGGAGACATCGAGATCAAGTCACACAACAATGCTAGATTCAAACAGTTACCAAATGTGCATACGGGCTCCTTTTCAGGCCCATAAGTACTTGGTGGAAAGCTCTTGGAGTCCTCTTTCCAACAGATTTAACATCATCTCTATATTCCATCAAAGTTGGCCACAATTAAAGAAAGATGGTGTTGTGCCACCTGTCATGAGCCTTTATGCTTATAATTTTGTGTGGAGACTAGGACCTCGGTCCAAGTGGGGCCCATGTGGAGTGCCCCTCAATCATGTGGAGCACAACCCTACACACCCCAAGGTCATCCTCCCATCTCCTTAAATAGCTAGGTAACCTTCAGTATTTCTCAGGTTTTCTTATATTAAAGTTAGTCATTGCTACTTTGCCTTGCAGTTGCACGTGTCTGCCAGACCGCCTAATTACTCGTCTTCGGAACCACACCTTATCGAGTGTTCGATTTATCGTGAGCTTGAATTCCTATTTGTATTATCAAATTACTTTAATCTTGTTCTTCCTTGTTTCTTCGATTTACTTGCAGAAATAAGGTTGATCTGACCAGGTAAGATCAACAACAGATGGAGAGGTGTATAGATCGCTAAGGTGCAATACAACGTCTAGTACAATTGTAGTCGGGTCATCAACTTCTCTCCCAAATTATAGGTATCATCAACTAACAGAAAAATTGGACCATCCTTGCTCATATCGATTGGAATTACAGAGTTGTGAGCGTTTCACTACTAAAGACAACCTTAATAAGTTGGATCAACTCTCACTCTTAGGACAATAACTTTGTGTTAAGGTATGTCTGCCCTGTTGAAGAAAGCAAGGAGGGAATCAACTTGATGGAGAATCTGACTGAAGTCTAGACCCAAGGTGTCACAATCGACTGCAGAAAGTGTGTTGATGTTAGGATCTGCAAGACAAGCTAGTGATCAACAAAAAATTTAAGAGCTTGGAATGTACGCTCGCCTTTGGTCCTCCAAAAAACTCCTTCACAAGCTTGGATAGCTAAACAAAGTCGTAATCCTAGATAAACGTTTTGTAGTATCCACACAAAACCACCATAAGATCTATCGCTGTAGAGGATTAGGTATTTAGCTCACATGGTGTGGCCTCTAAGCCATGCTAGGTGATGAGATGTCGAGATGGTTCTGCCACTAGAAGGACATGGGCGAGCCATCAAATTTCCATACATGTGCCAACATTTTAAACAACTATACATTGACGATGTCGAATCCTCCAAGAGGAATTGTCACCCTTTTGCTAAGCCAGGTGCTTGTCACCCAATTGTTATTAGTGATGCCAAGCTTACACGCATTGTCTCATGCACATAGTTGTGTGAGTTGTAGACCATGAGTGCAACACATTGGAGGTGCCCTTGATAGAGACTAGCAACTATTCTACTTGTGTGGATGATGATAACATTAAGTGATACCTAGATGTCCTCGGTTGGCTTACAAGGCTCTTCCAACTCTCTATAGTACAGCACCATGGGCGATGTAGTGGTGGATGAGACCAAAATTCCTAGGCAATTCTAACATAGCCGCCTGGGTTCGATTGGTCATTTTCTTGGGTTAATTAGATCCATGCCATCACAAATTTCACGATTTAGAAAAATACCATTACTATTCACCTATTTTTAACTATGCCACTGCAATACATCTGAAATCGGATCCATGCCACTCTATACAACTCAAACATGTTTGAAACGTATTTTTGCTACTGTATTTTCGTAGGGACCAAAATACCCCTCGTCCTATCCCCATAGGACCCACCTGTCAAGTTCATCTTCCTCCACCCTTCCCAATCTTCCTCTTCCCACTCTCTCCACAAGCTCTTCCGATGGTTTGCAGGGACGGCTCCTGATAGTGGAGGCAGTGACAATAGTAGCATCCGACGAAGCCGCGACCTGAATTGTGCTCTCCGCCAGGCTCGAGGTGCAGTGGAAACGAAGCTCCAACCAGCGGTATCTTCTGAAGAAAACTTAAAAAATAATAACGGTAGCTTCTGAAGAAAACTAGAAAACTGAAAAAATATTAAGGGGAAAGGGACAAATCAGATGACGGGAGCTAGCAAATCTCCTCTCCTGTCCAGGGTGCTTCTGCAAAGGCAGACCTCCTCCCATAGCGGCCAGGTCGGTCAGCTTGTCGGCCTGATCCTGCTACTACTCTCAGCCATGGCTCCGGCAGCGCGCGCGGACAAGCCTGCGAGGGGCTGGCTGGCAGTGACGGTCGAGGTGGACGAGTCCTCCGCTGTGTACTACCCCCATGGGTATGGCTTATCCAAAGAAGAGAGGCAGAGTGGAGGAAGATGATGGATCTGACATGTGGGTCCCATGTGAGAAATGGGACCAGGGGTATTTTGGTCACTATGAAAATACAATAGCAAAAGAACATTTCAAAACGGGCCTGAAGTGTACAAAGTGGCATGAATCCAATTTTATATGTATTGCAATGGTATGGCTATAAATAGGTAAATAGTAGTGGTATTTTTCCAAACCGTGAAATTTGCTATGGCATGAATTTAATTAACCCCATTTTCTTTGGGTGAGTTGATTGGACCAAGACATAAGGCCTTACATTGGGGGTGAGGGTCGCTAGCGCCCTGTTAGGGCATTGCTGTAAGCATTGAAGGTGGCTCATTGGACGCAGTTGGCTTGGCAACTGGTTTGGCTGTGATGTCCTCTATCAAACGCCATTGGAAAGTGTGAGTGAGGCACATGGCCACATGGAGGTTGTTTGGCATATTCCTCCTTAAACCTCTTAGGTGGAGTAATTCCAATTTGCCAACAGATTGTTACACATTCGTGGTCCATGTGCATATTATCTAAAAAGTGAGGTCATGAAGGACTCCTCATCACGCTCAAGCATATGGTAACATTATTGTGCTACTCCGGAGAAGTGGTGCACCGTGGTGCAACCAACCACAACCCTACTCTGAAAACAAATGTTCACATCATTAACACAGGAGAAGGTCGTACTTACGTTAGAAACTTAAGCTATCTGCGTAGTGCTGCTTTCTTAACCAACAATACTAACTTGAACTAGATAGAACTAAGGGTGGTAGTTTCTCCATTGGGTCTAGGGCCTAGGCAATTTTCTCACCCACGAGTTGATCGGGGTGAGGCACTTACTGCTTCCGAGGGGCGGAGGCGGGTTATATGTTTCATCCACGGTGATCGGCAAGGCCCCGTATACATAGGAGATGAGAAAATACATACTCCACAAAAGCCCATCAAGAAAACCCTATCCCGTTATGTCAATCTCTCGGTCCCCACAAATCCATCCCACACCACCATCGCAGACCTCCCCTTCGACATCGTGTCCCTTGATCTGCACTAGAACGCATGTAGCCAAACCACTATGCTACGTTCGTCGTTGCGGACCTATCCCTTGACCTTGACTCTGCATCCCGATGAAGTAGCGGCCAGGGCTCCTACGACACTGCAGCTGGCCTCAACCTCATATTCCTCTATCCTAAAGCGTGGTGGTCGACGGTGGCTGATGGCTGGCCTTGACCTCCTATTCCTCTGATGTGTCGCTTCATCTTCCACTTCCGTCCTCAGAGTGGCCAGGGACTGATTTCGCCCCACTCTTCACCCTGGGGCTGGGGTTGTTCTTGTCCAATCCACACCCGCCCCACTCCGTTGCCAACCCCTAGTTACATCTATTGTCACCAAAGAAGATGACATCAACTTACCACAAATCGTTTTGGACAATGACATGGTCTCCAAAAAATAACTTTAACCATTGTTTTCTATTATAATATATATAAAAATATCAACAAATATTTAGCTTTGCTTCTCAATAAATAATATTATAATTATTATAGTTGAACTAAATTCAATCTTCTTAAAATTTTACTTACCACATGCACATTGATGGTATAATACTTCCTCTATTTCACAATATAAGACATTTTGGGTTTTGAATAGATTCATGCATGGATCTAAGTATGTGCTTCATATATGTCTAAATTCATAAGGATGTTAGTAAATATAGACGAGTGATGGAGAGACCAAAACATCTTACATTGTGGAATGGAGAGTAGCATTTTGTACCCAAATCTGAATTTTATATTGATTAAACGTATGTATTGGACACTTCATGATGTGGATTATACTCCAATTCATAAGTGTGCAAACTAACATTACTAGCTCCTGACTGCAACTTGCAGAGTTCAATAAAATTTCAGGGTGAATCAAATTAGCTTTATCTCAAGATGTAATACAGATCTGAGCACACAAAATAAAGTGCAAGAGCTAGTGGTGGTTTGATATAGCTATATTTCTTGCAACAGACAGCATTGGGTTTATCACAATTATGATAAGAATCTAGGAACTACACTAAGCGCAGGGCAACATTTGATTGCTACAAAGTGCAGGGCAACATTTGATTGCTACAGTAAGTGTAAATTATTTTTCTTTTTTTGGGAACAAATAGCTATCGGCCTAGAAAAAAAAGGTTCACTTTTGGAGTATTTACTGCACAGTATTGAATTATATCCTTAAGGTTTCAGCTCTTTGGCCAGAAGAACCAAACATAATATTTGTAACCTGTAGCACACATAACAATAGGAATGTGCAAAAGTAAAAAAAAAAAAGAGAGGATAAACATGCCTCAGACATTTGTTTTTGTCCACAGAGCACTGCCCCAGTAGAAAAATGATTTGCTATGTTCTGGGCTTTCAAGAAAGCATCCTGGAAAATGAAAATGATATGATATAAGGTTGTATGTACCTATGAACATATAACAAGATTATAGTAATGTTGGAGTTTTCATATATTACCTGAACATATCCCCGTTCTCCTTTCCAACTATCATCTGCTCGTGACAATACCGGTATTATTTTAAGCCCAGTTGACTCCCAGTTTGTAAACCTATCCTGCCAGAGAGAAAAGGTTTATGTGAAGATATTGTTTACATAGAGCAGAATGAAGGAAAGTTCCAAGTCTCAACCTGATATGCCATTGTTTGGAGATTTCTGGCACCGTAATAAAGTCGTACATCAGCTCTTTGATCCGCAGCAAAACCAAACTCAATAAGTGACCGAACCGGACTGCATGATTAACATACAAATTAACCTGGGTAGGATTCCATCAAAAGGATGCCAGACTATACTTGATCACCAAAACCAGACAGTCAGCAACAATATGGAATCAGACTAAATTATCGTAAAAGATGTATCAGCATTCAAGACATATTTAGCCCTGTCTTTCCTATCCAGCAAATAAGATAACAGCATGCTGATCTCCCTTAGAAGCAAGGAAACCTTTTCCTGCTCTTGGGTAGTTACAAACAAAATACACGTCCTTGACAAACGCCAACTAACATCATGTACATGTTAGTGAAACTATCATGAAACTCCAACATCTTTTTTTCGATTGCCCTATTGCTAGGTTGATCTGGAACATTGTCATGTGTGCTTTTAATTTGGGACCTATCCTGAACAGTAATCAGTTATTTGGCACATGGCTTTCTGCGTTTGGGAAAAAACTTAAAAATCTGGTAGTCACTGGGGTGGCTGCAGTGTTTTGGGCTATTTGGAAAACAAGGAACAAAAAGCTTGTTTTGACAAAAAATTTCCTAATGATCCAACTGATGTAGTTTTCTTTGTTTGCCATTGGATTGAATCTTGGGTTCCTTTGCAGAAAGTGGAGGTAGATCAAAGAAGGCTGCTATTGGGGGCCAAACTCATAAGACAGGTAGCAAATGAGATCTTCAATTCCAAGTATGGATTGAGAGGAGGCGCAAGAAGGATTGGACTGTGAAGTCAGCTTAGATTTGAAGACCTGTGGTGGCTGCTGCCTTGCTATGGTCTTTGGATTCTTAGGTGTCTTAGCTTTACTTTAAAACTGCAGGGAGTTGAGTCCTTTGTGTCATAGGGGAGATTTTGGTTGGAGTCTTCTGGAAAACCGTATTTTGGATGTAGTTTCCTCAGAAAACTAGCTTGCTGGTAGTCCTTGTTTCCTTTGTATGAAAGAACTCTGTAGTATGCTCATTTCTAGTAATGGAAATGGGGGCTTCATACCCTTGGTCAAAAAAAAAAAATAAAATCATGTACATGTCCTTGCCAAACGCTAACTAAGTTTGCTTTGATGGTGAGGAAAGGGAACTAAACATTCTCACAATATTCTAACAAATGTGAAGCAATAGTTCATTTTAGGTCCAGTAAATTGGTACAACCATTCAAAAACATATAGGAGCAGAAAGAGAAAGCAGAACCCTTACTACTATAGTACAAATGCATTTATCTATTTAACTTTATGCATTGTTCTCTTTACTACTACAGTACAAATGCATTTTTCTATTTAATCTCTACTATTATAAAAATTGAAGATGTTTATGCCGGTCCTTTGGTATGTCATCCGTGTTTGAGTCGGTTTTTAAGTTCGTTCGCTTTTAGAAATACAGAAGGAGTCGTATAAGAAATCTCTTTAAAAAAACTCGCATGCTAACTAAGACGATCGAACTCCTAATTGCAGCTCATGATTTTGTAAAACAAATATCCAAGCGAATTCCCACAGGCAGCTATGAGACATTAACATTGGCATCTACTCCCTCCTTCCCAAATTGATCATCACATAATGGAATTCAAAATTTCTCAAATTGATCATCATATAACCGCATGGACACAGATTTCATCAGAATACAATTAATACAACATGGGAGAATGTGTGCATGCTAAGGTGTAAGAGCAGGTACAATAACAGGCTATAAGCCAGCTATAAACATATTTTAATGAGATAAAGGAAGAGAGAGAAGAGCAGCGGGCTACAGATCTGTAGCCAGCTGCAGCACAGACTCCAAGACATACAGTGTGTAGGATCATGTATTAATAGTGTTGTAAGCAACTATTGTATGAATTGGCTATTACATTGGCTATAAATGATATGGAGCTAGTAGTTAGCTATACTATTAAACTTGCTCTAACTGGAATGATGTTTTAATCGATGCATGCATTGTGGGAGAATGTGTTCATGATGACTTGATTGATGTGATTTAAATTATCATTGGTCTTGATGCATAAAATATGATGATCAATTTGGGAAGGAGGGAGTAATGTTTTTCTTTAATTTTCTTTTTCTTTGCTTTACTTTATGTTTGCCTCTATGGCTTCTTACGAATAAGAGACTACTTTGAATCTTCAATACTCTTAAAATTTCACATGAACAGATATTAAACTGGCAAATTAGTTTAATGTTCGGTTTTACATGCTTTATATGTAAAAACTATTTTTTTTTTACTTTTCCTAATCAATTTCGAGTAGTGACATATGATATAAGTTTTCCCTTGAAGAAAAAGTATTGCTATATTATAAGCTTAGCTTTCACAGAATACGATATCTTCCATGATAACTGCCATCGCCATTTTGGGCCCATGGGCCATGAGACAAAGACATGAAAATCATGATTCTTTTAAACCCTTGATTACATGATATTAAGTTAGCTTAAGTCCTACTTTCTTACATGTTTCCCTACAAGAATATTTGGGGCTAAATGGGGGGTGATGGCCAAGCAGATCAACAAAACCAAGAGTGCTGATTAACCTATACAAATTTCGTACTAAAAATTGAGAAAGCCAAAGGAAATTGCCCACTATTTGGCTTATTAAAAAAATTGGCATGCGAAAGGAAATTAGTAATACTAAGCCAAAACTAGCCAATCTGCAGACCATTCGATGGGAAACAAACAGCTCACAATCTTTTGCTGCCCAATCAGCATGCTGGGGCAGCTGGGCTGACATGGAAGGTGGTGATTGGATGCATGAAATATGCTATTGGTTTATTTAGTACTAATGCTTAAAAGATCATATATTCTAAACTAAAAGTATTTATTTTGTAATCCATTTAGGAAAAATCTATTTCTCATAACTTAGCCCAGTCAGTCCAGTCATAGAAAATTCACTTTTTTTTACATAGAGAGTAATAGAAGGAAGGTAGAACCACCAATTCGTCATAGTCATATACATATTGGCATTTTACCTTGCTCAAGCCAAAGGCTACCCGCTACCCTACCTATTTGCCAAAACAGCATGCTATCTACCCAATCCTTCAATGCCAAACATTTTGTCATGCCCAGATATCGGTTGTAACCAAATCTTGATATGGTTTATCAAGGCTAGCAATCAAACAGTCAACACAACTAAGGTTTGGCTATTTCTTCCGCCTAGCCACCGCTGCAAATTTTGGCATGACTACTGACCAGGGATGGTGGCCAGAGGGTGTGTGCCCCAACAGGCCCAGGATCACATGCTGTTTAACAAGCCATCTCAACTTGTGTCACATTGCATATGCTGTAAGGCAAAGTGCGTTGCCTCACCATACTGCTGTAGTAAACATGCCATTTAAATAAAAGTATGTAATGCAGTATAGCGTAATTGCTAATCTTCGTACACATACCATCCATTTCTCATGTTAATTTTTCATATAGGTAATTCTTTTGTGATCTATTTCATCTGTAAGGAATGTTTGATCCTTAGCAAAACAAAAACAAAAGGCATTTTTTTAGGAAAGAACCAAAGGTGAGGTACTAATTTTCTAGGCTTGATTTATATGCATAAGTAATAGATAACACAATTATGTCAGCACCTACGGTTATTATTAGAGATACTGTTGCTCGACGATACTGTTATTTTCTCATCTTGCATTCTTCCGCTAAGTCAGCCTTTATTTATTTTAGCAAACTGGATTATAGTAAGTAAATGAGTCGTCCGATTAATGAGATACATCAAAAGAAACAAGTTGCATTACAGTGACAACATGTTCAAAATTACTGAAGAACATTGCGATATCTCTAAGCTTATACATATGAAATTTGTTATAGCTCAGAACTATTTTAAAAGCTTCACTATGTGTAAACTGCAAAATGCTACTAATAAAGCAATATGTGTGACAACTGACTATTGCAGTGTTAACCACATTAAACTCAGCTCAGCATATATACAAAAACAAGCATTCATCAGAGAGAGAAGCAATCACCTGATCCCGGTCCCTGTAGCAAAGAGGAGCACAGTTTGCGCCTCATCGGGCGGATTTATCCTGCTGATGGGGAACCCATTACCCATTATCGCGCCAAGCTCCAGCACGTCCCCGTCGCGGAGCCCACACAGCTTCTCCGCCGTGGTACCAGGTACGGTCTTGACCAAGAACTCGAACGCGGCACCCCCAGGCGGCGAGGCGATGGCCATGAACGCCGGTTTGAGCTCATCCTCGCCGGGGACGCGGATTAGGAGATACTGCCCCGGCGTGGTGTAGGATGCGGCGAGGTCGGTAGCGTCGGAGAGGTCCACGGAGAAGTGGACGAGCGAGCCGTCGGCGGTGGCTGGGCCGAAGGAGGAGACGGGGGCGGGGGTCCAGACGGCCGCATCCTGCTGGACAGCGGCGAGGCGACGGGAGCGCATTCGGCGCCGGAGGAAGGGCAGCGAGCCCATTGCGGGCACGGCGAAGGCATGAGGGGAGGGAAGGAGGGGGAGGGTTGTGACGGTGTTGGCGACCGCAGCCATGGCGACCGGTGGCGGTGGGATTCTTGTTGGGAGCACCCTGGTCGACTGGGGATTTGAGGCGCCGATAAATCTGGAGGGGATAGAATCATAGAAATATAGAATGATGAGGTGGGGTTCACTGGATGGAAACACAAAGATAACGGGTAGGAGCCAATTGGTTGTTTGGAACACGTGGATTATGGGGGGGGGGGGGGGGGGGGCTATTTGAACCGAATTTTTTGGTACAGTGTTTCAGGTTACAGTACGTTTTGAATTTGGTCAAAGTCAAACTATTTTAAATTTTACTACTTTTATAGAAAAAAAATAGTAATATTTTTAACTCAAGATAAATTTATTATAAAAATTTATTCAATTGTATATTTAATAAAACTATATTGATGTTATAAATATATAACATCCCGAAAATTAATTATTTTCTAATTATGCATCATGTTGATTCTTATATTCTTAATAACCTCCTAAACCAAGGACATTATAATTATAATTAGAGGGAACTCCTAAAACTAAGTCGCATAAAACCTCTCCTTTTATTTAATTTCTTTCGTATTTTTCATTTAACTAGCAAAAATACCCGTGCGTTGCAATGGGTAAAAACATTCTAATGAAAATATACGTTTTTCATGCATAATCATGTCAATGACAATGTTTTATTTTAATGAGCGGCTTGTTTTTTATAAACAATGTTTTTTTCTTGCGAGATTTTCTCAAACCATTTTTCAGAAATGGCGTATTTCTTTCTAACAGTTTTTTCCTAGCATTTTTTTTGCTTTTTTTACTGACAAAGAAAACCATATTTTTCTCCTTTTTTTGCTTTTCTTTTCTCGTTTGTTTTTTTGCCTGTTTTCTCGCACGTTTTTTTGCTTGTTTTTTTTCGAATGTTCTTTTTTTCTTTTTTCTAATACAGGAGAATATATGACAAAATAAAAGCCGTGTAGTAGATGGCAAAAAATCGATGAATCCTATCCGACTCAAGTGTCCATCAATTTAGCTTTTTTCTGATAGTTTTTTTAGAGCGATTTATTTTTTAATAGACGGTATTTTTTCTTGCGTGGTTTTTTAAAACCATTTTTTAGAAATGGCATGTTTTTTCTGACAGTTTTTCCTCGCATGTTTTTTTAAAATTTTTTTACCGACGATGGAAATAATTTTTCTCGCGTGTTTTTTTATTTTTTTATTGAAGATGGAAAACCTTTTTAGCGTGTTTTTTTGAGCTTTTTCTGACTTTTGCCTCACGCGTTTTTTTAACCTTTTTTTCTCGTGTATTTTCTCTTTTTTTAATAGTTAGATTAGATTAGAGATAGAGAAGAGATATATACTTGTTAGAAATAGGATTTTTTCCGCCCTTTCCAAATTTTTTTTCGCGTGCATTTTTTATTTTATATGAACCAGTTTTTTATTTTTTAAGAACCATTTTTTTCGCCACTTTCTTAGGGAATCGGACGAACTTTTTTAGATGTTTTTTCGGATTTTTTTCGCCTTTATAGGAATTAGACTTTTTTTTCCTGTTTTTAAAGGAATCGGTTCTAGCCTTTTTTTTCACCACTTTTTTTTGCCTTTTATATGAATCAGATTTTTTTTTATTTGGATCTACAGTTTTTTTGGCCACTTAGGGGAAAAAAACTTTTGTTATCGTTGTTTTTCTTTATTTTCTTTTTTGTGCGGCTTTTCTTTTTCTTTTTATGCACCTTTCTGCCTTTATTTTCTCTCTTTTATTATTTTTTTAACAAAAACGACCTCAAATACCTTATTGCAAGATTATAGGGACTCAAATGTAAATATAAAAATTATAGAGACTCAAATGCAAAAGTACAAACCCAAAAATTAAAATCATATAAAAATGAAATGATCTCGACCTGTAGGTTCTATTTTTTAAACAGATTTTCAGTTCGGCTCATCAATTTTTTTCACCAATCCAGAGTCGGACTTTTTTTCGTTTCTAAAAGGGAATGGATATAGGAGTCGGACTTTTTTATTTTTTATTTTTCGCTATTGTTTTTGTTTTGACGGGAGTCGGACTTTTTTTATTTTTTTTCGCTATTATTTTTGTTTCGACGATGAAGAAAGCATCTCTTATTTTTTTTAAGCAGTAGAGAAATATATTTGGTTAAATTGAGGTATTTCTTGATGGAATCCTACATTAAACCTTCTTTCGACTAAAATTCTTTTATTGAAATTTAGTTTGAAAACCCTTTCTACTTTTATGAATTATGGTCCAAGAAAATCCTCCAATTCCAATTTTGAATTAATTGTTGACCCATCCTTTGATTCTAAACCTATCCTTATCCAAATTCCTCCTTTTTATCTAGTCGCCAATTTAATTTATGTGGCTTAATTTCCTCCTCGGTTCAAGAATAACAGTATTATAAATATCAGAATGATTTCTCTTGTGCTAAGAAGAATAGATTTTTATTTTATTCCTCTCTTCCAAATTAATTCCCTATTAGCCACAAATATTTCTTCAAATATTCATACTACCAGTTTCCATCTCTCAAAATTATTGCACTCAAATAATTAGGAAATCTCTCTTTTGAAAACTATTTCTAAAAATAAGTTCATCTCAAAAGTTAGCCACCTAAATTTCTTCCAAATATTAATTTGGATTCAAATTTCATCCTTCAAATCTAATTCGAAAATACAAAAAGATTTTTTATTCACTGTGGGCCAAAAAATTTCAATCTAGCCCATTCCTTTTCCCCTTCGCTTGGCCCAGAGGGCCCAAGAGGCAGGCGCCTCTCTCCCTCCTTTGTGAGCGCGCGTGGTGCATGCAAACACGCCGCTGCCTTTTCGCCGAGCCGACGCGCCATCGCTGTGCGGCCTTGTTGCTCCTTCTCCACCGCTACTGCCACCGACGTCAGCCGCCACCTCACCTCGCTGACGTCAACCGCTAGCCGAACCGACTCCATCGTCCAATCGGAGACAGAGCCGCCGCCGTGCTCCTCTTCTCCACGCCGCCGTCGCCATGTCGTCCTTCTCCTCCTCCTTTACGAACCAACCTCTCGCTGCCTATAAATAGAAGGCGAGCCCTCCCCTTTTCTCCACACATCAACAAAGCCTCAAGCTCTTCCTCTCTCTCTCTCCCCACCATGGCAACCACCACCGGCCGCCGTCGATCTCCTTCACCAGAGACACGCCGGCCAAACCCTCGCGCCATAAGCTTTGCCTCGACGAGGCAAATCCATTCCCCAAATTCATCTAAATTCAAAATCTACATTTTGATACTAAATTTACTATTTTAATATTTTATTTGAATATCCAATTTAAACATATATTTACCTTTCAAATATTTCCCTTTATCCCAAAATACCTATTAGCTACTAAAAAGCCGCCGGTTGGAACTTTACGTCTTCCATGGGGACGTTCATGCGGTCTACGGGTCCCGATGTCAGATCATTGGTTGTAAAGCCCGGTAGAACCAAACCCAAGGTTTAAGTGCTGCTCTTGGCACCCCACGCCTTGATGCGTACAGCGGTCAGAGCTTCACTATTCCCTTGACCTCCACCGCACGCTGCACAGTTAGCTCTCGGGCTCTGTGTGATCCTAGCCACTCCGCCGCCACCCACGGTTGTCGGAGTAACACTTCCGCCCCGCTAAACCTGCACCAACCTCCTATTCCTCTAGCCGATATGCTATCTGTTGACACCAACTAGAGAAAATACCAAACCTAGTCGTTATACTGCCCAACTCTAGCAACGACTAGTAAACAACCAAACCCTAGCCGATATGCTTCCCTACTCCACAATCGGCTTAAATATAACCAAACCCCAGACACTATACTACCTAAACCTATCACCAGCTAATACTAGCCATATGCCTACTTAGCCAGTTCAATTACCTAATATACTCTGTATCTCCAAACAACCAAAGCCCATACATAAAATGTAAGCAACAATAGTTGCTTAATCCTCTATCCAACCTAGCCTACAACCCTTTAGAACCTACATATGAAATATAATCCCTATATCCTATAGAAGAGATAGATTATACCCTAAACCCTAGCCCTCCTAGTTGTTTATCGTTCTCTTGTTATTTTATGGCTTTTATTGAATTTGGTTCTTCCTCTTCTTTAGTAGAATCTATTATATTTTGGATGACAACCTGTGATATTTCGAGGATCGGATAATCAGGTTGCTTATCTCGGATTTATTTGCGTTGGAGCAAGGCAAGTTATTATTCCCCCCCTTTGAGCATAATTGTTGTCGTGACCTAAGGGCATGGACAAAGTTGGGAGATAGAAGGGAAAATGTAATTTCCCGTCTATCCTAAGAGTGAGCTCAAAAGACAAATACCAAAGTGAATGAATGTGCTTTTTCTATATTCATCTCCTCCCGTGCTTACAGGATCTTGGTTGGCTTAAATAGTGCTCAACCGCATGTCCAAGATTTACAAGTTTGTCATTACAGGCTTACATGAAGTTACCATTTTACCCCTATAAAGTTTATGACCTATAGGGGCATTTTGGTACATTCTGGTGGTCCCTAAATGACATCTGGTGCTAGCTGGTGAGAGTGGTTGAGGTGGTCCCCATGGTACTTTCCCAAATTAGACCATTTGCTCAATGGCACTTTTCCTCAACTTCATATGCTCGAGTGAGATCACCCGTGCTAAGGCTCGAACACATTCTCCCACCTTTCAGGCTCCTTGTCACCTTAACCTGCCTGAAACACAGCTTCATTAATTAGTGATGTTAGTTTGAGCAAGTAACTTTACTCGAATGCTTTTTCCTTGGGACAGATCCTTTAGGGTGAATACATATATATTCCCATACCTAAAACTACTTTTTGGGTGGAAACTTCATTCGAGTCAATAAATAACTCGAACACATTTTCCTTCTTGACATATGTTTTCGGCCGGGCATGGGGGATGGTGTTTACCACCTGCTACAACAAGCCCCTCACGGGTAAGGGCGAAGTGTTTTCGGCCGAAACCGTGCTAGATCAAAAATGCAGGGGAGTAACCGCCGTCCCCCTGTTCGGTCGAAAACATCATTGAGATAGCTGCGGTGGAACTCCGCATGGCGGGGAATTTGCATATTTCCATATCGCTCGGCACTACACAAAGCAGAATTCTCAGTTTGAATGCATCAACTTCATCGTCGCAATTACTTTTTAGTTTTCGAGCTCGAATTTGGGTAAATGCTTTAGAGCTTTTTTTATGTCGTGTTTTCGAGCTAAGGCAAAAAATTGCTCGAAAACCGCCGTCCCCCTAACGTTTCAAAGGAGTGACGAGGTCGAACGTGTTTCCCTCGTCGCAATTACTTTTTAGTTTTCTAGCTCGAATTTGGGTAAATGCTTTCAAGCTTTTTTTATGTCGTGTTTTCGAGCCAAGGCAAAACCTTGTTTGAAAACCGCCGTCCCCCTTACGTTTCAAAGGAGTGACGAGGTCGAACGTGTTTCCCTCGTCGCAATTACTTTTTAGTTTTCGAGCTCGAATTTGGGTAAATGTTTTCAAGCTTTTTTTTATGTCGTGTTTTCGAGCTAAGGCAAAACCTTGTTCGAAAACCGCCGTCCCCCTTACGTTTCAAAGGAGTGATGAGGTCGAACGTGTTTCCCTCGTCGCAATTACTTTTTAGTTTTCGAGCTCCAATTTGGGTAAATGCTTTCGAGCTTTTTTTATGTCGTGTTTTCGAGCTAAGGCAAAAAATTGCTCGAAAACCCCCGTCCCCCTTACGTTTCAAAGGAGTGACGAGGTCGAACGTGTTTCCCTCGTCGCAATTACTTTTTAGTTTTCGAGCTCGAATTTGGGTAAATGCTTTCGAGCTTTTTTTTATGTCGTGTTTTCGAGCTAAGGCAAAACCTTGTTCGAAAACCGCCGTCCCCCATATGTTTCAAAGGAGTGACGAGGTCGAACGTGTTTCCCTCGTCGCAATTACTTTTTAGTTTTCGAGCTCGAATTTGGGTATATGCTTTCGAGCTTCTTTTTATGTCGTGTTTTCGAGCTAAGGTAAAACCTTGTTCGAAAACCGCCGTCCCCCTTACGTTTCAAAGGAGTGACGAGGTCGAACGTGTTTCCCTCGTCGCAATTACTTTTTAGTTTTCGAGCTCGAATTTGGGTAAATGCTTTTGAGCTTTTTTTTATGTCATGTTTTCGAGCTAAGGCAAAACCTTGTTCGAAAACCGCCGTCCCCCTTACGTTTCAAAGGAGTGACGAGGTCGAACATGTTTCCCTCGTCGCAATTACTTTTTAGTTTTCGAGCTCGAATTTGGGTAAATGCTTTCGAGCTTCTTTTTATGTCGTGTTTTCGAGCTAAGGCAAAACCTTGTTCGAAAACCGCCGTCCCCCTTACGTTTCAAAGGAGTGACGAGGTCGAACGTGTTTCCCTCATCGCAACTACTTTTTAGTTTTCGAGCTCGAATTTGGGTAAATGCTTTCGAGCTTCTTTTTATGTCGTGTTTTCGAGCTAAGGCAAAACCTTGTTCGAAAACCGCCGTCCCCCTTACGTTTCAAAGGAGTGACGAGGTCGAACGTGTTTCCCTCATCGCAATTACTTTTTAGTTTTCGAGCTCGAATTTGGGTAAATGCTTTCGAGCTTTTTTTTATGTCGTGTTTTCGAGCTAAGGCAAAACCTTGGTCGAAAACCGCCGTCCCCCTTACGTTTCAAAGGAGTGACGAGGTCGAACGTGTTTCCCTCGTCGCAATTACTATTTAGTTTTCGAGCTCGAATTTGGGTAAATACTTTCGAGCTTTTTTTTATGTCGTGTTTTCGAGCTAAGGCAAAACCTTGTTCGAAAAACGCCGTCCCCCTTACGTTTCAAAGGAGTGACGAGGTCGAACGTGTTTCCCTCGTCACAATTACTTTTTAGTTTTCGAGCTCGAATTTGGGTAAATGCTTTCGAGCTTCCTTTTATGTCGTGTTTTGTCACGCCCGGAAATTCACTAATAATTTCCAAACTAATTTGTGCATAAAATCCTCGTCCAGAAATCAGCCGAGGTACACAAACTGACAATTTAATATACAAATCCATCATAATAATAACGTTACATACTTACAAAAGAAAAGAAAAACAGCAGCGGAATTAACGGTCTAGCGATGGCTTCAGCTCCACTCCCACAGGCAACTCAACTGGGGTATAAGCCAAACGTCTTCTCCTTCTGGATCCCTTTTCTTCAACTGAGGTTGATTGATTATTGCAAGAATGAGCATATGATATACTCAACAAGCCACACAGCAAATATGCAAGTGCACAAGGATACCAAAGGATGGCATAATATAGTCTCATTTGCGAAAGCAGCATTTAGCAAAGAGTTAAGAGTAGTAAAACAGTAGAGTAATTAATCAGAAATTTTAATCAACACTGAACAACACACCCATGCTGCACAGGCCCAACCATCCTGAACAACCATACCCGGCTGTACAGATCTAACTCCAAACCAGGAGCTAAACAAATTATTACCAGTTATAGCATCAATAATTATTGTGAGAGGCGTGAGACTAATCACGAAAAACATTGCTCAACTCGCCCATAACCGCGGGCACGACTATTCGAATAGTTTTACTCTAGCCAGAGGTGTACCACTGTACCTACAAGACACAGCCTCAACATCATGTCTACCATGCGTCGCGATACTGGAAAGTACCCGAATAGAGGCTGTGACAATACCCTCTGCACAACACAACTCACCACAGTACACCATTCCTGGATCATAATCACCCCTTATAAAACAAGGCATGGACTCCCCAGCGACCCCCGTGGGCTTATCTCCGCCACTTCTCAGTCTGGTGCTCCACAATGAACCATGCTATACAAAAGGTAAAGCCGTTGCCCACGCTGGCTTGTGGTTGGCACGGTTAATGTTTCACAACAGTAGCTCGCGAACCGGTCCTTAATTGCCATGAGCACGACCTTCAAAACCATGTGCTCACAACCCACCATTAATCATATTTTAATTACCAATTAATTATCATAACACGATTAACCATCGTGAGCTACCATTAAATATAACCATAAATAATAATGTAGTATATATGATTCATCCCATTAGTGAGCTAATGTTTCTAAGCATGGCTAAGCAATTATATATATAACATTTAGCTGAACCAAACCAATACATAAGGTTCAAGCTAATCAATTTATTACCCAAGGTATCAAGGAATAGGGCATTCAATGCAGATTGGCCATAACAAAGGAATAGGTTCACACCACCCAGTGACATTCGAAAATAAATGCACAGTTAAAATAAATAGAGAATTTAAATATAGGATCAACATGCTCAAATGATTGTGTTTAGGATCTGTGTGACTTGCCTTGCAATAATCGGTCTCAATTAATCTTCTGAACACTCCCGACGCACTCACGAACCTTCGCAATGACGGAAACGACAAGCTAACACGCAAAACGAGGAAAAAGACTAATAAAAACCAAATAAACAGTACAAAGATCATGATTTTAGATGAATTTAGCAACTTGAACCACTCAAAACCGAGTTACGATGATTTAGTTATGAATTTCCGAAGATTTAATCTATTAAAAAAAACTGAAAAAGAGGAGATGATGACGTCATGACGTCATCGACGGCAGCCACGGCACGGGTGGCGACCTCGCCGGAGCTAGGGTGGTCGGCCGGACTTTTGGAGGACACATACGCGTAGAGGACAACATTGCGAACTCAATGGTGCTCACCGATACGACAAACGACGACGGACGACGGCCGGCGGAGAGGAAGAGCGGCGGCGACGACTTCGGTCGGCGGTGGCGCCGGAGCTGCGGTGGTCGGCGGCTTCGGGGGTCAGGCGGCCGGGCTTCTCCACCCTCCCGCGCACCTAACGGTGGTGACGGCGACCGGCGGCGACGACGGAGGCGGCGGCGCGACGCGGATGGAACTCGGCCGGCGACGATGGCGGGGTGGAGCACGTGGCGGCGGCGCTACGAGGCACGGGAGATCACGGGAGAGGGGGCAAACGAAAGAGGAGGACTAGGGGGTCCTATTTATAGCCTTGGGTTGAATAGATCGGACTCCTCCCGCAAGAAATCGCTCCGGGAAATCAAAAACTCGGTTTTGGAGATAAACTCAAAACGAGTTCGATTCGGATAAAATACTCAACGATTTGCTCCGATTTTTGGGGGTAAGGATAGAGGAAGATGAGAGGATAAAAACCCCTCAAAAAAAAACGGAAGAAAAGGGGAGAGATTGGGGCGGATTCGGCGCGGCAAGGCGGCTCGGCATGGCAGCCGACTCGGCTCGGCTGGCGGCTGGAGCTTGAAGACGCACTGTAGCGACAGGGAGGAAAAGTAGACTTCTTGCCGGGCTTTTCTTTTCTCAGCCTGATTAGAAGAGGGAGTAAAACCGGACTTTGGCTGAGAGAAGAAGAGAGGATGCAGGCTCGGGTTGGGCCGGCGGAAGAGAGAGGAAGGAAAGGAATGGGCCGATTCAGCCTAAGACAAGGGAGAGGAGAATTTTATTACTTTTCCAATTAAAATAATCACTTAAATGATCTTTGAATTGTTAAAAATACTTCCAATGCTCAAATAATTTCAAGAAAAATCCTGAAAATACTTGGACACTCAAAGTAAATAAAAAATTATAATTAGACCATTTAATTATTAATTAAATATGTGGGTAATTACTGAAATGTTCTTTGTATGATTAAAATTAGGAATTGAGCTCCGAAAAAATCCGAGATAATTCCAAAGAGTATAATTAACCATGAAGAATTTAATAAAAATTAAATCCATCCATCCTTTATATTTAGGAAATTTTATTTCCCACATTTAACTTCACTTGAAAATTAATGAACATTTAATATAAATTCTAATAATAATTTATTAAATACTTTAAAAATCCTGAAACGAAATTCAGGATGTGACATGTTTTCGAGCTAAGGCAAAACCTTGTTCGAAAACCGCCGTCCCCCTTACGTTTCAAAGGAGTGACGAGGTCGAAAGTGTTTCCCTCGTCGCAATTACTTTTTAGTTTTCGAGCTCGAATTTGGGTAAATGCTTTCGAGCTTTTTTTTATGTCCTGTTTTCGAGCTAAGGCAAAACCTTGGTCGAAAACCGCTGTCCCCCTTACGTTTCAAAGGAGTGACAAGGTTGAACGTGTTTCCCTCGTCGCAATTACTTTTTAGTTTTCGAGCTCGAATTTGGGTAAATGCTTTCGAGCTTTTTTTTATGTCGTGTTTTCGAGCTAAGGCAAAACCTTGTTCGAAAACCGCCGTCCCCTTTACGTTTCAAAGGAGTGACGAGGTCGAACGTGTTTCCCTCGTCGCAATTACTTTTTAGTTTTCGAGCTCGAATTTGGGTAAATGCTTTCGAGCTTCTTTTTATGTCGTGTTTTCGAGCTAAGGCAAAACCTTGTTCGAAAACCGCCGTCCCCCTTACGTTTCAAAGGAGTGACGAGGTCGAACGTGTTTCCCTCGTCGCAATTACTTTTTAGTTTTCGAGCTCGAATTTGGGTAAATGCTTTCAAGCTTTTTTTTATGTCGTGTTTTCGAGCTAAGGCAAAACCTTGTTCGAAAACCGCCGTCCCCCTTACGTTTCAAAGGAGTGACGAGGTCGAACGTGTTTCCCTCGTCGCAATTACTTTTTAGTTTTCGAGCTCGAATTTGGGTAAATGCTTTCGAGCTTCTTTTTATGTCATGTTTTCGAGCTAAAGCAAAACCTTGTTCGAAAACCGCCGTCCCCCTTACGTTTCAAAGGAGTGACGAGGTCGAACGTGTTTCCCTCGTCGCAATTACTTTTTAGTTTTCGAGCTCAAATTTGGGTAAATGCTTTCGAGCATTTTTTATGTCGTGTTTTCGAGCTATGGCAAAACCTTGTTCGGAAACCGCCGTCCCCCTTACGTTTCAAAGGAGTGACGAGGTCGAACGTGTTTCCCTCGTCGCAATTACTTTTTAGTTTTCGAGCTCGAATTTGGGTAAATGCTTTCAAGCTTTTTTTTATGTCGTGTTTTCGAGCTAAGGCAAAACCTTGTTCGAAAACCGCCGTCCCCCTTACGTTTCAAAGGAGTGACGAGGTCGAACGTGTTTCCCTCGTCGCAATTACTTTTTAGTTTTCGAGCTCAAATTTGGGTAAATGCTTTCGAGCTTTTTTTATGTCGTGTTTTCGAGCTAAGGCAAAAAATTGCTCGAAAACCACCGTCCCCCTTACTTTTCAAAGGAGTGACGAGGTCGAACGTGTTTCCCTCGTTGCAATTACTTTTTAGTTTTCGAGCTCGAATTTGGGTAAATGCTTTCGAGCTTTTTTTTATGTCATGTTTTCGAGCTAAGGCAAAACCTTGTTCGAAAACCGCCGTCCCCCTTACGTTTCAATGGAGTGACGAGGTCGAACGTGTTTCCCTCGTCGCAATTACTTTTTAGTTTTCGAGCTCGAATTTGGGTAAATGCTTTCGAGCTTTTTTTTATGTCGTGTTTTCGAGCTAAGGCAAAACCTTGTTCGAAAACCGCCGTCCCCCTTACGTTTCAAAGGAGTGACGAGGTCGAACGTGTTTCCTCGTCGCAATTAATTTTTAGTTTTCGAGCTCGAATTTGGGTAAATGCTTTCGAGCTTTTTTTTTATGTCGATCAACATAAGCACTGCCAAGTACCTGTGAAGAACGAACGAGTACGACAGCAATTCTCGGATGGGTGTAGACCTAGCCAATTAAGTTATCTAGCAAAGGTGGTACCTCTCTCTATAGTGGTTCTATATTTAAGTCCTTGCACAGGAGGCAAACTTATGCCGAGTAGGGCAATGGTGATATTTACTGAGGTACAAGTAAATATTTGATATAAACTGTGATATCACGAATTATTTGTAAACCCTGATTGCGATGACATGGTGTCATACAATCAGTCCTCTCTAAAGACCCCGGGAATGCCAGAACTCCTCTCGCTGCTGATAACATACGTTCAGAGTGCATGGGGACTAGAGTTCATGGAACAGGTACCACTGATGTTAGAAACCGAAAAGCTGGGCCGTGACTAAGCTAATGAATATTGGCATGTCATGGATTGCGGGTAAAGCATATATCTACTGTAGTATGAATATTCTTGAAACTATTCGAATACCTATGCTCACGGATATTGAGCATAGGGACTAACTATGGCATCTTGGTTAGAAACATAATTCAAGATTTTATTAAATACTGTTGCATTCCAAATATTACAGGCTTTCTACTTCTATAATCTCAACTTTCTGCAAGTAAACCTAGCCCTACTCAATTACTTCTATTTCATGAATTCATATTTGATATAATAGCTTGCTGAGTACATTGTACTCACCTTTACTTTAACCCCCTCTTTCAGAATCAATTTAGAGTTTTTGCCGAAGCCGGGAGTTCAATCATATAATCATATAAGTTAGTCTCATTCCAACTTAGCTCCCAAGTCTAGCATAGGTAGATGGTTTAATTCTATAGCAAAACATTAGGGTTGGGTCATCCTATAGCTTCTGCTATGTTAGTTAGCCACAAGCTTGTAAATACCCTATTATTTATGTAAAGAAGTCACCTTCGGAGCCTTATTCAAATGTATGCAATGAAGATCCAGATTGTTGAACCTGTACCAATCTACTGATCTTGGGCTTGATACAGTCTAAACATGTCAGTTTCCGAATTATTAGTTTTGGGACCCGACAAAATATTATTACTTTTTTCTACAGAATTAGTCAAACATAGAGTATTTTGACTTTGACCAAAGTCAAAATGTCTTATAACCTAAAATGGAGGGAGTAATTATTATTTAATGAATTAAATAAATGGTAAATCATAGTACTATATTGGATTTAGAGAAATAATAAGGACGCAGACTGAATCAGCGTTTGTGGGTATCAACGTCCACAAGGGGACGTTGTTCTTGCCCACGTCCATGGTATCTGGTGCAACCTGTTATGAAACCTATCTTATTGTGGACGAATTAAATTATGAGTGGGAAGCTTACTACAGAAGAAAGCTAACACCAGAAGCTAGCTTACAGAAGAAGCTAGCTTACGGCGCAAGCCAGCTTACAGAGGAAGCCAGCTTACAGGAGAAGCTAGCTTACGGCGTAAGCTGGCTTACGACACAAGCCAGAAGGTTCAAGGCTTACGATGCAAGCCTCTACCCTCCTCCGCCTATAAATAGGGCCCAGAAGGTCCAAGGCAAGGACAACCGATCTTCGGTCTCCTGCTTCTCCTCTTGTAGCTTGTACTCAAATCCAGAAGAAATAAAGCTTCCACTCGCTTATATTTTCTGTGTTCCACAGCTCTGTGTTTATCTGCTTGTGTGCTGATCAGTAGAATAAACTGGTTTCTCAACACGTTATCAGCACGAGACTCTATCGAGCTAAAAAGGTAAACCAGTGAGAAATCAGTTTCTACTGATCATCTTGCTCTTGATATGCAAATTATCCTTCTGCTATAGTTGAAATAAGCAGAAGAACATGGTACCTGAAGTACCATCCTCCGATATCCTCTCAGCAATACACGATAACATGATGGCTGCTCTGCCGCCATTATCGTTCAATTGCTAAAGTTGATACATCCTCTCAGCAACACCCAGTAACATGATGGCGGCTCTGCCACCATTACCGTCCAAAGGCTTGAGATGGTACATCCCCTTAGCACTATTCGATAACACGATGGTGGCTCTGCTGCCGTTATCGCCCAAATGCTAGAGGTGATGTAGGTGCCTGAAGCACCGGCATGGCAACTTAATGGACGGCTCTGCCGCCGTTGCCACCAAATATCGGAGGCAAACGAACCTTCTGCACGACCCTGAAGTGTCGTTATGGATGTCCTTTGTTTTATGGATATCACCCATATGGGCCCTTGACGCCTCTAAGGTCAGCTCTGCCACCATGAAGCGTGGGCACAATATGCATGAAGTGCCCATGAATGCTCTTCATTTTGTTTTACATGCTTACTTTGTTGTTTGCATGACTTTCATAACATTTATTTTATTGTTATGAAATTGATTTCCTAGCATGATTGATAATATTTAATCAAGCAATCTGTAATCCTGAAGATTACTTAAGTTAATTTGCTAGGAAAGATTCTATGGGAAATTGTGTGATAATCTTGAAGATTACACACACTAGTAATCCTGAAGATTACGCATGACCAATTCATGTTGACCCTGCACATCGTATTTACCTGTCGTAAATACCAAATGATGTTGCAGGACATGTCGGACATAGCAAAGAAGGAATTCGCCGAGCTTGCCTTGGATGGTAGTAACTACCTCACTTGGGCATTGGACGTTGAGATTAAACTCGACTCCATGGGTCTCGATCATACTATTGTGCTGCCCGAAGTTGGCACTGTGGAGTCTACGAAGGCCGAGAAAGCAAAGGCATTGCATTTCTTGCGCCACCATCTTTACCTAGACCTGAAGTCTGAGTATATGATCGAGAAAGATCCACTGGTATTATGGCAATCCCTGAAGGATCGCTTTGACCAGCAAGGGTCAATTGTGCTCCCACAGGCACAACATGACTGGATCACCCTACGCTTCCAAGACTACAAGTCTGTGGCGGCGTATAACTCTGCCCACCATAGGATCATTTCTCAGTTGCATTTATGTGGCCTGAAGATCACTGACGCTGAGATGATCGAGAAAACCTTATCTACCTTTCATCCCAACAACATAGTGCTGCAACAGCAATACAGGAACTCAAAGTACCCGAAGTACTCTGATCTTATCTCAGTCCTGTTAGTTGCAGAAAGGCAGAATGAGGTTCTTCTAAAGAATCATTCTGCTCGACCCACTAGGTCTATGGTAGTGCCTGAAGCACAAGCCAATGTTGTTGGAAACTCACATGGCCGTAAAAGAGGCCATGGTGAGAAGAAAGGGAAAGGTAAGGGAAGTATCATATTCAAGGGCAAGAGTAAGGGTAACCCAGAGGTAAAGGCGAACTCAAGAAGGTTACAGGTGAATCATCTGGGGTAATGCAGGATAACTGCTATAGATGTGGAGGCAGAGGGCATTGGTCCCGTAACTGCCATGTCCCCAAGCACCTGGTTGAGCTGTACCAACAAAGCATGAATGAGAAAAAGAGCCAACATGAGTCCCACTTCACCATTGAGCCTGAAGCTCAGATTGAAAAGCATGATGACATGCTTATCAATGTTAAGGATGGTGGGGACATCCGTATGGACGATGATTGAGACAACCTTCTTGAAAAAGATGATGACATATTTGGAGACCTGAAGTAATCTCCTATATGTCAGTCATATGCAGTGTTCGGCATGAGTAGCACATGTAGAACTTTGGTCATGAATAATGCTCCTGAAGAGCACGCTTAGTCTTTTACTGGGCCTGAAGTCCTTGTAATGTTTCCCTTAATAGAATAAACTTACTCCATGTTTAATCCCTTCTTTCTATATAATTAAGACCCAAAGCTGATTTGTGGTTAAGCCACGTCACCTGTAAAATCTCAGCCATTCAATCTAATCTGCGATCTAATCTGGGCGCTCGGTCTTCTCCTTTCTCAGCCGCCGCCAGATGCGCGCTCTTTCTCCGCCCAGCATGCGCCCACGCAAGTTGCACTGTGGGCCCGCCGTAGATGCGGATTCCCCTCGCCCACCGCGCTCGCTTCTCTTCCACCCCCGTGCGTGTGCGCGAGATGCGGTGTGGTCGATTCCCCTCCCCCAGCGGCTGCTTCCCCCAGCACGTGCAGGCCCACCAGCCGGCTTGCTCGCTTCTCCTCCCCGTGTCGCATTGCCTCCGCCGTCCCCCACGCGCCAGCCACACCGCAGCGTTGCGCCCCTGTAGCCCTAGCCTGGCACGGCTGCAGGTATCGCGCGTTTGAAGAGCCCTAGCACCATGCCAGCTTCAAACGCCCCCTCCCTCATCCTCTTCAGCATTAGAGACGGTATTCACTTCCTCCCTTAATCACCCGCATTTACAATAAAAACCGCCAAATTAATTGGGTGAGGAGGCGTAGTGGTTAATACAAGTTATGTGCTCTACTCCCTGCAACAATTTTACTCAAGATCGTCGTATCGCCTACTCATGGCCCTGTATAAAACGGCCGGCCTCTCCAGTTCTACATCCGTCATGGTCTCTCTTTGAATTCCTCTCCTCTCATATTCACAACAGGCAAGTTAAATCTGGCTCTCAGAACCATAAACAGATATTCGGATCATGCGAGTGTGAGAATGTCTTGCTGTTTATTCTTTGCAGTTGCATATGTTGAGGCTGCTATGATAATTTTCTTCTTCTTGATGCAGCGTTCACATTGGGAATTTGGGTTACCGTACCATATCCTGCACATTGCTTCTTCTTCAGTATCAAGGTTGGTCCACTCCCACTGTGTTTCTTCCGTTACTTCTGCATCACCTTTTTGCTTACATACATATATATTATATTGCTGAAAATAGTTAACCCCCAATTTTTATTGATCCAATAATGGTTAATGGTTTATGGATATGTATTTGGGCTATGTGCGAAGGGAATGAATTCAGGTACGTATCTGATAGTTTCAGAGATTTGATGGTTACGACTTAGGAGCATGGTGAAATCTGAATCACTATTTTTTTTTCTAAACAAGCTGCTCTAGGTTTGTTGACCCCCCTGTTCACAAGTTTGGGTTGCTTAGTGCAGATTGCAATTGCTGTCAGGCAATGCTAATTTCAGCTTGAAGTTTTGTTTATAACTAATGGCCAAGTAAAGTTGTTGGTTGCTGAATTTTCACACTAATCTTTAAGTTTTACATGGTTAGATAACATATACATGCTCATCTCTTTGTTTTGAATCATATTGAGTCAAATAAATCTTATGTTTTTGGTGCTTCCTGTGTCATGAGTGCAAGTCACTGAAACAGCTCTGAGAAATTAAAGTTTATGGTGGAATAAACATGATAAAGGTGAGCCTTTTTCTAAAATCATATTAGCATTTCATGAACGATTCGACAAAACCAATTTCTAGGGGTCTAAGATGTGTCCGGAATTGGTCCTTCAAAATTGTTTGTACTTTTCTGTGGGCATGATTTTATAAGACTTAGAGTTGTTTGGTCTGATCGAATTCCTTGGCACATTTCAGTAGCTAAGTGTAATTTGTTATTACGTGCTTTACTCTAATTGTGTCCTAACAAAAAAACATGTAAGAGCATGAATGGCTAATTGTTTTTCAGTTGAAGGTGATGTATCCATCAAAGAACAAAACGTCCTTCGGTGACCAACTAAATGTTAAAAATATGCTGGCCCTATCTCTCGGAGGTGCCTCATAGAGTTAGAGTGTGCATATGTGCCTTTATAGGGATAAGTGTGTGTGTATATGAGTTTGTATCTTTTTGTTGTTGTCCAATTTTTTTTCTTGATCCTTTGACAACAAGATACATGTTTTAGGGACTGTTAGGTTTCACTGAATTAAAAGATCGGAATTTCACTTACCCCAAATCAAACACTGAATTTGAGGAGGCGTGCAGTAGACTCCAACCTAACCTGAAGCAGGAGAGAGGAATAGTAAGCAATAAGCGAGTGAACAAAATATGCACAAGGGTTTAACATTTCCCTTTATTAAGCAGAGAAGATATTTAATTGTTGTACTAGATTACGAGTGTGTACGTACTGTTGAAACATTTGGTAGCGAGTATTTAAGTTTGCTATATCGATTCTCTCTTTTTCTCTCTACCTATGGAATTAGTTTATTTTACATGTAGCATATTATCTTCTCTTAAAACATCATCCATACGAATTTCATCCAAATTATTTTTACAAAATCCCGCAGCAACGCGCGGGGTATTCATCTAGTTTCATTTATGTTTATGTTCCATAAACATACTTGGGTGGGTATCCCATGGCAGAAGAGGATATATGTCTACTAGACAGTGCCACCACTAATACAATCTTAAGGGAAACTAGATATTTCCACACCTTAACTAAGAAAACTGGAAATATTATGACCATTGCCGGAAGCAATGCTCATATAGTAGGCACCGGAAGTGCTACTCTAGTTCTCCCTATGGGTACCCATATCTTTGTAAAGGATGCTCTATTGTATCCTGATTCAAAGCGTACCCTCTTAAGCTTTAAAGATATCCGTGCAAACGGTTTCCATATAGAAACCGAGATTGAGCAAGATGTTGAATATCTTCTCATAACCAAAATAGATGGATATCAAAAGCAAGTGGTGGAAAGGCTCCCTTCATCGCCATTGGGTTTGTACTACACGTACATAAAACCCACTGAGGAATATGTTGCGATGAAAACCATATTTAGAAGCCCAGAGTCATTTAGAGTTTGGCATGACAGACTGGGTCATCCTGGGTTGGGTATGATGAGGAGAATCATCAATAATTCTACTGGCCACAATGTTGAAACCAAAGACTTCCCTAATCCTGAAGATTTTATTTGCCCTGCTTGTGCAAAAGGGAAGTTGATCATTAGGCCATCCCTCCTGAAGATTAGGGATGTGTCACCTGTTTTCCTGGAAAGGATACAGGGTGACATATGTGGACCTATCCAGCCCCTGTCAGGCCCGTTTAGGTATTTCATGGTACTGATTGATGCTTTTACCAGGTGGAGCCATGTGGACCTGTTGTCCATAAGGAACCATGCTTTTTCAAAGCTAATTGCCCAAATCATCAGGCTAAAAGCTAGCTTCCCTGATAGCCGCGTACAATCCATTCAAATGGATAATGCTGGTGAGTTCAGGTCGAAGGCTTTTGATGATTATTGTTTAGCCATGGGCATTAAGGTAGAATATTCAGTACCACATATCCACACTCAAAATAGCCTAGCTGAGTCCTTGATCAAGAGGATCAAGTTGATTGCACGGCCACTGTTGCAGGATTGTAGGCTGCCAACCAATTGTTGGGGCCATGCTGTGTTGCATGCAGCAACACTAATTCAACTCAGGCCAACTACATATCATAGTACATCCCCCCTTCAGCTAGTGCGTGGAAAAGAACCAAGTATTTCCCATCTGCGTAAATTCGGCTGTGCAGTATATGTGCCGATCCCACCACCACAGCGTACTTCTATGGGACCCCACCGGAAGTTGGGGATATACGTTGGTTATGAGACTTTGTCCATAATCAAGTATCTTGAGCCTATGACTGGGGATCTTCATAAGGCTCGGTACGCTGATTGTATCTTTGATGAGGACCATTTCCCAGCATTAGGGGGAGAAAGGCATCCAGAAGAATGCCAAGATATAATATGGAATGCAACTGCGATACAGTCCTTAGATCCACGCACTAGTGAAGCTGAACTGGAAGTTCAGAGAATCATAAATTTGCAAAATCTTGCAAATAAGTTGCCAGATGCCTTCACTGATTACAAGGGAGTGACAAGGTCGCTATACCTGCAGTAAATGCTCCAAAAAGAGTAGAGGTAACCCATAAGGTTACTGACTATGCTCTTACCTCCCATCCTAGGAAGAGGGGGAGACCTCTGGGTGCTCGGGACAAGGTTCCGCGGAGACGTCCGCGGAGACAAGGATCTGAGCCACTTGTTCCACTCAAAGAATCAGTTGAAGAAGCTCAACCTGAAGTTGAGAAAGCCCCATAAGTGGCAACTCAACCTGAAGGACACTATCCTGAAGATGGAGGACCCAGTGCCTTACGCGTGCACCTTGGCACTGGAAGATCGGAACACCCCAACTCGGTCGTTATGGGAAATCACGACAAGTTGGAGGAAATAAATGAGGAGATTTCCACTAACTATGCTGATACAGGAGAGTTACATCATAGAAAGACCACTATTGTCGACATTCACTTTGCCTCAAAGGTTGCCGTCATAATGGATCCGGATCCAGAACTAAAGTCCATGATTGAGTGCTAGAAGCGCTCAGATTGGGACAAATGGAAAGCATCAATAGAGGCAAGGATGCGCTCGCTTTATAAAAGAGAGGTTTTTGGGCCTGCAGTCCCAACACCTCCAAGAATCATCCCTGTAGGATGCAAATGGGTCTTCCTCCGGAAGAGGAATGGCCAGGTGGTGAGGTATAAAGCGAGGCTAGTGGCACAAGGGTTCACGCAGAGACCGGTATTGACTATGATGAAACTTACTCTCCTGTGATGAGTGGAATCACGTTTCGATACTTGATCTCAATGGCAACTAATATAAACTTGGATATGCAGTTGATGGATGTAGTGACTGCATACTTGTATGGATCACTAGATTCAGAAATTTATATGAGGGTCCCTGAAGGACTCAAGATTCTGAATCCGAAAAGAAATTGCAACATGTATAGTGTTCGCCTGCAGCGATCATTATACGGATTGAAACAATGATGATTGTCCCTGTGTGTTCATAAAGAAATCCCTGAATGGATTTTGTATCATCTCAGTCTATGTCGATGATCTTAATATCATTGGCACCACAGAGGACATTAAAGAAGCAATGGCTTATCTTAAGACCGAGTTTGAGATGAAGGACTTGGGGAAAACCAAGTTCTACTTGGGCTGCTGCTCGAGCATCTCCCTGAAGGAGTGTTTATGCACCAGTCTACCTATACCAAGAGGGTCCTTGGTAAGTTCAATATGGATAAATGTCATCCTTTGAAAACCCCCATGGTGGTCCAATCCCTGGAAGCAGATAAGGACCCATTTAAACCCAAGGAAGATGATGAGGAAATGTTGGGACCCGAAGTTCCCTACTTAAGCGCCATTGGAGCACTAATGTATCTAGCCAATTGCACGAGACCTGATATTGCTTTTGCAGTTAATCTATTGGCTAGATATAGTGCAACCCCAAACAGAAGACATTGGATTGGCGTCAAAACTATCCTCAAGTACCTTCGAGGTACTCAAGATCTTGGGTTGTGGTTCCCGAAGAACCAAGATCCATCCATGGTGGGATATGTGGATGCTGGCTATATGTCTGATCCTCATAATGCCAGATCCCAAACTGGGTTTGTATTTCTTTGTGGTAATACTACCATTTCCTGACGGTCTATAAAGCAGACCCTGGTTGCAACGTCAACCAACCACTCAGAAATAATTGCTCTATATGAGGCCACACGAGAATGTGTGTGGCTTAGGCGGATGATCGGTTACATCCAGAAGTCATGTGGCCTAAATATTGATAACACCCCCACCATTATCTATGAGGATAATGCTGCTTGTGTTGCACAAGTACATATGGGCTATGTGAAAAGCAATTTCACAAAGCATATTGCTCCCAAATTCTTTTATCCCCATGAGCTCCAGAAGAGCGGGGAGATAAATGTCCTACAAACTAAGTCATGCGAAAATCTCGCAGATTTATTTACGAAGTCTCTGCCAGCATCAAATTTTTACAAATATGTTCGTGGCATTGGCATGAGACGACTTAGTGAATTGCAAGGATCAGGGGGAGCAAACAATTAAGAGAATAGCCCATGATTGTGATCCTGAAGAATCACAAACAAGTCCTGAAGACTTGACCAACTGTTGTACTCTTTTTCCCTTGGTGAGTTTTTTTTTCCCATTGGGTTTTTCTCACAAAAGGTTTTTAACGAGGCAACAGGTGCAACACAATATTCAGAGTGCCATGTACTCTTTTCTCCTACCATTTTTTCCCACTGGGTTTTTGGGAGGAGATTTTGATGAGGCATGTGCATAATTCAAATTCGTCCAAGGGGTAGTGTTATGAAACCTATCTTATTGTGGACGAATTAAATTATGAGTGGGAAGCTTACTACAGAAGAAAGCTTACACCAGAGGCCAGCTTACAGGAGAAGCTAGCTTACGGCGTAAGCCGGCTTACGACGCAAGCCAGAAGGTTCAAGGCTTACGATGCAAGCCTCTACCCTCCTCCGCCTATAAATAGGGCCCAGAAGGTCCAAGGCGAGGACAACCGATCTTCAGTCTCCTGCCTCTCCTCTTGTAGCTTGTACTCAAATACAGAAGAAATAAAGCTTCCACTCGCTTATATTTTCTATGTTCCACAGCTCTGTGTTTATCTGCTTGTGTGTTGATCAGTAGAATAAACTGGTTTCTCAACACAACCCACCATACTAGCCCGAGCCAAAAGGGAACCAAACATACATAGCGAGACACCGCCGTGGCGCGTCGTCGTCAATCTCTCGCAGTATCGCTCCCCTCGACTCCCACCGTTTCAGCTTATAAGATGTTTTGACTTTGGTGAAAGTCAAACTACTTCAAGTTTGACCAAGTTTATAGAAAAAAATAGTAATATTTTCGAACCAAGATAAATTTATTATAAAAATATATTTAATTACTAATTTAATAAAACTAATTTGGTAATGTAAATATTTCAATATTTGTCTATAAATTTCGTCGCACTTAAAGCAATTTAACTTTTGTCATGGTTACGGATAAGTCATACCTCCTATCCTACGACTTATGGAATATACGAGTATGGTATACCTTCACGTGCACGGGTTGTGTAACATCCTGACAACAATAAAAATAACTAAAATTTCGAACTTTTTAAAACTTTTGCATCATGCTAGATGTTATGGTTGCTATTGCTTGCCAAACTATAAATTGTCACAATGAAACATTAAATTAAAGATGTACAATTTGCAAGAATACGCTATCTATCGATTCCATAAATATTATGCACAAGGCAGAAAGCTAAATGAAGGAAAAGTTAATTATTAGTTCCTCCATTTCACAATGTAAGTCATTCTAGCATTTCCCACATTCATATTGATGTTAATGAATCTAGCTAGATTGATGTTAATGAATCTAGACATATATATCTAGCTATATTCATTAATATCAATATGAATGTGGGAAATGCTAGAATGACTTACAATGTGAAACGGAGGGAGTAATTTCTATTGGATAAATTACAAATCAAATATTAAATATTCAAACCATGTTTGATTATTTAACAAATGGAAACAGTAAGATTAAATCGAATTCATCTGAATCCAATCTCACATGAAATAATGACCACCTCATTACACTAATCCCATTATAAAAGAGTGTTTCGCTAGAATATTTAAATAAATATTTAAAACACTTTATCAAGTCTCTCAGGGCATAAAATTCATTCATATAAAATAAACGGTCGTGTAAAGTAATGGAGCAACACACCATCACTATGTCTACTTAGATTATTTTAATAAACTCCTAAGATATATCAACGCCCCCAAAATTGTCTAGGCTAATATTTGGGATTAAACCTAATTTAAATAATGCAATGGAAATATAATTGTGCCATCACAACTTTTGAGTAAAATCTAGATTTTTGGATATTAAATGTTAAATTAGGTTTCCTGGCAAATTTACAGATTAACCCTTCCTTTTTCCCTTATCCTTTCTCTTCTCTTTCTTTTTCTTTTCCTGGCGCAACTGTTCATGGGCCGCCAGGTGCTCGATCAAGTTGTGGCCCAAACCGACTGAGCCAGCCACGCCCGTGTCTGCCCACATCCATCCCGCACGCGCGCAGCCGTGCGCCAACCCAACTCCACCCGCGCCGCTTCTATGTGCCGCGCCTCCCTCCCCTCGCGCCTCATCCCTCCGCATCCGCGCTCGCGCCCGGACGCCGCGCACGCGACCGACCATGCCACCTCTGCAATAATAGGCGCTTTGTTTTTTGTGCCGGGGAGGAGGGTTCCCAACCCCTCCTCCCGAACACAACTTTAGCCGCGTCAACTTCCCTAACCTAGACCGTAGACAGCCATCGAGTGCGCCAGCCGCCGATTTTATCCTCCATGCCATTCTGGCTTATCCCTAAGCCAAGCCCCATAAAAACCCCCTTTCTCTCTGTCTTTTGCCCTCAAATACATTTCATCGAGCACCTTCTATGCATGATCTCACCGCTACTAGAGACCACCATTGAGGGGCTCCCCGGCCGGAGCTGGAGGTTGGAGGAAATGGAGGCGGAGCGACGCTGCCGCTGTCGCCGTTGGGGAGGTTGGACGTCAAGGAACGCTGACGAACACTTTCGGGCGCCATCAACGCTGTTTGCCTCTGTGCCGCGACACACCGAGCCCTACTCCGCCGCGTTTCGCCGTCTCGCCTTCTCACGGTACACCCTCGCGCACGTAGCATCCTCTAACCCTCTAATAGCTAGCGCCAGCTCCAATTTTGCCAACTAGTACCTGTGGCCGTGCCGGCCTGGCCGCCATTGCGCCGTCGGTGAGGTCGCCGTGACAAGCCATCCCGGGAACTCCCCTCTCCATCTAGCTGGTGAAATCGAATCCCCATACCCCGTAGATGTTCACGCTCCCATCAATTTTGTTGGATCCTAGCCCTAGCACCCTATCCCCTTGCAACCCGAGCTCGGGCCATGGCGTGTCCATGCTGCGCCACTCGCCCTCTCTCCGCCACGCGCCGCTGCCGCAGTCGGTGGGTCGCTCGAGCTCGCCGCACCTTCCTCGGCCGCCGCCGTGCCGGCCTCGCGCCAACCCGGCCGCGCCCAGCCGCATCCTCCCTCGCTACTTCCGCTCAGTCGGGAGGTTGAAGACGACCTCCAGCCGAGCCACTGACGAGCCGTCTCCACTCCTCCTATTTCCTTTGGAAAATTAATTATATGAAAAAGAAAATCAAAGCTTTGACCCCACATGTCAGCAGCTGTTAGGGATAAGGATATATTTTGGATTAAAAATAAATGAATTATGAACAGTGCCTTTTTACAATTTCTCGGATTAATTCAAATTTGAATCTTTACCTAGCATAACTTATTCATTTTAACTCGGATTTGAGTGAAACTTGAACCTAAATTCATAAGCTTTCCAATGGTATATACTCCCTCCGTTTCACAATGTAAGTCATTCTAGCATTTCTCACATTCATATTGATACTAATGAATCTAGACATATATATCTATCTAGATTCATTAACATCAATACGAATATGGGAAATGTTAGAATGACTTACATTGTGAAATGGAGGAAGTAATTCACTATTTAATAAAATATATTTATAATTATAAATAATTAATATCATATGATTAGGTTATGGTCAACTTAAAAATATGCTAATAAATAGAATTGGTATTGTACAGTAGAGTAAATGTAATAATATTTGTTTCTAGCATGTTTTGTCACAGTAGCAACCATGTAAATTAAGTATAAGTGATGTCTCAAATGAATGGATGTATAGGACAATATTAGTACTTATTTAATATTCAATGGCCATATAATTAAACCCATGACTTATAGGTTATTTAAAGCAAGTTTAGCCTTGTGATTATGTAAATAAAATATGAATACACATAGATGAGTCTTTGACTTGTTTATGCGAAATGATAACAGAGCTAGTGTGATTAAATCATCTATAAGGAATTAATTACTTAATGTCACGCCCCATGGAGTAGTATCTTTTAAGTTGGTAATCAATCTCAAGTTAATAAACAGTACCAACTCGCCAAATCCACCTACATCACATATACTGTATAGCTTACAGTAAATAGCTCATGCTCAGTAAATATCTAATATTAGTATGTCATTGCACTCACAACTACTGTACAGTCCATTTAAATCATACACAAGAACAATAACTAAGGAGTCTATGATAAACGTGTATAGTAGATAAATACTAATTATAAATCTTGACCTCACACAATTGTAGTTCAACCGTGACTTAGAATTATTTATTGTAAAATTATGCAATGAGATAATCTTTAACTACACTATTATGGACCACACTAATCTAACCTGCGGAGCACGGTAATTTGTTGGCCGGTCAGACCGGCTAGGGCATGCCAGTCAGACCGCCACTATGTGGCCGGTCTGACCGCCCCTGGTCAGGCTGATCACATACAAGTGTATGAAAGTGAGTTTTAGCACTAGTCTAAATGCACAATGACCTAATGTGGCAATTTAAATCATCTCTTTGCTAGGTCATTACCCCTCTTAATAGTACAGTAAAGCTATAAATAAACTAGCATAATTTTGATCGCCCAACGCCTTGATCAAATTAAAATGAAAACACTAGTTTACCGTCTTCTCTTCCTTTTGCTTTGCGCCGTCAATTTTAATCCATCGGTAGACATCCATGCGCACACATAATGTGAACCTAACTTAAAATATATAGCTCAATAGAACGGTTAGTCCAGAATTAGCGCTTGTCATTAATTACCAAAAATTAGCACCAGGGGCCTAGATGCTTCACCCCTGTTTTGACTCTGACTTATACAAGTAATATATAAACTATTAGCATAGTTTTCTCTTATCAATCTTCCCTTGGGATTAAATAAATACGATACATTGGAATACTTTCGGGTGAAATGCTACAATGGTATATCTATGCGCTTGCGGTTCATATTTGTAATCGTATTATACTAGGAATATTTCTGTGCCATTGCTGGGAATTATATTTCTAGTAATATCGTTAAGAAATACTTATCCAGGGTCTACTGGCCGTGGAAGTCTATGTCGGTCTTCTTTGTTTAGGACGGTACTAAACGGTGGGTTATGCCACGATCTTGACTTTTCCGGGTACCTTTCCGGTACTTCTATTCATGGCTAATTGATATTGTCACCACAACAAGCTGTTTTTGAGAAACCTGAAGGCACAGAGGATCGGCACCTTAAGCCATTATATGTTAAGGCTTTTGTTAATGGGAAACCCATGTCCAAGATGCTGGTTGATGGAGGAGCAGCTGTAAACTTGGTGCCATATACAACTTTCAGAAAACTGGGTAAAGCTCCAGAGGACTTGATCAAAAAAATATGGTGTTGAAGGACTTTGGGGGAATTCTTTAGAAACAAAGGGAGTTTTGAATATGGAGTTGACCATCGGCAGCAAGACAATTTCAACCACATTTTTTTGTCATTGATAGGAAGGGTTCATATAGCGTGTTGCTGGGGAGAGATTGGATCCATGCTAATTGTTGCATTCCTTATACTATGCACCAGAGTTTGATTTAATGGCAGGCAGACCAAATAGAGATTGTGCCAGCCAACAGGTCAGTAACTGTTGCTAATGTTGATCTATCTGTTTGGGAGATGGAAGGAGTTGATTTCTTGTTAGGAAAGATTTGGGAAGGAGATTATCTAAAAGTGTCTGGTTGTGGTATACAACCAGTTGGAGATGGAGAGCCCCAGCTTTTACTTTGAAGGCATCGTGGAGGGATCAAATTTCTACACCAAGGACAGAGGAGATGATTTAGATGGCAAGCTAGGTTAAGGGTTTATGTTGGCCAATGAGTTAGAGGAAGTTCATATTAGACCAGGTGATAGGCCTAGGCCGACATATATTAGTGCAAAATTATTAGATGTATTTAAAAAGAAATAGTGGAATTATTGAAAGAATACAGAGATTGTTTTGCTTGGTAATAATATGAGATGCCAGGGTGATGAGCACCAGGCTGTGAACGCCCTGATTTTTCCCTCTCTTTCACGGTACCAATCAGCAAACAAAATATAATTCAAGTGGCAACAAAAATTCAATAATAGATAACTGGCTTCAGCTTACAATGTATTGCACTCCAAACCCTAGATAAATATTCCATCTACCCGTGCTTGAATAAACACGATCAGAAAGGAGAGGAACCTGTGGTACCGAGTAGTGCAACCAGGGACGAAAGAATCACCTGGACTCGCTCTTCTTCCAAACCAACCAGCGGCAAGATCTTCAGTAGGAAACATATGGGAGCGCTGTCTATACCTTCAGCAGGGGTTAAACCCTAGACCAACCAAAACAATAACCAATCTAATCTAAATTACATGACCACTTGGCCTATTTATATGCACAAGGGCATACTGGACTAGTCCTAATCGAAGCCCATGAACATGCACTCCGGGCTTGCTCGATCAAAGCCCAAACAAACCAAAATAAACCCAGTATAATTAATCTAATTAATGCAACTAGGTAATGATGCCACTAATGACAGTAATTAGCTAACACCTAATAGGAGCCCACACTGATAAGAAATAAATATGAAACCTATGCCAGCTTTATCTCAACCAGCATAGAGCCAATTTTAACAATTCGATTCAGCTTCAACTGTTTACTTTCATTATTCTCTGTTTTATCTTGCTTCACAAGAACAGCATAGAACCAGCAGTGGTCTTGGTTAGGGATGGCAACGGGTCGGGTCAGGCACGGGCAGAGAGAAACCAGGCCCGGCCCGAGACCCACGTGCCCGTGCCCGACCCACGCCCGCAAAGCATATCGGGCAAAATCCCATACCCATGCCCATGCCCGTCGGGCACGGGCATGCCCGACGGATACCCACTGGGCTTGCCTGCCATGCTCCGCCGTGCCGCCGGCCGCCGCTCGTGCGCCGCCGCGTCGCCGGTCACCGCTCGGGCCGCCGCGTTGCTAGCCGCCGCCTGCGCCGCCGTCCGCGCTCGTGGGCCGCTGCGGAGCCAGCCGCGCGCCAGCCGCCTCCCGCCCTCGTGCACCGCCTCATCGCCAACCACTGCCCCGCCACCCGCCTCACCCCAGCCGCCGCCCGCGCTCGTGCACCACCATGTCGCTAGGCACTGCCCAGCCGCCAGCCACCTCGTCGCCAGCCATCGCCGCACCGCCACGCCGCGCTGCCAGCCGCCTCCTGGTTATTTCCCCTGCGCCGCCGCCGCGTAGAACCGATAGAAGATTGAGAGGTTGGGTTTGGGAGAAGGATAATGCTAGGGTTTTGAGTGAATGTATATATTGTTGTATGCAAATGGGCCAAACGGGCTATTGGGCCATGAGGGGAGGTTAAACTATTGAGGAATAAGTTCATCTGAGATCCCTGAACTTGTCAACGAGGCATGACCGCATGAAGGATATACATGGGCTAAAAGATTTTCGGGTCGGGCATGGATTATCCACGGACGAAATATAAAACCCACACGTGCCCACTAAGTTCACGGGTATCGGGTCAGACGTGCCCACGGGCAAAAAAAGGTGCCCATGCCTGTGCCCATCGGGCCGGGTATCTGCGGATACCCGAACCCATGGGCAATACTGCCATCCCTAGTCTTGGTCACATCACAGGACTTAGCCGATCTATAGTTGAACATCAGTTGTCTATTAAACCAGGATATCGACCATTCAAACAACCCTAGAGACGATTTGAGTCTGACATGTATGATCCTATTAGGGCTGAAATAACAAGACTTTATGATGCCAAATTCATTAGGCCATGCTGATATGCTGAATAGATTTCCAATATAGTGCCAATGATCAAGAAAAATGGGAAACTTAGGGTATGTGTTGATTTCAGAGATTTGAACAAAGCTACTCCTAAGGATGAATACCCCATGCCGATTGCAAATTTACTAGTTGATGCAGCTTCAGGATATAAGATTATAAGTTTTATGGATGGTAATGCAGGATATAATCAAAATTTTATGGCAGAAGAAGACATTCACAAGACTGCTTTCAGGTGTCCTGGTGCAATCGGCTTGTATGAGTGGGTTGTGATGACTTTTCGTCTAAAGAGTGCAACTGCTGCGTATCAACGTGCAATGAATTATATATTTCATGTTCTGATCGACTTGCTGGTTGAAATTTATATCGATGATGTGGTTGTGAAATCAAAGTAGATTGTTGCACATCTAGCCCATTTGCGCCAAGTGTTGGAGAGAACAAGGAAATATGGTTTGAAGATGAATCGAAATAAATGTGCATTTGGTGTATCGTATGGACAATTTCTTGGATTTTTGGTTCATGGGAGGGGAATAGAGATAACTCAAAGAAGCTTGAAAGCTATCAAAAATATCGAACCTCCAGTGAATAAAAAGAAACTACAATCCTTGATCGGCAAGATCAATTTTGTAAGAAGATTCATCTCCAATTTATCAAGGAAATTAGAACCATTTACTACATTGTTGAGGATTAAAGCCGATCAAGAATTTGTTTGGGGGGAGAAGCGCGACAGAGAGCTTTAGATAGTATTAAGGAATATTTGAGTTCTTCTCTAGTCTTGATTCCACCATAGAAAGGAGTAACCTACTAGCTGTATTTATCAGCTGATGAAAAAACAATCGGCTCAGTGTTAATCCAGGAGTTTGAAGGCAAGGAAAGAGCTATATTTTATCTTAGTAGAAGGATTTTGGATGCTGAAACAAGGTATACCCCAGTGGAAAAATTGTGCTTAAGTTTGTATTTTTCATGTAAAAAGTAGAGGCATTATCTACATTCAAATGAGTGCACGGTGATTTGCAAAGCCAATGTTGTCATATATATGCTATCGGCTCCTGTGTGGAAGGGAAGGATTGGAAAGTGGATTTTAGCTTTGACAGAATTTGATCTAATATATGAATCGGCCAAAGCTGTAAAAGGATGGGCAATAGCCGATTTCATTGTGGAGCAGTGAAATGATTCAATTGGTACATTAAATTAGTGCCTTCGACTTTATTTCTTGATAGATTAGTTCGCACTCATGGTTGTGTTATCGGCTTAGTAATTATACTGCCTCGGGGGGGGGGGGGGGGGAGGGAGGGCAAGTTTTGAGTTTGCTTTCACAATTATACCATATTATACTAACAATCAAGCAGAATATGAGGCAATTTTGAAGGGATTACAGTTGTTGAAGGAAGTTGAAGGTGACGCTATTGAAATTATGGGTGATTCATTATTGGTGATCAATCAATTATGAGAGTATGAATGCAAGAATGATGTCTTGAGAGTTTATAATGTGAAATATCACGAGTTGATGAAGGAGTTCAAGATGGTTTCTATGAAGCATATTCCCAAGGAACATAATGTTGAAGCCAATGATCTAGCTCAAGTGCATCTGCATACAAGCGATGTTAAAAGATATAGAGATTGAAATTGCTGCTATACAAGTCGATGATTGGAGGTACGGAATTTTTGAGTATTTAAAAAATCCTTCTCAATAAGCTTCAAGGAAATTGAAATACAAGGCTCTCAAATATGTGATATTGGATGATGATTTGTTTTATCAGATGATTGATGGAGTTTTGCTCAAGTGCTTCAAATTAGAAGCCAAAGTTGTTATGTGTGAGGTACATGAAGGAATTTGTGGAACTCATCAATCGGCTCATAAGATGAAGTGGTCGATTAGGAGAGTTGGGTATTTTTGTCCGACAATGCTAGAGGATTGTTTCAGATATTACAAAGGATGTCAAGATTATCAAAAGTTTGGGTCAATTCAGAGGACACCTGCATCGGCTATGAACTCAATAATCAAGCCATGGCCGCTCAGAGGATGGGGAATTGATATGATCGTCCAGATAAATCCACCATCAAGCAAAGGACATAAATTTATTTTGGTGGCTACAGATTACTTACCAAGTGGGTTGAAGCAATTCCATTAAAGAAGGTTGATTCTAGAGATGTGTGGACCCCCGTTTTTATAACAGGAATCAATCGTGTAAACAGTACCATTTTCCTGGATCAAGTAGTCTGGTACACACGAGTTAATAGCTGAAATACCAAATGCACATACACGAAAGTCTAGTATGAATTATTACATCAAAAGCCCGCAGGCATAGTCTTAAATCCTCGGACCGAGCGGTCCGGAATACATTCCAAAAACAGAAGTAGATAAGGCAGCGGAGTTAAGGCAGTGGCACGCCATTGCCACAGGCAACGACCATAACTAAGACCTACTGAGCGCCATCGTCTTCATCACCCTCCTAGTAGTAAGAGTAGGGATCCTCCGAAGCTTCATCTCCGACCTCTGATTAAGTTTGTATATTGCAAGGGTGAGTACCAACCGTACTCAACAAGCCACCACAACAACAATGCACATGACAGGGGTATTCAAAGGATGGCTATGGTTCTTTTGCGCAAAGCAAGTTTTATAATTCTTTTCACAAACCTAAGACCTAGCACACACTGATCAAATTTTAGTACCAGTGTTCATATTAAACAATGACGGTTCTGACCACCATCCATTGTGATCCCAAGGATAGCTTCCCGCCATTGAGTCATCATGGTTTTCTGAGGACGTCCACATTCCCGCCTCTCAGGAAGTGGCTCCATCAGTATAGAAATCATCATGCAATATCCCATCCCACACAAGTTAAGAATTTAGAGTCTAGCCAAGTGTAATACATGTCTCGGTGCTCAATAACCGCGAGCACGGCTATTCGAATAGATTTGGTTTACTCACACTGCAGTGAATGTACACTTTACCCGCACTCCGCGACTGCCCAACACATGAGCCTCATCCCAACACATGAGACGCGTCATGGCAAAGCTTTTCGATAACCTTGCATTGGCAGTACCCGCTCCATGAACTTTACATCCTCATGCACTCTAGGCGTACACGGTTTCTAGCAGTGAGAGGAGTTCTGGCGCACCCGGGAAGGGAAGACTCACACATGCATTAAGTTATAATTATGTTTAGATTCTCACATGGCAGTCCTACCGATGGCGACACCACTGTAGACACCCGCCTCGCGGTCCTACCAATGGCTGCCCCACCGTAGAGCCCCTGCCTCACACATCAAGAAACCACTATGCATGGATACTGCCTCCGCTCAGCTATCTACTCCGCTAGGTCTATACCCATACGAGAAGTGCGGTTGTACGGAGGTCGTTTCATGCTTAACTTCATGGCTCGGTCCTTAATTGACCGGGGACGGTACTAGCCTTTTCCGGATACCACCCAAATCCTCCGTCCGCCCCAGTCGAAAACAGTTGTTTAATTTTATTTCTCCTTTCACAACTCATGTCATCAACATCATGGCAATGTGGCGCTCATGTCTCCACATGCCGCATCTCAATTACATTCCCAAAGGTAATTGCCCAAGCATATAGCATTTGATAAATATGAGTATGCATGATTCTAGAATAGCATCTCTAAGCATTTGTCATTGTTGACTAGGGACTCATACGTAATCATGGTTACAAGGGAATAAGGGTAAACAATAATCAAGGTATGGCATATTCACAAATAGGATGTTCATCATTGCATGCATTCTTATTTGTAAATAAAATAATTTTGCAATTGGGATCAACATGTTCAAGGGATAGTGATGACTTGCCTTGCTCAAAGTCTTGCGGGTCTTGACCTTCGCTTGTATCCGCAACTCCCTCGGGCTCTATAATTACGTGTGAAGAAACGATTTGAATTCGGTTAGAATTCAAATAAAGATCCAAGTAAATCCAAGAAGATATCAAGCGCGGAAGTCGGTTTCTTACATTATCTATTTTCGTTCGTGAAATAGAGCTACTCCGTTTGTTTAACTCTATCCATCCCCAAACTATTTTGTGGCATAATTATTTTATTAGCACAAGTTTTTAATTTAATCCGCCCGGGTATTACATCCATATAATAGGTTAGAAATTTCTATCGCGAGCTAAATATCGGACAAAATCCTAAAATTATCTTATAATATTGTACGATTTAATTTAGTCTATGACTAAACGATTAAATATAATACACGGCTAAAATCCTAGTAATTAAATCCGAATTTCTACCGTGAATCGATGACTTATAGAGATTACCAAAAATAATCTATAAGAAATCATCTAATTGTTTAGTTATTAATTACATCTAAATTACTACCAATTTTAATCTAATCCGATCAAGAAACCTATTTCTATAATTAACCCGGAATTTTGATCGAAATACTATTACACTCTAGGAATTTCCAAAAATAATCTATGATTAACCCCGACCATTTTTTTATTTCCTAAATCCTCCTAATCTCTCCCCTAATTTCTCTTCTATTTTCTCCTTTTCTTCTTTTCTATTTTCTTTTTCTTTCTCTTTCTCTCTTTTCTTTTCTTTTCTTTTTCCTTCTCTTTCTCTCTTTTCTTTTCTTTTTCCTTCCCTTTCTCTCTTTTCTTTTCTTTTTCCTTCTCTTTCTCTCTTTTCTTTTCTTTTTCCTTCTCTTTCTCTCCATCGGCTTCTCCCTTCCTCTCTCTCTCTTGGCTCTTGCTCACCTGGGTGGCGATGGCGGTGGATGCGAGGGGGGGGGGGGAGACGGCGCACCGGCGGTGGCGGTGGCGACGATGGCGACGGCGGCGCAAGTCGCGGCACGGCGCGGCGGCCTCGCGGCGGCGGCGCGGCGGCTTCGAAGGCGGCGGCCCGGCGGCACGACGACGGCGGCGCGTGGAGAAGGGGGAGAGGGCGAGGAGGGAATGGAGTGGGGTGGAGAAGGGGGAAGGGGTATTTATAGGGGAGAGGGGGAAGAAAGAGAGGGGGAGGGGTGGCCGGCCTGATGTGACGGCGGCGCGGGGCGCGGGGCGGCGACGCGACGGCGGCGCAGGGCTCAAGGCGGCGATGCGACGGCGGTGACGTGACGGGCGGCGACGTGACGGCGGCGCGGCTCGAGGTGCGGGGCGACGGCGCGGCAGGCGGCGATGGCGACACGCGCGCGGCGACGGGATGGCGGCGCGGCGCGGCAGCGGCGAAGAGACGGCGCGCGGCGCGTGGGGCGCGAGGCGGCGGGCGCGCGGCGCGAGGCGTGACGGCGACGGGCGCGCGGCGATGGGACGTCGACGGTGATGGATGGCGACGGCGGCTCGGGGCGCGAGGCGCGGCGACACGACGGCGACGGCGACAGCGGCGATGGCGTCGGCGCGCGGCGGCAGACGGCAACGACGCAGGGCGGCGACGCGACGGGCGGCGGCGACGCGGAGCTCAAGACCGGCTAGGGCGCAGAGGTGGGAGAGGAGGGGGAAGGCTAGGGACCGCATCGAACACCTACGCCATAATGAACAATGTATTTTCCTATTTATCCCAATTTTAGTTTATTTCCTATATAAATTTGATTCTATAATTTCTAAATCTTGCATAAATGAAGTTTGCTCAATACGTGTATTATCCCAACCAATGGATCCACTCTAGATTAATTGTACCCATATTTTATTTTTATATAATTTACTTGATTTTAATTAGAGTTAATTCTCATTCCGTCGTATTTAGATTTAATTAATACAAATATGATCGCGATAATATTTTATTCGTTTCTATCCCTACCTCAACCTTTATTTTAAATTATATTTCAGTTATTTATTTTGCTCATTTAATTTTAGGTTTTATTCCTAATTAATTATTCTTTATTCGCGATCAACAAACTCCGAATTCAAAATCCAATGAAATAGGCGAATAAAATCGGCATGATGCAATTTATTTTAAAAAGTTTTTGAAGGCCCATATTTTTAGAGTTTAGATTTTTGTCGGTCGAATTTCCAGGGTGTTACAAGATGCTATTGAGTTTGTCAAGGAACATATTATATATAGATTTGGGATACCACAAACAATCACCACATATCAAGGATCTATGTTTGTGTCAATGAAATTGTTCAATTTGCTGAGAGCATGGGCATAAAGTTGTTGAATTCTTCTCCTGATTATACACAAGCTATTGGACAGACAGAGGCATGTAACAAGAGTTTGATCAAGTTGGTGAAAAGGAAGATTATTGAACAACCTAAAACGTGGCATATTGCATTAGCTGAGTCTTTGTGGTCCTATTAGATAGCATGTCATGTATCTATACAAGTCCCTCCCTATTAATCTTGAGGGTTATCACCACCTCTATACCCACCTCTATACCGAACTGTGGAATAAGCAGCAAATACAGGTACTCAATAGCATATACACCACGTCTACACTATTTAATACTACTCTAATGCCGATCAAACATTAAAGTAAACACTATTTCTAGTGAACAATATTCCAGTACGCTAATAGGAACTAAGAGATAATCCTCACAAAGTGAATCTCAATTACTCAATAAAGATATTATCAATTAAAGCAGAGTAATTGACAAGGTACAAAAGTAAGAGGAAATTACGGACAACTCCGAAATTTCTCCAACTCTTTCTCACTTACTCTCTCCTTATTCTAATGTACATAAAAGATACAATAGTGCATCTTATAATTCAGTTCATACTTGGTGTGTGTTGGAATGAAGGAGGTGAGGGGTATTTATAGGTGTAGGTGCCTTGGGAGTATGGAGATCCTCCATGGAATCCTGACGACATCTTCACTCCCCTCTTGCAATCCGTCCTCGTAATGATGGTTGGAGCACCGAAAACTGTGACAATCGTCATTGGGACGTCGGTAGTAACTGCCGATGAAATTTGGGGCCGAACAGGCCAGTTTTGGGTTCGGCTGAACCCTTGCTGGGCCATTTGGCCCTGAATTTTCTCCAGGATCATGGCAGGAAGGCCCTTAATCTAGTGGCATAGTGATTGGGCCCACATGTATTTCGTTGGACTTATGGGCCCAAGACTCCATAGGCTTGGATATGAATGTAATTCTTCCTCTCCTTTATGTATATTTCTTCTCAACTTTGATGGTTGAGAATTTATTGTTAGAAATAAACCCTACCACTATGTTGGATGTTTTATACTTTCAGATTTATGCAGGTATTGACTGTGTGAATTTGGTATTTAATAGCCATCAACAACAACCCACTCATACAGGCCGATGGCACCAGGACACCTGAAAAGCAGTCTAATGGATGTCTTCTTCAGCCATAAAAATTTGATTATATCCTGCATTACCATCCATGAAGCTTATAATCTTGTGTCCAGAAGTTGTATCAACTAGTAAATCTTGCAATCGGCATGGGGTATTCATCCTTAGGAGTAGACTTATTTAAATATCTTAAATCCACGCATACTCCAAGTTTTCCGTTACATTTGATCACTGGTACTATATTTGAAACCCACTCAGCAGATCGGCATGGTCTAATGAATTTTGCATCTTAAAGCCTACTTATCTCAGCCTTGATTAGCATCATACATCTGTCACGCCTAGAAATTCCCGAGTAGAATTCCAAGCAGAATGTGCATTAAAATCCCCGTCCAGGACCGGTCGGGGTACACAAACGACAATGTTGACATTCAGATCCACGTCTTACAAACATCATAAAAGTCTTACACAAATGCAACGGAAGAAAAGAAAGACAACAGGAGCTAAGCCTTGACTAGAACTGCAGCGGGAACACCACTCCACAGGCATCCTCGACGGCACGGACGAAGCCTACTCCTCGGAGAAACCTTCATCTGACACATACTCGAGCTCTGGGGTTGGGAAAAAAATAGAGCAAGACTGAGTACTACCCACTGTACTCAGCAAGTCATACCGGAATAGGGGTATGATGCAGGGAATTATCAAAGAAGAGCTGGAGTGGTTCATTTGCATAAAGCGAGCATTTATAAACAGAAGTTGTAAGATTAAACAGTTGTAATATTTAATTAGTATTAACTATCCACTGTCCAACGTTATCCCACGTTGCAACAGGCCCAACCATCCACCTAAACTATCCAAATTCAAAAGATTACACTAGGGTGAGACTAATCACGGTGAATCTGGTTGACCGCCCATAACCGCGGGCACGGCTATTCGAATAGTTTTACTCTGATCAGAGGTGTACAACTGTACCCACAAGACACAGCCCCACAACACGTTTCCGTGCGCCGACATGCCACCACGACATATCGGAAAGAGGCCATGACAGGACCCTTCGCCTAACCCCCTCTAGCCAAGCACACCACACCTCAGGTTTCACCCCCGTCCCCAGCGGGCAACGGGCAGTCCCCTCTCGTGCCTAGGTGAATCCGGAAGCGACAGAGGCCGTCGCAGGGCCCGCCCTGCTCCATCACGCCCACCCTTGCCTGGATGCGTCGGCTAGAGGAGAGCTACACTACAAGCCCAGCCGTTGCCCACGCTGGCTTGTGGTAAGTACGATAAGTTCTTCCAGGGCATCCCGCGAATCGGTCCTTAACTGCCATGGGTGCGACCAGCAAAACCATGCACCCACAGCCCACCATGTGATTTATTTTAATTAACCAACACCAAAGCGGTGTCACTAAACCAACAAAACCATTAGAACCAACAGTCTAAACATTAATAGGATTTTCCCCATTGTGCACTAGTTGAACTAAGCATGGCTAAGCAATCCCTAGTCCAATCTCTAGTCATGTTATAACCCCAAGCTGACAAAGGGACATGGTACAATAGTAGCATGGCTATGACAATAGGTAACCATCCCATAGTAACATTATAAAACAATGCAATATTTGAAAGAAAGCAATAGAGCATTTGCAATATAGGATCAACATGTTCAAGTGACAAGCATGACTTGCCTTGCTCTGCTGCTGGAGGAATCTCGGCGACTATTTCGAAGTACACCGGAGCGTCGGAGGAACCGGAATCTAGCGACATACAAGGCAAACATTGCAAACAGGCTATAAGACTACTGAAACAGGGGACAAAACCATTTTTAATGGATTCTACACATTTTTCTTGATTTACTGAGACTTGAATGGGCTTAAACGGAGCTCGGATGAATTAGTTATGAATTTTAGAAGATTCACTGTGTTTATTACTATAACAAAAATCCTTAAATATTTTATTGCGCAATATTTTCCAGGGCTGACGTCAGCACGGAGGGGGTGCAGCGCCGGCAAGCGGGGCCCACTGGTCAGCGGCTCAGGGGAGAGCGGTTCACCGTGGACCGGGACCACGCAGGTGGTCCACTGCCGGTCCACGGGACCGATGGCCCAGATCGCCCTCGGGCCGATCGGACGGGCGGCGATAGAGGCGGCCGCCGGGCTCGGCTCGGCATCAAAGCCGACCGGCCGGCCAGGGCTAGCGGCGGCGGCACGCGCGCGTCGCGTTGCCGGCGACGGCATCCGGCGGCGGAGGCGACGGCGCAAAAGCGGCGGCAGCGGACGGCGGCAACGACCGAAGGCGACGGCGAGCGCGAGCGGTGGCGACGCACGGGGAATTGGGGAAGAAAATGAAAGGGGAGGGAGCCCTCACCGGAGGGGACGGCGGCGTCCGGCGACGAGGAGCGACGGAGAGAGGTCGACACGCGGCGGACGGCGACCGGGACGACCTAAAGAACGAAAAGAAAGAGGTTAGAGAGGAAGAGAGGGGCCATAGGAGACGGGAATGCCGACCAAAAGCGGCGGACATGGCGACCCTCACCGTCGCACGATGGGAATGGCGCTCCGGCGACGAACCTCGACGGAGGGATGGACGGGGTGGATCTCGGCCACGCGAACCCGACGGCGGCGACGGCGCGGTGCGGCGGCAACCCCAGCGGCGGCTAGCAGCGGCCGGAGTAGCGAAGACGGCGGCGGCAAGAGGTTGCACGGCGCGGGAGCGATGGGAGGCTCGAGAGAGTTCGGCGAGATGGGGAAAAAGTGAGAGGGAGCGACGGAGAAGCTTAAATAGGGGAGGGGAGGGTCGGACGTGGCCGGGAGAGGCGGGAATTCGCCGGCCAACGTGGGAAGTGGGGGAGGAGAGAGAGGCGGGATTCGAAAATCGAATCCCGGCCATCTCGGGCGCGGGCGCGAGCGGGTGAGAGAGGGGAGTGGGCGCGGGGAACGCGGCGCACGCGCGGGCATGGTCGACGTGGCCCGAAGGAGGCGGAGACGTGGGCGCGGCGACGGTTGCGGGCGCGGCGGCGCGGCGGGAGCGGCGGGAGGTTGGGGAAGGACCCGACAGGTGGGCCCCACCTGTCGGCGACCCAGGGAGAGGAGGGCGGCGGGGCGGCCTGGCTGGGCCTCGGCCTGCGGCCGGCCCAGCAGGGAGGAGGGGGAGGAAAGGAGAGAATGGGCCAGCGGCCCATTCGAAAAAGGGAGGAAAAAGAAAAAGAAAAAGGAAAAAGGATTTTCCCTGGAATTAAAATATTGCTTGCTCAATTTTAATTAGTTAAAATTATTTCTAGGGCTCTGAAAATTCCACTAAAAATCCTGTTAGAGAATTTCGACATGTAGAACTCAAGAAAAATTCCAGATGCCAATTTTGATTATTATTTGCATTGATTTAAAAGGGTTTACTCTTGCTTTGCACCGGTATTTTCTTAGGGTCATTTATAAATTAAATTTAGGCTTGGGAGGAGAACTTCGGGGTGTGACAACATCTCAGGCTTGAATCGTCTTAGAGGTTGTTTGAACGACCGATATCCTGGTTTTATAGGGAGCTGATGTTTAACAATAGACCATGTTCTACGACGATTGCTCAAATCACCAAATGTATTAATGCCATCAGTGCACATGGCGAAACATATCGATTATCCTCCACTGCACTGAGTTTGTTGGATGCCTCAGCTTAGCATCAACCTTCTGTTCTTCAGCGCGCGTGTAGCATACTAACTTAGCTTGCTTAGGATTCACAAACATTCTCTTAATGCGGTCGGCAATAGGGAAATACCACACCACTTTTGTTGGGTCACCCCTCTTTGACTTATGACTTTCATCTTCACTTATGTCTCGCTTGTATGTAGAAGCCCCACAAACAGGGCAAGCGTCCAAATCAGAATACTATTTCTAATACAATATGCAGTTGTTCCGACAAGCATGAATTCTTTTGACCTCCAGACCCAATGAGCATAAGACTTGTTTTGCTTCATATGTTGTCTACAGAATTTGGTACCCCTTTGACAACAACCCCTTCAAGAACTCAAGAAGTTATGTGAAACTCTTGTCTAACTAGTCATTACTTGCCTTAAGCTTCATGAGTTCTAACAAAGGGATAACTTGGAGTGCTTTGGCTTACTCCCGAGACACAATGGCATTTCAGAATCTGCCACCGACTTATTGAACTTCTCAAATCCCTCTCATTATGATCTGGGTCTTCAATATCATGCAACATTTCTGATAGAGTTTGTGGCTCGAAATCTATGGCATCTCCGCCTAATGGCGAAGGGATGAAAATACCATCTCAACCTACTGGGTTGTTCACTACATCTGGCACCTCATTAGTTGCAACATCTAGTGTCTTTTGCTCTCCATACTTGCTCCAGCATCTGTAGTGGTCCACGAATCCTCTATGGATCAAATGAGAATGTACCCATGAACTCTCATCGAATATCTTCTCATTTTTATAGTCCGCAGATGGACACAACATATATTTACTCATCCTAATTTTCCTATCATTATCTGCAAAATATACGAATTCTGTGACCCCCTCCCTATACTCTGGGGTCGAACACTGAATACAGTACATCCAACTTCAGTCCATCTGCAATTAATAAGATAACAAATATAAGACACAATATGTAATATACGTTATAAAATAATTATCATAGTTTTTTTACCTCCAATTTCTAGCAAAAATTCACTCCCTTGCTCTCCCACCCAAAATGTGAACAACACACTAGGTTGGAACGGAAAGCAGTTGGCGGTTGGGGGTATATATAGGCCGCAACTCACCTCAGACCAGCTAGGGCTAGAGCCTGGTAGAGATGAATAAATCTTGTCACTGATGGGCTGGAACTGGGCTAGAACCGCGTGGCCCATTACAGGTATTAGTTCACCTGTGACGGTCCAAAACTAGCATCCGACAAAGATGTCCCTCTGATGGGTGATAGTTCTAGGCCGTCATAGGTGATCTAATGTCTCTGATGGGCCGTGGCCTGAGGCCTCACCTGTTATGGCCTCCCCATGGACCCATCAAAAGGTGAGGCCATCCATGATGAGCACTTCGGCCTGTCACTGGTGGCTGGTGGGCTGTGCAAGGTGAGCGGTTTTGGCGTAGTGACTACATATTTAAATGGTTAGATCTCTATAGCTAATGTTCTACTAGAGTTATAAAAGATATAAGTATGTGATAAAATTGGTGCTAAATATATAGTTGTACGATACACCCCCTTAAATATGTAGTTTTGCTATAGTTTAGCTGTAGTATATGTAGTTTTGTGAAATTTACATCAAATATTGTGTTCGGACACTTTGGCCTAGAACATCTATGTGCTCCTTCAATTCATGTATTTAGGGAGTTCTTAGCACTTCTTTAATTATATCCAAATTATCTGTATTTAGAGAGTTCCTTTTCAAATTATTTGTTTATTTTTATGCAATGGTAAATTTATAAAATTACTAGAAAAATACTCGTGCGTTGCAACATGTGAAGTCGACTTTAATCTTATTATTGTTATATGGTTTAGTTAAGATATTATCAAAAGTGAACGATCTTAAAAACCGACTCAAATATGTATTTCCTAAAGCAAACGAACTTAAAAACCGACTTATACACAGATGATGTACCAAAATACCGGAAAAAAATCTTTAATTTTGATAATTATTAAATATGTGATCCGAATTTTGGGCCCACAATATATTCGGATTAGTTTTCTAGTAGGAGTTCCTATTAGGTGTCTTTCTTTTATCCCCTATATATACTCTTGTAAGCCGTATGGGAAGGGGTGACGTTCCCATTGTAATTCCCCTACGTTTGTAATCATCTCCTCTATAGTATAGTGATCATTGCCGGTCGGCGCCCGTGGTTTTTTTCCGCAAGGGTTTTCCACGTAAAAATTAATGTTTCCGTTGTGTATCTATTTTTATAAGAAGTGGTACGAGAGCTTTGGAGATTGATCAACTATTTCTGGCCACCGGTGTTTTTCCCGATCGAAGAAATCGATCTCGTCGCCGGAAGCACACGTCGTTGGACGTCGCGTCGAGTGGAGTTGTTCCGTCACCAAGATTGGATCGTGTCCTCCCCGCAGCCCCGCAGCAGCGACGCACGCAGCAGCAGCAGCGCCCTCGTCTGCGCAAACATACCGAGGAAAAGCAGGAACCAATCTAGTCAGCACACGGTTCCTGAGGAATAAAAAATCAGCCGAGAGAGAGATCGGCTGTTTTGTTCTGTGCGTGCTGATTTTTCCAGGGAAAATTGCTACACGCACCAAGCTTGTGTACCAGGAAGTTTCAGATCTACGCTACGTGCACACGAGAAGTGTACCAGGTTTCGTGTTTTTGCTAGGTTTACCCTAATTCTTACTAGCAAATTCAGGATTAATTCCCATGGCGAGTTTGAAGTATGATCTACCGCTCCTGGACCGAGACACAAGATTCTCACTTTGGCAAGTGAAGATGCGAGTCGTTCTTGCACAATAAGACCTCGATGATACGCTTTCTGAATTTGACAGGAGGACACAGGATTGGTCCAACGATGAGTAGAAAAGGGATCGTAAGGCTATGTCATATATTCATCTTCATCTATCTAACAATATTTTGCAGGAGGTGCTTAAGGAGGAGACAGCCGTTGGACTGTGGTTGAAGCTGGAACAGATATGCATGACTAAGGATCTGACCAATAAGATGCACCTAAAGCAAAAGTTATTTTTGCACAAGTTGCAAGATGATGAGTCTGTGATGGACCATCTCTCCACTTTCAAGGAAATTGTTGCTGACCTTGAGTCTATGGAGGTAAAGTATGAAGAAGAGGATTTAGGTCTTATTTTATTGTGTTCATTGCCTAGCTCATATGCAAACTTCAGGGATACTATACTTTATAGCCGTGATACTCTAACTTTGAAAGAAGTTTATGATGCTTTGCATGCCAAAGAAAAGATGAAGAAGATGGTACCCTATGAAGGTTCAAATTCACAAGCAGAAGGTTTGGTTGTTCGGGGCAGGCAACATGAAAAGAACACAAACAGCAAATCAAGAGATAAAAGTTCAAGTAACTACCGTGGGAGATCAAAGTCCAGAGACTGGTATAAGTCATGCAAATACTGCAAGAGAGATAGACATGATATCTCTGAGTATTGGAAGCTACAAGATAAAGACAAGAGAACCGGAAAATATATACCAAAAGGTAAGAAAGAAGAGGAAAGTAAAGCCGCGGTTGTAACTGATGAGAAGTCTGATGCAGAATTGCTTGTTGCTTATGCTGGTTGTGCACAAACTAGTGACCAGTGGATTCTTAATACTGCATGCACCTATCACATGTGCCCGAATAGGGATTGGTTTGCCACCTATGAAGCTATCCAAGGTGGTACTGTTTTGATGGGTGATGATACACCATGCGAGGTTGCAGGTATTGGAACAGTTTAGATCAAGATGTTTGATGGTTGTATCAGAACATTGTCAGATGTGCGGCATATTCCAAATTTGAAGAGAAGTCTCATCTCTTTATGTACTGTTGATCGCAAAGGGTACAATATTCCGGTGGAGACGGAATTTTGAAGGTAACTAAAGACTCTCTTGTTGTGATGAAAGCTGATATTAAATCTGCCAACCTGTACCATCTGCGAGGTACAACTATATTAGGTAATGTTGCAACAGTTTCTGATTCATTATCTAATTCCGATGCTACTAATCTTTGGCATATGCGTCTTGGGCATATGAGTGAAATTGGTTTGGCAGAACTGAGCAAACGAGGATTGCTAGATGAACAAAGCGTCGGGAAGCTCAAATTTCGTGAGCATTGCATTTTTGGCAAGCATAAGAGGGTGAAGTTCAACACATCTACACATACTACTGAAGGTATTCTTGATTATATGTATTCTGATTTATGGCGGCCTGCTCGTAAGACATCCTTTGGAGGTGCTCATTACATGATGACTATCGTTGATGACTATTCGCGAAAAGTTTGGCCTTATTTCTTGAAGCACAAATATCAAGCTTTTGATGCGTTTAAAGAGTGGAAAACTATGGTTGAAAGACAAACTGAAAGAAAGGTGAAAATCCTCTGTACTGACAATGGGATGGAGTTCTGTTCTAAGATATTTAAATCATATTGCAAGTCTGAAGGCATTGTGCGTCACTACACCGTTCCTCACACACCTCAACAAAACGGTGTAGCTGAGCGTATGAACAGAACAATTATATCAAAGGCCCGTTGTATGTTGTCTAATGCAGGTTTGCCTAAACAGTTTTGGGCGGAAGCCGTTTCCACTGCTTGTTATCTTATCAATCGATCACCTAGTTATGCCATTGATAAGAAGACTCTAATTGAGGTATGGTCTGGTTCCCCAGCAAATTATTCAGACTCAAAAATATTTGGTTGTACTGCTTATGCTCATGTTGATAATGGTAAATTGGAGCCTAGAGCTATTAAGTGTATTTTTCTTGGTTATCCGTCTGGTGTGAAAGGTTATAAGTTATGGTGTCCTGAAACCAAAAAGGTTGTGATTAGTAGAAATGTTGTCTTCCATGAATCAGTTATGTTACATGACAAACCTTCTACTAATATTCCTGTTGAGAGTCAGGAGAAAGCAAGTGTGCAGGTGGAGCACTTGATCAGTTTAGGGCATGCACCAGAAAAAGAAGTTGTTGCTATTGACCAAGATGCACCTGTTATTGAAGATTCAAATTCTTCTACTGTTCAGTAGTCTCCAAAACGTTCTATTGCAAAAGATAAGCCCAAAAGAAATACTAAACCTCCTCAAAGATATATTGAAGAAGCGAACATAGTTGCTTATGCTTTGAGTGTGGCAGAAGAAATTGAAGGTAATGCAGAACCTTCTACATATTCTGAGGCTATTGTTTCTGATGATTGCAATAGATGGATTACAGCTATGCATGATGAGATAGAGTCACTTGAAAAGAATCATACTTGGGAATTGGTGAAGTTGCCAAAGGAGAAGAAACCAATCCATTGCAAGTGGATCTTCAAAAGAAAGGAAGGTTTATCTCCAAGTGATGAGGCAAGGTACAAAGCAAAGTTAGTTGCTAAAGGTTATAGCCAGATTCCAGGTATTGATTTCAATGATGTCTTTTCCCCTGTTATGAAGCATAGTTCAATTCGCACTTTACTCAGTATTGTTGCAATGCATGATTATGAACTAGAGCAAATGGATGTTAAGACTGCATTTTTACATGGGGAGTTAGAAGAGAACATTTATATGGAGCAACCTAAAGGTTTTGTTGTTCCTGGAAAAAAGAACCTAGTCTGTAGGTTGAAGAAATCTCTTTATGGGTTGAAGTAGTCACCTAGACATTGGTATAAGAGATTTGACTCTTTCATGCTTTCTCAGAAGTTTAGAAGATCCAATTATGATAGCTGTATTTATCTCAAAGTTGTTGATGGTTCAGCTATATATTTGCTTCTTTATGTCGATGATATGCTGATTGCTGCAAAAGACAAATCAGAAATAGCAAAGTTGAAGGTACAATTGAGTAGTGAATTTGAGATGAAGGATTTGGGTGCAGCGAAGAAAATTCTCGGTATGGAAATTACTAGAGAAAGACATTCTGGCAAGTTATATCTTAGTCAGAAAGGTTATATTGAAAAAGTTGTTCGTCGTTTCAATATGCATGATGCAAAACCAGTGAGTACTCCTTTAGCTGCACATTTCAGATTATCTTCAGATTTATGTCCACAGTCAGATTATGATGTTGAGTACATGTCTAGAGTTCCTTATTCAAGTGTAGTTGGTTCACTTATGTATGCCATAGTATGTTCTCGTCCTGACTTATCACATGCATTGAGTGTTGTCAGTAGATACATGGCTAATCCTGGCAAAGAGCATTGGAAAGCTGTTCAATGGATTTTCAGATACCTACGTGGTACATCTACTGCTTGTTTGCAGTTTGGGAGATCTAGAGATGGACTTGTTGATTATGTGGATTCAGATTTTGCTAGAGATTTGGATAGGAGAAGATCGCTCACAGGTTATGTTTTCACTATTGGAGGATGTGCTGTTAGTTGGAAGGCAAGTTTGCAAGAAACTGTTGCCTTATCTACTATTGAAGCAGGGTATATGGCTATTTCTGAAGCTTGTAAAGAAGCTATTTGGCTTAGAGGTTTGTACACTGATCTTTGTGGAGTTATGTCTTGCATTAATATATTTTGTGATAGTCAAAGTGTAATATGCCTTACAAAGGATCAAATGTTCCATGAGAGAACAAAGCACATTGATGTGAGATATCACTTTATTCGAGGTGTAATTGCTGAAGGTGATGTCAAAGTATGCAAGATAAGTACTCATGATAACCCAGCTGATATGATGACAAAGCCAGTTCCCACTACTAAGTTTGAGCTTTGCTCAAGCTTGGTAGGTGTTACAGTATAGTCCTAGAGACTATTTGGCGCGCGGTGATTTTACCTACATGAGGTATTTTTTGTGATTGATGTTTTTTATGCTACAAGAGGAAATTCGTCTCAAGGTGGAGATTGTTAAATATGTGATCCAAATTTTGGGCCCACAATATATTCGGATTAGTTTCCTAGTAGGAGTTCCTATTATGTGTCTTTCTTTTATCCCCTATATATACTCTTGTAAGCCATACGGGAAGGGGTGACGTTCCCATTGTAATTCCCCTACGTTTGTAATCATCTCCTCAATAGTGATCATTGCCGGTCGACGCCCGTGGTTTTTTCCCGCAAGAGTTTTTCACGTAAAAATTCGTGTCTCCGTTGTGCATCTATTTTCATAACAATAATAATAGTAGAGATAAAGGTATAATATAAATACGTTAACGAGCTGGAACGGTAACCTTTTTGAAGGCCTCATACGTGTTCCTTCCTCCTCTTGTCCTAATTTGCTTCTCTCTTTATTTTTCATTCAGGCAAATTAAAGCTGGATTGAGTATACTACAATGAAAGAATAGCATCGGGACCCCCAGCCGTTAAGGTTTGCAATGATTCCCCCCACAATGATAAAAGAAAGTGAAAGACAGTTGAGGCTATAGAAATTTTTGGTGCGTGCAGTGGCGGCCAGACACACCTACGCGGCTACGCTACGCCCCTATGCATCTCGATCACAGATGATGCGTATTGAGTCTGTGTACTTAAATCACCTAGTACGCACTTTTAATGCTACTGCTGTTTAGTTGGGGATTGCAAACGTAAACGGTAAGGGCATTAGATAGCACTGTGATTGTAATCAGATTACGGCAAACTTAGATTTTGTTTGGTTCTCACACGTGGGTCGAGGGGAGCGGCCGAGGCGACGCTTGATTCTTTCTCGTGTTGTCTCTCCGTATCGTTAACGCTTATCGCTCCTGATCGAGTGGTATCGCCTCTGAATTAAGCCCGTAATGGTATCCAATTACGGAGCGTCTCAAACAAACAACGGAACCAGATCTGTTTGCGCTAGAATTGGGTGCGGGCTAAATTTTACCGAACCAAACAGCACCTATAGCGTACTACCGACTACAGTAAAAATATAACTGTCAATAAGTACAGATCAAATCTAATGATACCTCTCCTATACGGTAGACATTTTTGTAACGCAATTGATCAAAACTTGATAATTTAAAGCTAAACCTGACAGGCGATGGGTTGTTGTGCTACAGTGCTAGTGCCTTGGACCGGAGATGCTACTCCTAGCTACTCCTAGATAATTAAGGTCATGAAGCTACTCCTAGCTGTTAATTTGGCTCCCCTTAATCACTCTCCTGAATTAATTAAGCAACCACCATGTTGCTCCTTGACGAGTGCGTCAGCATCTCTCATTTAGATCCAAAGCGCCCCACTAGCAATCTCGATCGAGCTAATGAAAGCGCCTGCATGTGAGCCAGCCACTCCCGCTCCCACTCCCACTACCTGATCCACCAACACAAGTAGTCCAGTACAACACCACTGGGGGGTCTCACTCTCACTCAACACTTTAGTTCACATGACCCCATCCATGATCCATCCATCTGTCGTACCTGTGCTTTGTTTTTTCAGATAATGTATGTACTACTTGTGTTTTGTTAACTAATCCCTGCACATCCGATCTGAATCATTTGGATCGTAGCTCTGTCTACCTGCCCACGCACGCAACAAAGCCACCTGTAGGCGATCCTATTGGCAGTAGAGAGAAAATGATCCGGCCAGTTCAAAAATTTTGAATAATAAGGCTCCTTTCGTTCGTAGGACTTTCAAAATGATAAGAAAAACGTAGGATTCAAGTGTGTTGACATCTTAATTCCTATGGATAGAAAAACACAAGAAAACGGTAGAAATAATCGTTTGGATGGAACGCAGAAAAAAAAACATGAATTAGATAATATAGATAGACACAAGAGAATTTTTTCTAAGAAGATGTTGAACCTTATGTTAAAAATCCTAAGAAATTCCTGTGATTCGAGACAATCCTAAGGAATTTCAAACGTTTATTCCAAAAGACTAATAGGAAATCTTTTCATAGGAATCCAATACTTTAAAATTTAAATTCGTTTGTTCCAAAGGAGCCCTTATAGGGTAGTCGTCATGTTTCTTGTAATTTTTTTATAAATTTACAAAAGATGATGAAAACCATTGTATTATGAAGGTTCTTGTCGAAGAAATTTATACTCATGATTTTCATGTGTCAATTGTAAACTTTGAAACGATACTGAATTGAAACATTCAAAAATGACATATCCAAGAAGGCATCTGTTTCAAAAAAAAAAATCCAAGAAGGCAAGATAGAAATGTTCACTTGCCCAGTAGAGTTGCGAAGCTCAGAGCATATGCAAAAGAATTCTTGTTTTTAGCTCTCCGAATTGTTTAAGTATATGGCAGTTACGATAAGATTGATTTGTATTGTAGCTCTCCTTATCTCTAATCCTTCCTTATCCTTATCCATGCATTCTCTAGTATACATGGCCCCTGAGACTCAATACAACGTGTCTATAGTTACGCGATATTCTCTCCCTCTTCTACTGTTCAACATAGTATCAGAGCGGTTGATCTAGCATCCATCTCACACATCCGCCTCCGCTGCCCCCAGGAGTAGCGAACTTCTTGGGGCAGCATCCGTTTTCATTTTTTTCGTTGTGCTTAGCCCATGAGGATCGACCTTGATCTCCTCTGGCGAGCCTAGTTCTTCATGTCATCGTCTTCATGTAAAGCAGCAACCAACAGTTCATCGTCAACCAGTGAGACCGCCCAACGCCGTCGCCGATGCCATCCTACCAGGGGGACCACCCAACACCATTGCCGGTGCCATCCTTCGCGTCTCCAGCTCATCGCCAACTCCATCCTTCTCACTCTCCACACCATCTAGGCTCAGCTTGGCCACCGCCTCTACTCCAGCCGTGTCGTCCTCTCCAAATCTCGGTCGCCAGCACTGTTCCAAGGGGACCCGCCACCGACCACGCTGATCTGCTCCGCCCAAGCCGCCGGGACTCTGGTCCACGGTCATCGTGGAATGCTCGGCTCTCTGCCGCTGGCCCCATCACCCTATGACCCCGTCTTTGTCATTGACATAGTGGCCGCCTCCCGTTCCTCTAGATTCACAGGTCAGCAGCTGCCTCGACCCCGCCACCGCTTCGGGGAAACTCTCCACGTGGTTGTGCCCATTGCCGCGGCCTCGACGCGCAGATCTATCACTGCGGTGACAGGCCACTTGTTCACCATCAACGCTGCCACCTCTACGCACGCCATCCCTCTCCACTGCCTCCATCCTTAGAGCGATTGCTTTCCTCAGTGAGCTCTGGCCCCGATGACTCATCCATCTCCAGCTCCTCTCCACGCCGACGTACCTCTTTGGCTCCACTGCCGGCCACCAAGTCTTCTCCAATGGGCTGCTCCTGACGCAACCCGGATTCCACCGATGCCACCGGTGCCACCGATGCTCGCCCCAGGGCCGGTCGACCTTTATGCCACTCGCCTCGTGGAGCCCCTTAGCCCTTGCTGCTCCTCTCCTAAGTTGACCTTGTGGCTGGCCTGCTCGAACTCCTCTTTGCTAGCTCTCTTTGAGAGCAGGGAGAGAAAGGAGATTTAGGCAGTCTGGCCAGTGGTCTATGGACCATGTGTATGGACCATTGAGGCATGAGAGGAGCAGTGATGGATTGCTACTGTGGACCACTATTTGCTGCCTATATTTTTTTTCTTTCCCGGTCATCGATCGGGTTTGCGTCGCTCACTGCTTCATTGGCATATGCGCGTCTCCAACATTGGCATCGACTTCAACTTCCTCTACAACTCCCCACCCTACGCAACTTTGGCTTGATCACCTGTTCAAGCACCTAGCTACAATGACACCCTACTACCGATCGTCTTCAAGTACATGTCTATGCCATCAAGCTTCGGCCGATCGCTGCATCACCCCTTCGGGCCGCAGTGTCGCTACCTGTGGTCCTTATTCACTAGTTGTGGCAGTGCTAAGAGGCGCCCTCCTAAGCATGGCTTCATCACTGGCAAACCCGGCGTGACATCTCGTCCTACACAGTTCGACTGCATGGCTCTTCGGCGTCATCTTCCATCATGACTACCGTGATTGCGTCAACATCTTCATCCTCAATGCGTCCTCGTGCACCTTGGTCCATGATGCCCTCCCGCATGCATGTGACCACTACTTGCACTCCTTGTGCACCTGTGGCTCAGCTTCCTCGACATCGGCTTCCCAACTTTACCTACATCAACCATGGCTACTCTACACACGGCTTCATCGACCACAGCTCCTTCGCTTTGACTACATCAACTATTGTACAATAGGGCTATCATCCGTGTTGAGCACTCTTGAGGGTTTTTTCTCCAGTCTAAGCGTACGCGTTGCTCACGCTTAGACTACGGGGTATGTTAGAATATATGGTAGTTAGAGATGTATTACGATAGGATTGATTTGTACCGTAGCTTTTCTTATCTCTAATCCTTCCTTACCTCTACCCATGTTTTCTTCTATATATACTGGTCCTTAAGGCTCAATACAACATGTGCAACAGTTTCGTAGTATTCTCTCCCTCTTCTACTATTCAACACAAATGTGTCTATTCGGTTAGCTTGTGTTGGTATTTGTTATGGTCACAGATAAATCCACAAGTGCACAGATACTGCTTTAGCACTTCACCTCAGAGTATTCCAAGAGTATCGAATCACAAGGAACGTGTGTGTAGAATCTAAGAAGGATTCATCCAAGGATAACAACTAAATGGTAGGCTTAGGATAGAGAAAATTCCTATGAGTTAATAATCTTAATTAAGTTAAGGTAAATTCTATCAATTGCTTCAGGCACCAGCTCTACCCTGGTCTGCAAGTTGAGTTCGGCCTGTAGCTTTATGATGTACCCGAATGTGGAGGATTACGAAAGACGGACAAGGCTGTCACCACCTCCCACCTACCTTTACATTCCGTGGAGCACACAGCAAACAAGGAAACCTCTAACCTAGACACTACGTCTACATTGTCGATTACTACTCTAGCCTTGACCAAGAACTTCCTCCTTTATCCAGAGTCTTAGTACTAGAGCATTTAATATAAATACTAAGGGACAAACCTGCAATGATGAGAATATATCTCACTTAAATAAGAAAGCATCCGTCGAGGTACAAAATCGGAGAGAGTGTTGACATCTCCGGCACTCCTCCGAGACTCCCCATGCAGAGAACATCAACATCTCCAGCACTCCTCTAGAACTCCCACGGAGAGAACTATGACATTTGGGGCACTCGTTTCGGATTTTCCCCTCACTCTCCTCTTATATTCTAACTAGCCCAAATATGAAAGTGAGTTGTATTCCACTTTGTTGTGTCTCGAGAGTGAGGGCTTTTCCTCCTTTTTAGAGCTCCAATGATGGTGGTTTAAGTCGGTAACTTACCGGGAGTCAGGTATAACCACCATTGGGGAGGCCTGAGGAAGTGGCACGTGGAAGCTTGGGGCGATGGGTCGAACTAGTGGTTCGGCCGAACCACTTTCACTGCCTTTCTCCACTATTTTCGCCCGATTAACTGTTTTGTGGGCCTTAATGACGGTGCACGGTGAATTGCCCTCAAATATGTCGGTTTGCTCTGACTTGTGAGCCCTCCAATCCATGTACATGCGTCTGATTGGCCAAAGGTGTGTTTCTTTGCACAACAGATGTGTTTTTCATACATAATTACCTACATACAAATATTCACTAACACTTATGGAAATGATTAGTAATAAACACAACCACTAAGTTTGATATTTTATTTCATTCACTTTTGTGCAGGAACTTGTCAAATTTGGTATTTGAGTACCATCAACAGCTTGCCCAAAAAAAAATAGATAGTCAAATTTGCATTTCACTCCAACCGCCTCTCTACCACTCTCCAATATGACAGTGGGTCATGTATATCAACCTCTCTTTAATTCTTCCTTCTCCCTCACACTAGATTTTTTCCCACCCACCCACCCACACCTATGCTAGACTCCATGACTGGCCGTTGTCGCTACTCCCTTCCTCCCTTGCAGTTGAGCCGTCCTGCCACCGCCGCGACCATCCGTGGCTGCGAGCCTTCCTCCCGTGCGCAGATCGGGGGTGTCATGGCTGACCCAAGCTCACCGTCGCCATCGCACTGTTCCTTTCTCCTCCCTCGCTATTGCGTTGCTCCCTCTACTGTCAGCTCTCCCCTTTCGCCCACACACGGATCTAGATGGGGGCCGGTGGATCCAGGCAGTGATGATGACGCGGGTGGGAGGCGGTGACGGCTGGGAGGCCGGAGCGCTCCTTCACTAGGTGACCTCTAGGTGTTATCACGGGCAGCGGATAGCGGTAACGAGGTCGCAATCTTGATGGAGGAGTGTGGAGAGGTCGACACTTGGTGTGGACGCCAATCTACTCCTCGCTGGCCTCAACGTGATCGGGTCGAGAACGACAACCGAAGCTTGGCACGAGCGTCGGGTGGAGCTCGATGTGAAAGGCTATCGGAGCTCTATCTGGTTCCTCACCAGCCTCGTTGAGATCAGGTCTAAGGCGTCAGATTCAACGCTTTGGCACGCATTGTATCCTCGACGATGGATTGTCCCCATGGCCAAGGGAATGGGAAGGGAGGCAGCTGCTCGTCGGAGAAGCCTGCCAATGTTTCTCGTGCCGAGGGAGGAGGGGCGACCGAATACAATGACAGTGAGGATGGCGGGTGGCCATGAGCGAGAGGAAAGGCCGAGGGGATGCGGCCGTTGCTACGCGTGAAAGAGAGAAAACGTGGTGGGCCGAGGGTTCGTTTTAGCCTGCAGCCAGAGTAGCTAGAGTTGCAAGTTTGTTGGAGGATGTTTTTCTCTTTTTATTGTTAAATTCATTTTGTTGTAGATGGTCTTGTACGTCTGTCGATGTAAATACCTTTTCATTTGCATATAACTGTTCCGTTGGGTGCTCTCCCGCAATTTAGAACAACATTTTACTGTTCGGCGCAACTTGCTTTTTTTTTTTCCTTTTCTTTCTTTCTCTCGATCCAGCGATGCAAAGCTTGATGGGAATGATGATACCAATCTGACGGCCGAGATTTGTGAAAGAGCAGTCCGCATGGCGTACAGAAAAAACAGAGCTGCAGAGAAGGGCATAAGAATGGTGTCAGGTCTAGCCCTCCAATTCCCAAAGACGAGACGACTTTTGTTAGTACTGTTTGCCTCCTCGTCCTCCTCCTCTTCCCTCCTCCATGGTGCCGCACCCGCACAGCACCACACCACCTGCCTAGCGCCAAGCTCCAACAGAAGCCGCTAGCTTGAGGCAAGTCCAAGGAAGGGGGGAAGAGGCAGGAGGATGGGATCCCCCAAGATGGCCAAGAGCGCGATGAAGCAGGGCATCTGGCGCCGGAGGATCGGCGCGCCCTTCGCCGCCGTCCTCGTCGCCGCTGTCCTCGCCGTAGTCGTCTTCTCCGGCCAGTTCGCCAAGGGCCCCAACGGTCAGTCTGCCCGGATTCCTATTTCGTCTTAGTGCTCCAACTCTCTATATAGACTACAGATATGCTCCTTCCCCAGTGCGATATGCGTGCGTACTTAAATTTCGAGTCCTCCCTCTTATAGCTTCCTCGCAATTTGCTCCGGTACAAGTTGACAACACCCTGCGGCCCACGCGCGATAAGCCGGTCTCCGCAGATCAAGGCAAGAAGAACAAACCTTAAAGCCTCAAGGATTTTTAAGTCCTATTTCCCATTCCTAATTCCTAATTCTTGAGGTTATTTTGCATGATTGCTGTTCAGACTTGGAGAGAACGGTTTCTTCAAAGCTAGAAGGGGAGGACACTGAGCAAATTAGACTTGGTAAGGTTAGATATAGAAAATGGGGATTTTTCTTTTAAATTATTGGAGCTCGTTGATCTTTTATGACATTCCAAGCCGGATTAGTCGAATTTTATGGTTTGGGTTCGGAGATGCAGAGGATGGACAGTCTCCCAACAAAGAGGCAGCAATCGAAGAGCAGAAACCATCCCAGGCGGCTGCTATTGATCAGGATGACAATACCTTAAATCCTGGTGCGATGTGATTCTTGCTATACTGTTTCACATGTCCCAATTTAGTGGCGATTTTCTTTTCTTTTTTTTTTTTGGAATTCTGACTTCTGAATTGTGACAAAATGTAGGGCTTAAACAAGCTTCTGGAGATGAAAGGAGCGCAGGAGGATCTGGTAAGTGGAGCTATTTTCATTGCGACCAAGGTGGTCAGTACTACTATTTCTTTAGCATGCTATATCTTATTTTTTTACTTTTTCTTTGGCTCCTGAATAGACTCATTGAGCAAGGAATCTCCTCCACAAAGTCAGGAAGGAGACGGAGGCACAGCAGAGTCAGGTACTGTACAGATACATGCTTAATGTAGCTGTCTGTTTGTATGTTTTTCATACACTACTGACGATAAACAGACTAGCTTTCCTGGAACTAGTACAGCAGCACGGATAGTGTTCCAACTTCACCTGCACAATCAAGGACTAATAGAGCAAAGAGAGTTATTCAAGAGGGAGGTTAAAGGGGAAAAGTTGTATTGGTAGTAGTAAAGTTGATCCTTGCGGTGGACTAAAGCTACCAGTGAGCCATATGCTTTAGATGCACCACATAGAAATGCATTGTTTATAGACTTTTCTAGCAAGTAGGAGCTAATTATTCATGCTGGTGGTCCATGTTAGGAAGGCTTGTGCAGCAAGTAGATAAAAGCTGTTTGTGTTGTTGGGGGAACAGGGCTGTAGTGCCATGGGCGGAGCTACCATGATTCCTACGTATTTCCAGGAATACCCAAGTTTTTTTTTATCAAGAAACAAGTATACTTCAATATATGCACATGTACACGTATTAGTTAGCCAAGTACTCTTCCTCACTAAGATGTGTAAAGATGAAAGGTTTAGAAAAGTGAAAAATCTTCCTGATCTTTCCATTATGATTGTTGAAACAAAGTTGCACAATAGACATGAGATTGTTTACAAGCTTCTCAAATTGATTCTAGTACTTCCAGTAGCAATAGCTAGTGTTGAAATAATCTTTTTTGCCATGAATTATGCGAAGAATAAATTGAGAAACAGGCTAAGGGATCAATACTTGAATCATTGCTTGGTCACATTTATTGAGCGTGAGGTTTTTTTGAAAGTCAAGGACTGTGATATTATAAACCGCTTTCAAACCATGAAGGAACGTAGAATTAAAGCTACTCTTCCAAGCCATGAAGGAACCGAAATAGAAAATTAGAGGTACCATGTAATAATTTATAGTTTTATTTCTTCGATTATCGGTATTGACATACTGTGAACCATTGATTTTTTCTACTATGAACTTTTTTTTGTTAGACGGGAATACCCAACTTTGAAATCCTGGCTCCGCCACTGTGTAGTGCTAAACTGTGAAAATTAAAGAATAATTTTCACTGTCCTAGGTAATATTGCAGTTCGAAATCTAAACATTAGGAGGCTACTACTTCAACATAACATTTTTTTGGTGGGGAGTTCTCTGGAATAAAATGGGTATAAGTCCGCTAGGATACAGGGGCCCTGTGAGCAAGCCTGTCTATTTTCGTCGTGTTATTAAATTAGCCTTATTGAGAGCTTGTTATGCCATCCATATTTCAGTATTTTTAGACCGCTCAGGAAAATAACATTACGCCACACTTTTGAATTGCACAAAGTCAAGAAAAAGAGAATGATATACACCTAAGTATTTTTATTGCGTTGTTTTCTTGTATTGCCCAGACCAATGTCAGGGGCATGGCAGGAACAGAGAAAATATTGTGGCATGGCAAGGATTAGCCAGTCTTGTTTTGTAATTTGTGGAAACATCATTTGTAGAAACCCTGTTGTCATATTTGAATATTTTATTTGCTAGCAGACACAAAATAGAAATCTCCTCCAGTGCATTCAAAATTTGACACCACAAAAATGAGAAATTTGAGAGTTATTTTTACACGCTGATATTTCTTGACAATTCAAATATATAACCTCCAGTTTTTGCTAAACAGGTGCGGAACCGTACATCAAGTGTACGGCTCAATCTGACATAAAGATCTGTGACCTCTCCAACCCCCGGTTTGACATCTGTGAGCTGTGCGGCGATGCTCGCACCATTGGACAGTCCTCCACTGTTGTGTATGTCCCACAGAACCGTGCTTCCAATGGTGAAGAGTGGATTATCCGAGCACAGTCCCGAAAGCACCTTCCCTGGATCAAGAAGGTGACCATCAAATCTGTGAATTCCTCAGAACCAGAACCAATATGTACCTCCAAGCATCACATCCCAGCCATTGTCTTCGCACTAGGTGGGCTAACAGCAAATGTCTGGCATGACTTCAGTGATGTCCTTGTCCCACTGTTCCTTACTGCCCGTCAATTCAACAGAGATGTCCAGCTTATCATCACCAACAACCAGCCCTGGTTCATCAAGAAGTATTCTGCAATCTTTAGCCGCCTCACGCGGCATGAGATTATTGATTTTGATTCAGATGGCCAGATCAGGTGTTACCCACATGTCATTGTTGGTCTCAGGAGCCACCGAGACCTTGGCATCGACCCAAGTTCTTCTCCCCAGAACTATACAATGGTAGACTTCCGGTTGTTTGTCCGGGAAGCCTATGGACTGCCTGCAGCTGAAGTGGACATACCCTATAAGGCTGACAAAGATGACCCTGACAAGAAGCCCCGGATAATGCTGATTGACAGGGGCAAATCCAGGAGATTTGTCAACGTGGCACATGTTGTACAAGGGCTGGATTGGTTTGGTTTTGAGGTGGTCAAGGCCGATCCAAAGATCGATTCTAACCTTGATGAATTTGTTCGCCTTGTTGACTCCTGCGATGCAATCATGGGCGTGCATGGTGCGGGCTTGACTAACATGGTGTTCCTGCGGTCCGGGGGAGTGGTGGTGCACATTGTGCCATACGGGATCAAATTCATGGCTGATGGGTTCTATGGTGCACCTGCACGGGACATGGGTCTGAGACATGTCGAGTACAGCATCAGTCCAGAAGAGAGCACACTGCTGGAGAAATACGGTTGGAACCATACTGTTATCAATGATCCTGAAACCATCAGGAAGGGCGGATGGGAGAAGGTTGCGGAGTTCTACATGTCCAAACAGGACATTGTGCTCAATATGACAAGGTTTGGACCTAGCCTGTTGAATGCAATAGAGTTCATTATGTAAGTTTGTGAAATGAGGTTTTTGTGTTTGTTTTAGCTACAGCATTCTACAGTCACGAAAAAAATACACTTTTTTGTTGGCCATAGGTGGAATAGGTATTGTTGTTTTAGTGCTGCTTCTGTATAGGATTGTCGGTGTTAGATTTGAATAACCATGATCAACTGTTACAGGAAAGATGACAATAAACCTGTGTGCTGAGTTTTCTTAGAGCCAAACCCCAAGTCCATATATTGGTTGCTTGGAAACGAGGGCTGTTTTGGTTTGTTGCCAAAAACATGTCCTACCAAATATCTGGGAGAAACGCTTAGGATCGGGTGCTCGATGTGGCAAAAAAAAAAGGGTGCCACTAATGTGACTGCACGTCTGCACTACTTCCTCTTTTCTCTCTCCTACTCTCGTAGGCTATATTTTTTTCAAAAACTTTTTCTCCAAAATTGCATACCTAATCTGTAACCTGATCACACCGTTGTATTTATTATAATTAAATCTCGTATATTTTAATGAAAACAATATATATGTTTTCGCCTTTGATATTCGATGTATAATACGTTTAAAGAAAATGTTTCAACTAGCGATTTGACTAGCGATTTGACTTTGTTGTACTACCTCCATTTCAGGTTATAAGACTTTCTAGCATTGCCCACATTCATATAGATATTAATGAATCTAAGCACACATATATGTCGAGATTCATTAACATATATGTGTGGGCAATGCTAGAAAGTCTTATAATATGAAACAGAGGAAGTACATATTAGGTTTGTGTTGCAGAAAATCTTCTTTCAATGGTGCATGTGGTGCTTTTGGATATTTCAACTGGCATCTCATAATGTGTCATTAGTTAATTTGCAAATGTTGCAAGCGATGTTCTTGTATTGTTTCAGCAAGTATGTTATGGTGTTTCAATAGTTACAACTCCATATTTCACGTATCATACAAAAATGTTTCAATTAAAAATACAATTGAAATATAACATTGCAAGATCTTGTTATAAATGTTTAATTGAAATGAATACGACGATTTAATTGAATCGTAAATTAGATAAATAGTTTAAGAAGTAAAAAGGACATAGATATATAATAGTATGCAAAGCATGGGATGCATGCATGCATGGGTAACTAGCAGCGAGAAAAACAAAGATAGATGCAGGAAATGACACGTGAAATATTAACTAGATGTTTGGTAACTTATATAATGGAGTAATGACTAGATATTTGGATTGGTTCTATTATCTGCCAAAACAAATACAGTTAGGGAGGGGATGGGGTTGAACCCCCCCCCCACCACCTCATTTTACCATATTTGAAACCCCTTGGTCCAAGATAGTGCACCATCTTTAACCCATAATGCATTAAAACAAGAGAGAAAAAAGCAAGCCCAGAACGCGAGCAAGAGAAGGCCAAGTAGCAGGTTGCTGGTGCACGTCGTGGTCGTTGCCCTATCCTAGGCGCGATGCCCCGATCACAACTACACGCATGTCACCTCGACTTGTCCTCTCTCTTTTCTTTCTTTTTACTACAAAAGATGCCTATGCGTGTAGTTGAACTAATCCTTGGCTTTCTACTATTTCTATTCAATCCTTTGAGCATCTAGTTGAACAAATCTCCATGTAGCAAAATCTTGATAGTATATGGAGGTGCGGGCGTATATTTTTCTTCTCCACAAATAACAAACTCTGTGGCAAACAAGAATTTCTTCTCCACGGATAAGTAACCTAGGATATAGTTGGTGATCAACAAGTAACTCGTGCATGTGCCTCTCCATATACTTGCCAAGGATATGCAAACTCGCTGGCAATTGGCACAGGATCACACACCCAAAGTCACAACAATCGCAGTAGAGTGAGAAGAAATTCTTAGTAGCGCACAACAACAAAACAAAGAAACAGCATTCGAATTTTTTGAACAATTTTCTGGTTTCTATTCCTTCTTGGAAACAACTCCATGACTCTTTAATACATGCTATAGCATGGAAGTTGCTACTATTTGTAGTATGTATGGAAGTTAAGTATCTGTGCATAACACACTCACCCGTGCAGGGACAACGCATACATATTCACCCATGCATGCAAAACACACACACACACACACATTCATAAATGCATGTGAAACATACTCACTAATGCATCCACTCAAGAATGCATGCAAAAGAATCTCATAAGTGGAATGTGTAATACCCTCACAAAAAATAAATCGAAATTGTTTGATTTATTGGTTTCGGATTGCTTTGCAATATAATAGCATCAAAATAAATAAATAAATAAAATACCTTTAAGTCATGGGCCCAACCAACCTGGGCCAAAGCCCAAGAAGTCCAACCCACTTCCTCCACCCCCATCTAAAACCCTAGAGGAGGAGGTACCGGATTCCCTCCCCCCCCCTCGTACTTTGGTCTCCCTCTTCTCTGCATCAAACCTTGCTCTCCCTAGATCTCCACCTATAGTGCTTTAATTCATGGTAAGTGAAGGTTAGAGAAGGGGTTTTGATTGTGGTGGTTCGGTTTGGTAGTGCTCCACGTGGGCAAATTTACAGTGTTTCCGTTTTTTGATGTTTTGGGGGTCTAAATAATATTTTCTACAAAAGTACTGTATAACTAGGAAGTTGTAGGTAATGCATAAACCTATCTTCTGACCAAAGGGCGCGATTTTATCTCATTTTGTTTAGGCGATATGAATTTTTTAGTATGATTGTTGCTTTTTATGTCATAATTTGGATAGCAGTAGATTAAACTGTTTTTGGAGGGGTTAAACAGTGGAATCAGTTAGGCCGCCTATAGATAAAGTTATAGAGATTTTTCTTAGTATTTCCATATGGGAACATATCCTATGGACACAAGCTTCTCGTGCACACTCCGTGCACACCACCAAGCAAATGCCACGAAAAATTCTATGAAAAAATTGGGCATTTACTTCTAATAGTATTACACGTATCTGCAAAGTCTCATATTCAAATTCATTATATTTTAGCCGTAACAAAAAAGTGAAAAAATTGACAATTTTTAGGGTAAAAGTCTATAAGAATTTTGTCTTTTTTGTTACTGCTAAAATGTAATGAATTTGAAGATAAGATTTCACATGTTGGTGTAATACTATTGGAAGTATGTGTCTAATTTTTTTCTAGAATTTTCTATGATATTTGTTAGTTGGTGTGCACAGAGTGTGTATGGGAAGCTTGTGTGCAGAGGATATGTTCCGTTTCCATATTGGTAAAATATATGTTGTTTGGTTGAGTAGAACGCTAGATATAACTATTTTAATGTGGCTGTCAGATTTTTGTAGGCAGATTCTGAAGCCTGCTTTCAAGCACGGATTACACTATTTAAATGGCAAAATAAAAATATGCTTTCTATGTAAAAGTTGTAGGTCTTATTATGTAGTTTTCTAAAATATATTTATTTGCAGTCATAGCCTTTTTATATTTCAAGATATAAAGCTTTGAAGCAACACTATTATTTATAGTCTAAGCAGTGCTCCTTGTGATTACGTTTTGATGAGACGGGGCCGCATGTGCATTTTTTTTCATTGTTTTATATGCATGTTTGAGTGCGTATGCTGAGGTCGACTTGTGGATAGGTGGTGGTGCTTAGGATCATGCTTGGTATCATCTCTTCGTTGTTAGATGCAAGTAAACGTAGCGGTGGTTTGCTACAACTTTGACATGTTATTTTGTTCTACATCCACTTTGAAATTATATATCATCAACCAAGATATTATTATATGTTAGACATAGGATTTACCTATCTGAATCATAATTATTGATTTTACATTGTTTATGGTTATGTTTTATGCTTTTGGTGAGAATAATGATATATTGTTTTCCTATGAAGGAATGTAGTTTTCATATTATTACTCTGGAATTCAACCTATATTTGCATTGCATTTGGAGTTATCTCGCGAACCTATAGTTGCGAATGTACCGGTACAACATCGTATATTGACATAATATGATGCAGCTTCACATCTTATTGGGTGTGAAGGCAGGAATACATATCATTGCATCACATATGCACACATTGCATATTGCTATGGAAGTGATCGAAGTTGTCATTGAGGAGTGTCTGCATCTGTATAATTTGAGAGAAAGTGAATCTACTTTCATTGATGATGATATGAGATTTTTGCTCTTGGATGTTACCTTGTCTTTATATCACATCTTAGCCCTATATCTAACCCATTACATAATGAACTTGTGGTTTAAATAACTTGTTAAAACAATTTGCTTGTTGAGATTCATTCTCACCACCTTATAGCCTTTTCAAGTACTTGGTCAGATATGTTTGCATGAAGGGATGGTATTAACTGCACTATCGCACGACATGATCTCACTTAGTTATGAATGTTGTAGTATGCTGACAAGATTACTTGTGTTTAGACATAATGAGTTAATTAAATACTAGAGTTGTTGATCATGGATTATCTAACTTTTTTTAGGCCATCCCTACATGTCAGTCAGTTGTTGTATCATAACCATAACCTATATATTGATGCTTGCGCTATATCATCTTTTTGTTTTAAAAGAGATGATGTCGAAATTTCTTTATTTTGGCACTTTAGTAATGTTCTTTAGTGGCATCTCAGGCTTATGTAGTTTTCTAGGGTGTTACAGAATGCCATGTGGCCACTTGCAACCACCCACCAATAGGAATGCCATGTGGCCACAAGTCCACAACCAGGAGTAATTGTTGACGGTCGTTATAGATCAGTTTGACCGTCAATATAAATTAAATAAAGGAGAACTAGCTATACTTGCTATGCATATTTGTTTTAGAATAATATATTTCTACTTGTACTTGGAGTACTATTTGTTTGCAGAGATTAGCACATAAATGAAGAAGAAATGAAGGAAAACTCACTCCTAAGCAAGCTCAAGGATAGAGGGACCCACATGTCAGGTGTAACCGTCCTGAAAACCGCCATAAGTACCACAACCGTCAATAGGACCCACCTATTAGTCTCTCTGCCCGAATTTGGAGCCCTGCTGGGCTGGCCCATGTTCAGCCAAACCCTGGCAGCGGCCGTTCAGCTCGGCCTTACATATGGACGTCTAGGATTGCTTGCTGATGGCGGTTGCGGGGCATTTCCGACATTTCGCATGCTCTACAACCGTCATACATGCTTATTTAAGGAGTGCTTCACTTCACACACACACACACACACACTCAAGCAAGAAGCTTTGATCTCTCTCTCAAGTTTAGTTTAGTGCTCTAGAGGTAAGTGGAGTAGAATATAATAGTTCTCGAAGTCCTCGAGTCTTTGGAAGGTTTCGGGTATATCTCTAGTAGCTTTCCTTTCTTCTTTTGTAAGACTTTCGGAATTAATAGAATATCCTTCTTTATATACTTTCAGTACTTTACTTTATCTGAGTACTGGTTTTACTTTATATTTGTGCCGATATAGTTGTGTGACTAGCCTACCAGAGAGGTGCAGTGGTGTGAGTTTAATGTTCATGCAAATGATTGCTCTATATTTTTCTCGAGGGTATAGAGTAGTATTTGATAATGTAAGCGTGGTACTTAGATTGTTAGATATCATTGATTAGGCATATATGCTACGGGACGGTAGAGGTGAGCCGCTGATGGTGACAGCTCAGCACAGGTATTCCTCGACGTTAGTATATATTCCTAAGACACTTTCCTAGGAGGTTACTCCTCCGTATTTAGCCCGGTTGGATGGCCATGACAGGTTGTTGTAAGAAACTCGGAATCCTGGGGTGGTCTCTCGAAACACCAGGAGGGCACTGTTAAGGGGTATTGGTTAACATAAGTGTATACTAGCAAATGTAAGCTAAAGTTGAGTGTGTATAAAAAGTATAGAAATGATTACCTTTCTATTTCTTCTTCCACATAGTCTACAATTATTTAAATGAGAGAATCTAAGTCCTTCTGCTTTGTGTCATTCTACCCATATGAACTGAATTAACCCCTGTTTAGACTTTGATATATAAAAGTAACGTATATACATTATTAGCATAGTTCTCTCTTATAAATTTTCCTTTGGGATTAAATAAATATGATACCTTGGAATACTTCCGGGTGAAATACTACAATGGTATATCCGTGCGCTTGCAGATTACTTCTGTAACCATAAATATAACAGGCAAATTTCTGCGCCATTGCTAGGAATTCATATTTCTAGTAATGTTGTTAAGAATAACAAAAGAAATACCAACAGTCCTATTGTGGTCCAAGATCGCGAACCCCAAGCAGGAACCACATAGCCGCTGCCCTCGCTAATGGTAGCACCTTCGTCAGTGCATCCACCCATTGCTCATCTGTGGTAATGGACTCAATGGCGATCTATCTACCTTCAACACATTCATAGATGAAGTGATACCTTGTTTCAATGTATCTACAAGTATGAGATGGTGGACTTCTCCGACCTCAATTCTATCCTGACCAGCTCGGCCATTAATGCCTTGAGCCAAAGTTCATAGCACGCTATCGCAGTCACCGCCATGAAAAAGAAACGGCCTTCTACTTCTGCAAGTTCCATGAAACCAGGCAATCGTTGATGTAGAGTGCCATGTCGCTTGTGCTTTTTCGATCATCAAAGTCATCGTCCAGATCAGTGTTTACGCAGCCGATGATATCCTCTTCTTTGCCTCTGTTGGTATTTCTTAACGACATTACTAGAAAATTAATTCCCAGCAATGGCACATAAATACTTCTGGTATATTATGGTCACAGAGATCATCCGCAAGCGCATGGATATACCATTGTAGTATTTCACCCGAGAGTATTCCAAGGGTATCGTATTTATTTTATCCCGTGGGAAGATCATGTAGAGAAAACTTGACTAATAATTTATATATTACTTGTGATAATCATATTCTAAGCAGGGGTTAAGATAATCCAAGGGTAGAGTGACACACAAGCATTAATTACTCATTCTCATGATATATCATCTAAGCTAAGTGGAAAGAAAAGAGAGAAAATCTATTCCTATACTTCTAATATACATAGTATACATAGATTCTAGTTAACTGATATATTAGCTAATACCCTCTATCCGATGCCCTCCTGGTACTTCGAGAAGCCACCCCTGACTGTCGAGTTCCTTATAACAACCCGTCATGACCATACAACTGGGGCTAAATACAGAGGAATACCCTCCCCAGAAAATTAACTTAGGATTATATACAGGCGCGAAGGAATACCCGTACTGAGCTGTCACCATCAGCGTCCCACCTTTCATCCGCAGCATATAACCCCAAATAATGATATCCCGTAATCCAGACAGCACGTCTAAACTACCAGATACTACACTAATATCATCGTCATGACATAGAGTAATTGCATATGCAAACATTATACCCGCACCAAAGCATCTCCCAGATAAGCTAGCCGTATATTCAGTATAACATGAACATATTGTAGAGTAGGCATTCATATACTTGGAAAGTATTTCAATACCATAAATGTATATAGAAGAGTATTCTAATAAAAGTACAAAGCTTACAAAAGAGGAAAGGAAAGCTATTAGAGCCATACCCGAAATCTTCCGAAGGCTTCCAGACTACTGATTTCTACTCTTTTTCTATTCCACCAGCTAGATACTACAAAACTAAACTTGAGAGAAATGAGAAAGCTCTTGCTTGAGGTGTGTGTGTGAAGTGAGAAGGTGAAGTCTTTATATAGAGGTATGTATGACGGTTGTGGAAGGGGAATTGTCCGAAGTGCCCTCCAACTGTCATTGGGATGCAATCCTGGATGTCCACGCCAAACCCTAGCCTCAACGGTGGAGATGGGGGTTCGGCCGAACCATGGGCTAGCCCAAACCAGCCCATCTTTGGCTGGCGACCCCCTCTATTGCTTCACTTTGTAGACTTGTGAATTTTTGCCCGATTCATCATGTCAATTCTGAGTTCGTGGCCCATTCGCTACATAAGTTTGGTTCTCGACATCGTCCGATTGATTTATCGTCTGTGTTGATGTCGATTCTCCTCCACTTTATGATTATTCTCTACGAAAGGTTAGTATACCTAATACTAGTGGAATATTATTATTCTAACATTTATATGCATTGCAAGCATCACTAGTTCTTCTCTATTTCGGTAATATTGATGGTCGAAACTGATCGATAACAACCGTCAACAAAACCCCCCAAGCTTGAACCTTTGCTCGTCCCGAGTGAAGGACGAAAGGAAACAAAGACTTGGTTGTTGATCAGGAGTTGCTACTATGTTGCATATCTCAAAGATACAGGTGCAAGGTATATGTACTTTCTCTCAGATTAAATAATCTTTGGCACGGTGGCTTACCCTTACCCATGATTCCTACGAGACACTGCTTCTCCTTGCCTTGGGCGGTTGAAAGACAGAACAACAATTTAGAGCACTAATCACCCAATATTTATTCAACTCTTATTCCGGAAGTTTTCAAATGATTTTTGCAAAAGAAACCCAAGTCCCTCAAATGATTCACTCAGTCTCTCCAAGTGTATCAATTTGAATTCCTCACCAAATGTTGCCTTTTTTATTCCTACTCTAAAGTTTGATATGTGGAGCTCGGTAGGAACCAAACATGGCATACTTGCATTCATATTTATTACTAAGTCAAAAACTTAGACTAAAGCAAATAACTAATCATACTCAAGATCAAGATCATGCAATGTGTGTGTGGTATATGATGAAAGTGGTACATGAGGAAAAATAAAGAAAATGCTTCTCCTTTGTGCTTACTTTCTTCTCCCAAAAATCCTTCTTTTATTGATTAGGAGAGGGCATGGTTACACATTTTTTTTCAACATCATGCTCATGCTTGTGAGAGCATAACTTTTTTTTTCATCACCATGCCTTTTCCTCCATCTTTTTTTTTGAAAGGACCTTTTTTTTAAGAGAAGAAAGCACATGAAAGTATGGAGAATTTATTTTGGTGGTAATATGGAGATGGAGTGGCATGGAATATTTGCATAGCTCCCAGTATGGAGAATTTATTTTGGTGGTAATATGTGGGTGTATGATCTTGATCATAGAGCCTGAGAAGTATCTACACAAGTCTCAAGAGTTTGACAAAGTTCAATGGAATGCAAGCAACCAAAATGTATATGGTTTAATCATGACGGCACATTTTTTGCTTTGGTAGGAATTTTCATCAAATGAGGAACTCTTAATTTTATCATTTTGAAAAACAAACATCCTGAATTCAAACCAAACTAGTATCAGGATCATAGCAACTCTTATTTACCACCTCATATCTTACAACTTATTAGACTCAGATCAGCAAGTACAGCTCATTTACCTCAGCTTCCCAGATAATTGTTGGCTACTTATATTTAACCTTTGAGAGAGCACTTACCATGAACCCATATATAAGAGATATAAAACAGAGCAACTATTCATCATTTCAACAAAGAGAACTAGCTTGTCTTACTTAGCATGACTCAAACCTATCATATCTTTTTGGTATTTTCTATTTTGCAAATTTTTATGTTGTTTTTAGTTTATAAGATGTAATTGGAAAGCAAATATGCAATTGGAAAGGGAAATATGCAATGTGATACAAGTTACCTCAGTTGGGGGGGAGAAATGTCTCCCCCCAAGCTTGGCTTTCACTCAGGGTCCTTGATAAGGATTGAACCCCTGAAAGCGAAAGTACGCTTGAAGGTCATCATGCTGTTGCTGCATCATGTTGTTGAAGTTGGCGAACTGAGTATCAGCAGATTGTTGCCATTCTTGCATTTGTGCTATGTGTTCCGTGAGGTTGTACTGGATCTCTCCCGTCTGCATATCAAGGGTGTCCATTCTCCTAGTGATTTCACCCAAGTCCCTACGAGAGGAACTTGAGCGCCATTCACTTGGAGATGGAGGCATACCACTTGATCTAGAAGGTTGGTCGTCCCCCCAATGTATGTCATGAGGCGCACGCCACCGATCCTCACTGGCACTTGCCCAGCTTGAGACTCCGATGCTGTGGCATGGAGCTTGGGTCCATCCGGGTGCATCCCCAGTTGGCTCCCAACATGCCTTATACATTTGCACGGGTGTTGAGGATGATGAACTTTCTCGTTCGTTCCTTGTCATGTTTTGCATCTCCCTGTATGCTCCACCTGCACGAGATTCTTCTATGGTCTGCAGGGGAATGATTAGTTCACGGCAGTTGTACAAATGATACCCCGCATTTGGCAACGGGATTTCATTTGTACAACCGGGAAAAAGGTAAATCAAAGACCCATCTACTCCATGTTTCAGAATATGCCCTTGCACTAGATAAGTCTCATCAACACACGGACGAGCAGCTGAGATAAAAGCAATTTGGTCGCTAACGACCCCTAGCCCTTTTGCTATCCGAGTAATCAGAGAAGTGCACTCAACAGGAGCAGAGAACTTTGTACTTTCTAACCATTGCCTTATCATACATTTTTCACAGGAGCAATTTTGATCTTTCTAACCATGGCAAACATGATAATCAATTCATCCCCCCTAATGGGTCTAAGATCACCTCTAGGAAACAAAGTCATAGCAATCCATTTGTGCATGAGCCTAAGTGTAGGATTATGGATATCATTCGTCCTAGGTTTCTTGCAAATTGGAGCACCAGAAATATCTTCCCAAAACCTATTTTTTCTCGAACCCAGAAATTCCTTTCTGGAGATCGATCTTACAGGAATCGTGAAAACCAATACGTGTACTTAAGCCTTTCCATGTAAGTGTGTACTCTTTATGGAAAAAGCGAAAGGAAATTCCATCTTCTATTTCTTTCAAAGTGTACAGAAATTGCAAAGTAAGCAAACGAGAACCATGCTCATCTACCACAGCAAATCTCTGCCAACCAACAGCTTTCGAAATAGCACGAAATTCAACATCCATACCTTTTTTTTAGCAGCTCCGGTGAGTATTCTCGCGTGTGAGCATACTCCCGGTCGCTCAGCATGTAGTAGGCTTGTCTCTCCCGATCACTGACAAGGTCGAGGTCGGTGTCGTTCAAGAGTCGTAGCAGAGCTTTGGCGTCTTCCATCGAGACGTCAGTTGATGAACGAGTACTAGACTCCTCATGACGACTTGATGAAGAGTCGGACCCCTTGAACAGATGAGACAATCGCCTCCCCATTCTGCACAATGGAGCAAGAACAGACTAACTCGGCGGGGGTTAGAATAGCAAAAGATTCACCCGCCGGTTTGTTTCACTAAAGCAACTTGTATATATGCAACTAATGTTTGAAAATTGAGGGAAACTATCAAAACTTGAATGAACTTGAGAGAAAACTTTGGAGAGGGAATGGAAATGTGTTGAAATGGGGTGGAATTCACTCTCCCGGCCGGTTGGCTTAAGTAGTGCACCCACAACGGTCAAAACTAACCTGTGGGGCCCACTAGCCGTTGCCTCAAAAAGGGAGGCAGCCGACCGTTGCCTAGTTGGTTCGGCCGAACCCCTGGTGGTCCCAACCAGCCCCACTTTCGGCTGTTGGATTCGAACGGTCAGTGTGGTCGTGGCATAGTGAATTTTCGTTGAAAATTTTATTTTGGTTTGCTCTGAAAAATTTATTTGAAGAATTTCCTCAAAATTCAAAATAAATCCTAAATGCAATTTTGAAATTCAAACATGTGATGATGCAAAAATTCAAATTGGTGAAAGAAAATATGCAGATACATACCAATTTACCTGTTGGCAAAGGTCGCGTCATTTTAGGTCCGACGTGCAAGACCGTACCTCCTTCCGATTTAGTTCGTGGATTTTCCACCTGTCTCCGGAGGTGATGGAGCGGGCGTCTTTGGCTTTTCCTTCCACACCTTCCTTGGCTTTAGTGCGGAAGACGGCTTCCTCTGAGCCGGCTACTCTAGCTTCTTGGGCGGTATGGATGGTTTTACTGGCGTCCTCCAATAACGGTTCCTGGGCATCGTTGTTTCCTTCTCCAGGAAATTCTGCATAAATTTTACCAGGCTGTCCGTTTTGGGTGGCTCCACTTTGACCACTTGAATATTCTGCGGGTTCGGCCCGTACTTGATCCTGACCATGGAGCATTGTTCCGTCCTCGGCTGAAACTCAAACTTCTCCTCCTTCCCGTTGATATGGAAACGGATACTCCCCGTTCCCGCGTCAATATTGGCTCCCGCGGTGCTAAGGAACGGACGCCTCAAGATGAGCGGCGTCTATTTTCCCGTGTCCATGTCCAACACCACGAAGTCAACCGGGATGAAGAAATCCCGTATCTTAACTGGCACATCCACCGCTATCCCTGCCGGATAACGGACTGACGAGTCAGCCAGTTGTAGGCGCATCGGTGTTGGTGCCAACACCATGAAGTTGAGCTTGTCAAAGGCGTCCTTTGGCATGACGCTGACACTGGCTCCAAGGTCGCATAAGGCATGGTCGAACTGTTGTGCCCCAATCGAGCAGGTGATCATAGGACACCCCGGATCTTTCTTCTTCTCCGGGAGCTTGTGGAGTATGACGTTGCTGCATTGCTCCATTAGCTTGACCACCTCCGTTATTGGGAGCGGTCTCTTGTTGTTGCGTATGTCCTTGAGATAATGGGCATATGTTGGCACTTGCATAGCATCCAACAGCGGCACGTTGATGTGGATTTTCTGGATTACTTCAACAAAACGAGCGAATTACTCATCCACTGACGGTTTCCTACTCCGTTTTGGAAACGGCAGCAATCTTGTGTCGCAGTACTCTTGCGGCACGGTCTTTTCTGGCTGAACTTCCTTGTCAGCCGAGTCGTTAGATGGTGCTTCTTTTGCAGTCCCGTCAATTCCTGCAGGGTTAGGATACGTCGGATCACGAGTGGACTTACCTCCCCTCGTCGTGATCGCCTTGACATGCTCAACGGAGGAGTCGGGTTGCCCCAGAATTCTCCCAGTTTCATTTGCAGGAACTAAGGATGACAACTGAGCTAGCTGGGTTTTTATCATTTTGTTAAAGCTCGGTTGGTTTTGAAAAGCAGAAGCAAAGCCATCTAACTTGACATTAATGTTCTCTAGGATCTTATCATTGGCGGCAAGCTTTTTACTTAGCGCATCAGTGGTTTTAGCTTGTGCAAAAACTAGATCCTTCAAGGAGGGCAGGTTAGAAAAGTTACCGTTGTTATTACCTCCTTGATAATATGGGCGTGGTAGGTACCACCCCTGACCTTCTTGTGGACGGTACCCGTTGTTGTTGTTGCCCATGTACATCGCCTCCTCACGGGTTTCCGGGCAGTCATTCCTAGAATGACCCGTGTTGCCGCAGACCTCACACGTAGCGTGTGAGTCCAAGGCCTTGACGGTGCCTTGTGGCCGTTTCTCGTGGTCGTCCAATCGCTTCATGAGGAGGTCCAGCTTGGCAACAAGCAGTTCCGTTTCCTTGACGGTGTGCATGCCTCACTGATGGGTCTGGAGTCGTTCCTCGCTCCAACCCATGTTGGAGAGCATCTTCTTTATTAAATCAACGGCTCCTTGAACCGTTTTAGAGAAGAAAGCTCCTCCAGCTGCCGCGTCCAGGTGATCACGGGACATTGGGGTCAGCCCATTGTAAAAATTATGCAGGATTAGCCAGTCGTCCATCCCATGATGAGGACAGGCGGCTACGTACTCCTGCAGTCGTTCCCATGCTTCCAGAATGGACTCGTCCCTTGTCTGCTGGAAACTGGAAATCCTTCCACGAAGGGCATTGGTTTTGCCCATCGGAAAGAATTTCGAGAGGAATGCCGTAGAGCATTTGTCCTAGGTATTGACAGCAGCACGATTGGCATAGAACCACTGCTTCGCTCTCCCGAGAAGGGAGAATGGAAACCGCCTTAGCCTGATGGCGTCTGGACTGACGCCCTTGATGGTGTACGTGCTACAGATCTCCAAGAACTGTTGCAGATGAGCATTGGCATCCTCGTTAGGCTTGCCACAGAACAGGCTAGCCTGCGCCATCGTGATGAGGCTGGACTTCAAGTCGAAATCCACATCTCCCATGTTGATTTGCGGCCCAATGGCCACATTGTCAGCAGAGGGAGTAGCGAATTCGCAGAGAGTCTTGCTTGCCATAGTCTTGAAGGTCGGTGGCGCTGGTACGGCTAGTTTCTCTGTTGACGGTCGTTATCGATCAGTTTCGACCATCAATATTACCAAAATAGAGGAGAACTAGTGATGCTTGCAATGCATAAATATGTTAGAATAATAATATTCCACTAGTATTAGGTATACTAACCTTTTGCAGAGAATGACACTAAAGTGGAGGAGAATCGACATTAACACAGACGATAAATCAATCGGACGATGTCGAGAACCAGACTTATGCATGAATGGGCCAAGAACTCAGAAATGACACGACACACTGGGCCAAAATTCATAAGTCTACGAAGGAGGACAACAAAGGAGGCCGCCAGTCGAAGATGGGCTGGGTTGGGCCAGCCCATGGTTCAGCCGAACCCCCCGCAGCTCCGTTTGATCCAGGGTTCTCCTGGACGGCTGAGATGGCTCCCCAATGACGGTTGGTGGGTATTACCGACCTTTCCAACCGTCACAACCGTCATTGGGAGGCTATAAAAGGAGCTCTCATCCTCACTTCACTCACACAGCTCAAGCAATAGCTCTCTCATTTCTCTCAAGTTTAGTTTAGTAGTATCTAGCTGGTGGAATAGGAATAGAGTAGAAATCAGGAGTCCAGAAGCCTTCGGAAGAGTTCAGGTATGGCTCTAGTAGCTTTTCTCTTCTATTTTGTAAGCTTTATGGTATTGAAATACTTTCCGAGTATATGAGTACCTACTTTACATTATATTCATGTTATACTGAATATACGGCTAACTTATCTGGGAGATGCTTTGGTGCGGGTATGATGTTTGCTTATGCAATTACTCTATGTCATGACGATGATATTAGAGTAGTATCTGATAGTTTAGGCGTGGTGTCTAGATTACGGGATATCATTATTTAGGGTTATATATTACGGATGAGAGGTGGGCCGCTGATGGTGACAGCTCAGTACGGGTATTCCTCCACGCCGGTATAAAATCCTAAGTTAATTCCCTGGGGAGGGTATTCCTCCCTATTTAGCCCCGGTTGTATAGCCATGACGGGTTGTCGTAAGGAACTCGGTAGTCAGGGGTGGCTTCTCGAAGTACCAGGAGGGCATCGGATAGAGGGTATTAGCTAGTATATTGGTTAACTAGAATGTATGTATACTATGTATATTAGAAGTATAGGAATAGATTTTCTTCCTCTTTTGTTTCCACTTAGCTTAGATGATTTATTATGAGAATGAGTAGTTAATGCTTGTGTGTCACTCTACCCTTGGATTATCTTAACCCCTGCTTAGAATATGATTATCACAAGTAATATATAAATTATTAGTCAAAGTTCTCTCTACATGATCTTCCCACGGGATAAACTAAATACGATACCGTTGAAATACTCTTGGGTGAAATGCTACAATGGTATATCCGTGCGCTTGCGGATGAACTCTATAACCATAATATACCATAAGTATTTCTACGCCATTGCTGGGAATTATATTTCTAGTAATGTCGTTAAGAAATACCAACAATCCCTGAATTAATTGACCGAAAAGTTACTAATACCCTAGACTAACTCTAGTCGAGAAACTCCACTTGAATAAGCGACCAAGATTTTTCCCATGAATCAAGGAAACGAAATCCAAAATTTTCTCGAAACAAATCCACGTGCAAAGAGCATATGAAGATGAAAAGGTTTTAGAGGACTCTTAGGGTTTCCATTTGGCTTGTCCTACGTTCAAGGTCAGCTCTGATACCAACTTGTCATGCCCAGAAATTTATGAACCAGAATTCCAAGCAGAATGTGCATTAAAGCCTTAGCCGGGATTAGCTCGGCTAGACAAACGACAAAATTGACATACAGATCCACGTGTTACAAACATTATAAAAGTCTTACAAATTCAGCACAAAGGTAAAGCTAGTTAAACTTAGGATAACTGTTGCTAGCAACGTGGCGACTCCACTCCACATGCATCCTCGATGGTAGCAGCGAAGCTTACTCCTCCGAGTAGTAGTCCAGCCCTGAGGTGGGGGTGGGGGGAGTAGAGCAAGACTGAGTAGTACCCACCTATACTCAGCAAGTCATACCAAGAGGAGGTATGACGCAAGGATTTCCAAGGAGGCTAGGGGTTCTTTTGCATAAAATAGTTATAAAGCAGTAGTTGAAAGCAGAAAAACTATTGAAGTAAATTATGCAATATTAATCATTCTTGCCCAACGCTAAACCACATTGTGATAAGCCCAACCATCCACCTAAATTTCACAAGTTCCATTAACTCAAATTATTAATGATGGGGCTAATCACAGTGAAGCTAGTTTATCGCCCATAATCGCGAGCATGGCTATTCGAATAGTTCTACTCTAGCCAGAGGTGTACAACTGTATCCACAAGACACAACCGCACAACATGTTTCCGTGCGCCGACATGGCACCACGACATACCAGAAAGGAACTCTGACAGGATCCTTCGCATAACTCCCTCTAACCAAAAGCACCACACTGCAGGTTTCAACCATAACCTTAAAACCAAGGTAGGGAGCCCCCTCTTGTGCCAAGGTGAATCCGGAAGCCGCATATACCGCCACCCGGTCCATCCAATCTCCATCGCACCCAACCTCACCTAGGTACATCAGAAAGGGAAAAGCTATACTACAAGCCCAGTCATTGCCCATGTTGGCTTGTTGTACGCATGGTAAGTCTCCCAGGATTTGCAACGAACTAGTCCTTAATTTCCATGGGTGCGTCTATCAAAACCATGAACCAACAGCCCACTATTAAGCATATTGCATTTCACTGACCATTTGAATTTTTCATCTTTCAACAATAGTTGGATCATTGGCTTAGCAATCTTGGAGAAATTCTCAACGAACCAACGGTAATAACCCGCGAGTCCATGAAAACTTTGGATCTGAGAGATTGTATTCAGTAGGGTCCACTTGGTGACTGACTCCACATTAGTCATGTCTACTACCACTCCTTGAGCATTTATGATGTGACCGACGAATTTGACTTCCTCAAGCCAGAAGTCACACTTGCTGAACTTGGCATACTGCTAGTGCTCCTTCAGCTTCTCAAGTACTAACCAAAGATGCTGCTCATGTTCTTCCTCAGACTTTGAGTAGTATATTAAGTTGCGGATTTGCGCAACTATAAACTCTATCTCTTCTAAGGCCCTGTTTGATTCAGCTTAGGATTATTATAATCTGGATTATTAAGAGTAAGCTGAAACAAACAGATAGCTTATTATGATAGATTATTGCTATCTATAAGCCAGATTACTATAATCTAGTAAGCCACTCTAAAGGTGCTTTTTTTAGATTATTGGGTGGCTAACAACTAACAAACAGCTAATAATCCAGAGAAAAACAAACAGCTAGCAGCTTATTCTATGTCGACTTATTATAATCTAGCTTATAGTAATCTAATTCTATAATCTAGATTACAATAATCTTAAGCGGAAATAAACAGGGCCTAAATGCGTCTATAGATTGTGGTATTAATAATAAGCTTAAATTTGCAATGATGATTACTCATAACAAACGGGTGCATAGCTGATTATTACATTAGTATCACACACATATATATGCTCATCACTAATATATATAACTTCAAATGATATAAAGCTTAGTCAGATTATATTAATCTTTCTTAAAAGATTAGGTTTATTTGTAAACTGTGAGAATTGTAAAATTATATGCACAACATTACTACCTTTTCCTCACTTTACTCTTTAATTCACTGTTGGATCTTTCAAAATATACTTCAATGATCTATTTGTAATTTTTTTCCCAATGGGAAGTTACATAGATAGAGTAAGAGGGTATGTTTGCAAAATGGTTTTTTTAATTAAAAGTGTACATTGTAAAATTATATCCATAACCTTACTATTTTTTCTCAGTAGGTTAAGGAATCTTCTAGACAAAGTGAATCCAATGAATCCAATGGCTCATATTTCTTCTTTCTATTTTGTCCTCATGTAAATCCAATGGCTATTATTTTGTTGATTATGTGGCTCATCCTAGTTGATTTTTGGGATTCACCATTCACTTATAGAGATATGCTTTTATTTATTATAGGAAATGTTATGGGTTTTTTTTCCGTTCTATCAGTATCTAGTGGTTTGTAAAAGATAAACATAGCACCCTTTGTTTCAGGGTCTCAATGACACCTGAAACAATCTTAAAAAATGCATCAACCTGCGATGTTTCTTTCCTAGCCATGCCTCTAAATCAAAGACAAAAGGAAAAAAAAGAAACATAAAAGCTTTAATAAATGTGTGACTATTTGATCAAATGATGTGTTGTGCCGTTCTAGCGCACACGGTACGTTTCAAAAAGTATGATGAAAAGCTATGCTGTGGCAATTGCAAATCTTGCCATTGCCAAATTTGCTAGCAAATGCTATCTTGCGATTTATAGATATTATAGCAATATCCCCAATATGTTGTTCTAACCTTGCAAATGTGCGTGTCCCTTCGCTTACCTACATTATTTTGGTTGCCATATTTCACAGGCCATTGATAGAGCTATACTTGCGCTGGTAGTGATGGCTCTGTGCCTTGCATTCGTGCCCACAAGGTTGCTTGTCCTCATGATGTTTCTGGAGGCATTCACGAACCACTCCCCACCAAGGAGAGCAAGCACAGAAAGGTGGACCAGAAGGTTAAGAGAGTAGTGGTTCAGCATTCCTGCAGCTCCAGTAGTCGTAGAGAAGGATAAAAAAAGACAAGAAAACAAAATAAAAGATCTATATATATATATATATATATATATATATATATATATATATATATATATATATATATATATGTGTATATTCAATTTAATTATGTGCCATGTTTGGCCGATGGGTTGGGGTGGATCACCAACGCTCGTCTTGTACAGTAGCAGTTAGTATTTTTCAATAAAAAAATGCGAGTTCTCACGTAGAAATTAATTGCTTACCTCATACTTTGATTATTTCGTATATAGTTTCATCGGGTGATCGGGAATGTTGGACAACACCCCAAGTTTACATGATTTTAGCTGAATTTCTTACCGTTTGTCGACATTTTTCTTTGAGGTTATAGGTGGGTTTAACAACCTAGTTTCTCCTGTTAGGCCCTTTTTAATTCCCACACAAAAACTTTTTACCATGTTACATCGAATGTTTGGACACATGCATAGAGTATTAAATATAGAAAAAACTAATTGCACAGATTGCATGTAAATTGTGAGATGAATCTTTTAAGCCTAATTGCTCCATGATTTGATAATGTGATGCTACAATAAACATTTGCTAATGACAGATTAATTAGGCTTAATAAATTTATCTTGTGGTTTACAGGCGGAATTTGTAATTTGTTTTGTTATTAGTCTACGTTTGATATTTAAATGTGTGTCCGTATATCCGATGTGACACGCCAAAACTTTTCACCCTTGAATCTAAACATGGCCTTAGGGTTCGGCTTTTGGATCCACATCACCTGTCTTTGTAAGTTGAGGAGTGTACATGTATTCACGACACCCCAAGATAGCATTTCAGTATACGTCATTCATATGATTGACGAGGATACGTCATTCATATGATTGTACTGTTGAGACGTGATCATCTTCTACAGTGGTAAGAAAATATGCGGTTTTATATTTGACGAGTGGTTTTTTAGACAGACCTAGTAATTGAGGGCGTGTAATAAACTCTATATTCCATGTGTGGTTAGTATAAAAAATATAGTTCCTTGTGCTCTTTACATTCATTTGGTCTTTACATAATGAAATCAGGAAGAAAGAAAAGGAAAATGAAATTTACGTACATGTATACGTTGGGTCTGTGGAATAGGCGAATAAAACAAACCAAAGAATGTGAAAAGTTGTATATCCTAGCTAAATATTAAAACGTTCGCTGCACATCATCATCCAAAGCCCATGACCTTTGGAGCGAATCTGAGGAACCTGGTGAGCGAGTTGGGCAGGAACTTCCTCGCGAACAGGAAGCAGACCGTCGTGGTGGCGCCATTGTAGTCGCACGTAGTCCCGGCCCCGGCCCTAAGCCACCGGAGGAAGTCCGGCGTGACCTCCATCCTCGTGAACCTCGCCGGGTGCGGGCCCCCGTGGGACCAGTCGACCCACGTCACGCTCCGGTTGGTGACGCGCGACGGGTGGCGGATGCCCAGGAACGTGGGCAGGTAGTGCTCGTCGGCGTAGCAATTACGGCTGCAGTGCCTCGCGAACACAGGGAAGTAGACATCGTCGGTGATGACGTCGGCGGCGAGGCCCCTGTCCACCTCGAACCACTGCGAGCCCTTGCGCCACTGTGCGGCAGTGACGACGGGGCTCATGCTGCGTTTGTACCGGCCGCGCCCCGTCACGCCTGGCAAGTCGTAGGACTCGAGGTATATCTTGGTGGTGGAGTTGATGAGGTACGAGTAGACCGTGGGGAAGTCGAAGAGCGGGACGTGCGACTCCGACAGGAGGATGAACCGGGCGTTGGCCTGGTCCAGCAGCGCGTGCGCCAGGAGACGCCGCTCGGCTTCCACCATGCTTATCTCGCCCCATTTAACTTCCTGTATATACATATATATTATGTATATTATTGTACATATACATATATAACAAATGTATCGATGGAACAACAAATTAAACGGAAATAAAATAAGTACGTTATGGTGGCAAAGTAATTAAGGTTCCTTCTTTTGTAGTATATGCATGACGACGAAAGAATTATATATCTTTATTAAATCTAAATAGCAGTAGCATAGCACGGCGGCCCAGCTAGCTGCAAGATTTAGCAAGTGCTCAGCACGAACAGGACGCCACTAGCCGCCCGGCCGATGACAGCTAGGAGGCAATGCAAACAGGATCTACGAACCGCCCAATGAACTCCACGTGAGAAATGCTGGAGAGTATGGGACAACGACAAACAGGATGCACAGAAACAACGTATTTTATTGGAAAAATAATATTGCTAATAATTGTCCCTTTTTTTTTCAAGGCAGTACTAGTAGACTAGTCGTATGTCCAAACAAAGAAAACGATCAAAACCACTTGTCTAGTTTCTTAGGACACGCATCGCACTCGGATACAGTTTTGGAATTTCCGCCCTTCGCTTGTCTGGAAAAACTAAAGAAACTTCCAGCTTAGGCCAATCAACAACTGGCACACATCGCTTTAGACCTTTACCTCGCCAAGACGCATGCTTAACTGGTCAAACAACTAATCAGGCAGCGACGGCTGTGACACCTAGCTTGATCTAGTACTACAGTTGGATGCTTTTCGTGTATATATATCCGGATTGAGCTCCATTAATTGATTGGAGAATCCATCACACGATGAATAAGCCACCCACGCACGCATTCGGCATTCCACAGGACCTACAATCTTTTTTAAATTCACTCGCAGGGCCTACGTACATGCATGTAGCTGATGCGTGAAAAATGCACGCACGAATTGCCTGAGGTCCTGGCCGAGATCTTGCATCGAAGACATTGAACAAAAAATTACAGTAATCATCAAGACCACAATGATGACGACGATGACGTATATACAATTCGTTCCCAAAAATTATCGAGTTTTGGTAGCATGAATGCAGTAATTAAGTTGGTAAATATCAGGTGGATATGAGAATAATGAGATGGAGTACTTGCGTAATTACGTGGAATATATATGCAAAGCAATGGGTGTAGTTTGGTTAATCAGGTGCTTATTATCAGGTAATTATATTGGAATGTACATGATAATTAAGCAATGTGTATGGTTAGGTAGACGTACCTTGCTGGGGATAGTGCGGCGGTAGAAGACGGAGGCCTCGCCGGGGTCGGAGCCGTTGAACGCCGGGTCGGTGTGCACGTAGACGGAGTAGAGCCCGCGGTGCCCCTCGAAGAACTTCTCCCACAGCGGCGCCATCGGAAGGTCCCACCTCGTCAGGAACAGGAACGCCACCTTCGGCCTCGGGCCGCCGCCGCCGCCCGTCCTCACCTCCCTCGGCGCCGCTGCCGCCAGCTTCATCAGCTCCTCGTCGCTAATATCCACGAATCCTCCGCCTGCCTGATCGGCGGTGCTGTTGCCGCCTGAAGCGTCGTCCGCCGGCCACGACTGGGACTTGATCGCCGTCGTCGTCTTCTCCGCCTCCGGCGATGGAGTCGGCGGCTGCTTCTGCCGGACCGCCGACAGGTTCGCCGTCGACGCGGCGGCCGGCGGCGGGAGAGGGAAGAAGAGCTCGAGGGATGATCCTCCGGGGACGGCGGCAGGCGTCGCTGACCCAATGAGGTAGATGGCGACGGCGATGCCGAGCGCGAACCCGAAGGCGAGCTGGATTGCGCCGCGGAGGAGCTTATTGGCGGGGCAGGGGCTCGCCATGGCTGCCACCACCATAGCAGGAACAGGCACCACTACATCTACACGATGCTGCTGCTGCTGCTGAACATTCTTGGTGACCATGCCGGCTGCACCGATCGATGCTGGTGTTCAATTCTCTCCTCTGTTTTTTTTTATATATATATAATCTTGTGCGATATATCTAATCTCACATCTCACATCGGTTTTGAAGACGAGGAACCTATTAGGGAGCTGCACCTGCAAGGCATGGAAAGGCAACCGGTGTGGGCGGCATCTGGGCGCGCGCTTGCTAGTTGCTACTAATCATGGGGAATTATATATAGATCCATATTTATTTACAATATTTGGGGAAGGGGACATGGGCGTAGATAATCCAGTGTGCTAATCGTAGATGAGACGTGGGCACGTTAGGTGGACATAACGAAAGCGGAAGGAAGCGGGGCGCGGGGCGGGCGGCCGCGCGTGTGATTGGACCGGGAATCGGGACTTCCCCGGCTGGCTCCGCTCCGTTCTGCGGTTGGATTCGTCTCCCGTTTCTGGAGAGATGCAGGCTTTGCCAAGTGCCAAGTTGCACACACGCGGTCAGCAGAGGTTCTGATGACTTTCTGGTCGCGTTTGTCGGCCTCCCGTCCCGTTTGCCGTTGGTCAGAAGACTCAAGAGGGGTCCGTGTGCGTAGAGGAATCCTGCAGTTAATGAGGATATCAAAAGTCTTGAAAACTCGAGACGGCAATCGTGCTCATCCGTAGAGGAGAATCTCAAGGGTTTAATGTTGCCAATTAGTACTACTTTGTTCTTAATGGTACTCCCTCCGTCACAGACTACAAGAAGTTTTAGAATTGGACATAATTATTAAGAAAGTAGATAGAAGTAAGTGGTGGAGTCTTGTGATTGAATGAGTAGTGAAGATATGTGAGAAAAGTGAATGGTGGAATGTTGTGGTTGGTTGGGAAGAGAATGTTGGTGAACAAGTTGTTATATTTTAGGATAAATTCTAAGAGTTAAAAGTTATATATTTTAGAACGGATTGAGTAACTTGTAAGAATCGGTTGACCTTTTCTTTTTCTTCCTCTCTCATTGTATCTGAAGTTTGTTGCGAACTGCTGCAACTACGAAACATGCATATCCCTAATCCCCTCTCCGCTCACATACACAACTTGCAAGGCCCCCAACTCCACGCCAGCCCACTTGTACTTTGCAATCCAAGGGACTATTCACTTTGATTCCATTTTCAATCTTACCAAATTTTGATAAAGTTAAAAAAAATGGCTACATTTAGTTTGCTGCTATATTTTGATAACTATATAAGAAATTCTGCCAAAATTTTGGTAAGTTACCAAAATTTTGGCAACGCCAAAATTTAGTAAGGTTTTTTTTGGCATCAAAGTGAACAGACCCCAAATGACATTTTCATGAAACATGATAGTATATGCTGCAATGCCACACGGTACTATTTTGTTGTGATATAAAAGGATGCAGAAGGAAAGAGATGATGAGTTAACTGGTCAAGCTCCAAGTATTTTGATCAAGGGATACCGTGGGGAAGACGATTCTTACACTTTTCCCTCCTAAAATATATTACATCCATCCCAATATGAGTACAACTTATTACAAATATGATATATCCTAAGATTATAAATTTGGATAGTCAGCTGTCTAGATTCGTAGTCTTTAGGATATGTCATAATTTTTTAAGTTGCATTTATATTGAGATGAAGGTAATACCAACTTAGTACTCGATTAGACATAATCTAGTACTACGAATCTAGACAGATTTTGTTAAGATTCATAACACTCCCTCCGTCCATGAATATAAGGGATTTTCACTATTCACGTGCAACGGTTTGACCACTCGTCTTATTCAAAAAATTTGTGCAAATATAAAAAACGAAAAGTTGTGCTTAAAGTACTTTGGATAATATGTAAGTCACAAATAAAAATAATAATAATTCCAAATTTTTTTGAATAAGACGAATGGTTAAACGGTGCAATCAAAAAGTCAAAATCCTTTATATTTACGAACGGAGGGAGTACTAGGCTATGTTCAATCTAGTATTAGACTGTTATATTTTAAACAAAGTGAGTACAAGTTAACACTACATATAATTATTCTTATAGGCAAGTTTAATAGTAGCCAACTGTGACAGTTCATTATCAGTTGATACGGCCCTTAACTTCCCCAGCTTGGGTTCAATTGTCATGGGTGCTCATATATAATAGCTATGCACTCCCTCTATCCTAAATTAGTTGTCTCTTTACCATTTAAATTTTGTCTCACAATAGTTGTTATTCTAAAATACTACTTATCGTATCTTGCATTATTTGATAAAAATATTATAGTCTTTTACTCCAAACCTTAGCATATGCCAAACAATCTATTATCAACCATGCATTATTTGATCAATCATATCTCATTCAAATTTATTCCTATTCTACCCTCAATCATCCTCCTATTATCGACTATGCATTATTTGATAAGAATATTATAGTCTTTTACTCTAAATCTTAGCATATGCCAAACAATCTAAAATAACAAGTAATATGAGACGGAGGTATTAATCCCGTGAGGTGGTGCATGTATATGTACGTGTGTTTAATGGTGATCAAAACGTCTTTACGAGGCTAGGCCTCTAATCTTACATAGACGTGTGCTAGGACAAGGGATGGCATCCACATGGGTGTGAGATGGAGGGTTGAATCGAACATTTTCCATACTATAAAGCCATCATGAATATTTTTATCTAGTATTTCTTAATTTGCTTTAAAACATGCCTCATGTGGGTTGAATCGAACATTTTCCATACTATAAAGCCATCATGAATATTTTTATCTAGTATTCTTAATTTGTTTAAAAACAAGCCGTTCAGGCATGATGAATGCCTAATAAAGGAAAAAAAATACTTCCTGAAAATATATGCTCTGGTTTTTTTTAAGCTTCCTGAATTTTTTTTTAAAAAAATATATGCTCTGGTTCTAAACTTTAACATAGTCTTCAAAACTTTTTCAATACTTAATGGACATCTTATAATAGGACATTATCGAAAGAAATGTGGCTAGTCCCAAAATTTGTGTGGTGATGTCACTTAGTTCCGCAAACTTGAGAATTGCACGTTTATATTAGTGAACTTGGTTTAATGTACTACCCCTAGTCCAATCGTTATTTGACTGCATTTAACCACTAACGTGGCGTGTCACGCAGGTAACCCTTTTGCGCTCGGCCCTCTTTGCATATAACTTCTCACATAACTTACCCTAACCAATGCATTCCAACCCGAATCCCCCAAAATATCCCCACATTGGCTAGGATTTCGACAATGATGTTAGTGGCGAGAGGCGGAGTGGTTGTGGCGGCCTAGGCGGCGAGATTAGCGGCAGGAAGCGGCGCAGTGCGGCGAGGTTAGCGGTGGCGCGGTGCGGTCTGGTTAGCGGCGGGAGGCGGCGTAGTGTGGCTTCCACGCTCAGCATCCTCGTGGATTCTCTAAGCTCATCCTCATCTTGTAGTCGTCGGAAGAAGGTACCATTGATCAAGTGTCTGTTGTGTAAGGATAAGGTCATCGTGGAGCGTAGACCAATGGTAGTTGCTAATTGGGGATGCATTTTCTAAACGTACAAATTAAGAGAAAAATGAGAGGAGGAAGGATTTGGGGATTTCTTTTTTGGGGGGGTGGATTCGGGTGTCATTATAGCTACAAGAAGGTATATGCGACGCGATGTGATGTGGAGGGGGCTGAGCGCGAAAGTGTTTCTTGCGTGAAGTGCCACATTGGTGGTCAAAGGGCAATTGCAATAGAAGCGGTATATTAAACCAAGTCTATGTATCTAAACATGTAATTTTTAAGTTTAGAGATCTAATTGATACCAGCCTACAAACTTAAGTACCGATAATGCATTTCACTTTTTATTACCCACCACGTAAAGTAAAGGATGATTCGTGCATATGCACTTTGAGTGTCCTAATGACCTTTCTGTACTGCATTGGATTCAAGTATGATATGCGCCTCTTTCTTCTATGAGAACAATAGGGAGGAAGCAACCGATGAGCTGGACAGAATGCCCCGGACCACCTGTAGTATTGCACCTTTTTTGTCTTCCATTTCCAGCAAAGAACTAGATCCAACCAAAAGCTGAACTGCAATTGCTCCATTTGTATACATTCGATCGAGCGTGACCACATGCACAAAGACTGTTTGAGCACTATTTGAAACATGAATTTGTCTTTTTTATTTCTCCATGTGTACATTGAATTTTATGTGGTACTACATGTCATAGTGTTGTACTTATCTGCTTTTTTTCCCACATTAATATGTGATTTTTTATGCATTTTTAAAGTTTTGTAACATATCGTATTATTTGGTAGAACTTGAGGGGCTGCTTGGGCCTTGGCCCCTTGAATGCTGGCACGATCATTGACCTGGCTAGAGCCTAAATAGAGAAAGGGGAAAGAGGGAGGAAGCGGAGCCAAGGACATATTTGACCTTGCACACTATTTTTCTCTCTGATTTTTGTTGTGTCGAGAAGCTAAAACCACGAAGACGAGATGTTTAATAGCAAAAGTTTCCAAAATGAAAAGGAACAATTGTATTCTTACCCTTGTTTTAAATTGTGATTGTGATTTTGCCCCTATTTTTTAGACTATGATTTTGCCCTTACTACTTTTCAGACTGATCAGTCTGTTTGCCCTTGGTTTTGAGGTATGTACAGTGGGCCAAAATTAAGTGAATTAAAGAAAAGATAAAATTGTCCAAGAAAATGTTAAAGGACATTTCTACCCACATCTATTCAACCAAATCCGCTGTCCACTCTCTATCTCCTCACATCCCTCAGTCTTCCTAATCGCCTCCTGAACCCGGCGGCAAGTGGCAATGGTGGAGGCAACACGCGGGGCGAGGCGGAGCTTGTGAGAGAGGGGCACTTTCACCCCTGCTAAGTGCTAACCCGTTCCCCCTCTCAAACCCTAACCAAGTAGAGGCAGCGGTGACATAGTGAGAAAGCAGCACTTCACATAGGGGATGGCTGACATGGGGCTTGAGGCGTGCAGCTGGTGAGGCGGCCTGAGACGGTGGTCACTATAACAGGGGATGGGGCAATGCAAGGCCGTGGCGCTATAGTAGGAGGAGTGACGACGTCTCCGGTCGTGGAGGCAAGTGCGTGTTCTGCTTGCTGCCGCTCTACCTTAGGAAAATGAGGCTGCATCGCCTGCTCTAGGTACCTCGCATCTGCCCGAAGACTCCAGCTTCAATCTCTCCTCTTCACATTTGTTTTCCTTTCTGTTGATATGGAGATTGTGGCCTCTAGGTGATGTTTTCACCCTTTTGTTTTCTTCCTCTTGATCTTGAGACTTTGTGGCCTTCAAATTATATTCCGATAATTGTGGGCTGATTAATTTTGATGGTTAGTTGTAGGAAATGATCTAATCATCATAGAATAATGATTCTTTACCGATAAGGGAACTGATCTAACTATTGGCAAATATGGACATTCATGTCTTTTACCACTAAAGTTAACCCCGTGAGGGGGAGTTAACAAAACAGTGGTAAAACGTCAACATTAGTTAAAAAAGTAAGGGCAAAATTACAAAGTTTGAAAAGGAGGGGTAAAATTAGAATTGCAATTGAAAATAGGGGTAAGAACACAATAACACTAAATTTAAAAGGTCAGCTATTAGATCGGGCTGAATGGTAACTGAAGTCAACACCAGGAATGGATTCTAATCCCTCGAGGGGATGTCTCGTCGTGCACCTTTTTCTTCCAAATTCAATTCTAATATATAACAAAATTGAAAAAGAATGATAATGTAGAGTATAGTGGCATCTAGCACTCCACCAAAAATCAATTCCAAATTCAACCATACATTGAGGGGGAAAAATTCATCAGATGAACAGTACCACTACTATTCATATGCTAAATTTGTTTTTTTATATCTCAATGTGTGAATTGAATTTAGACCTAAAAAGTCCAGAAGGTGATCACCTCCATCTTGAAAACACAAAAGACACATGTAATATGACAATGCTACCTGGACCGTGTTGACCCAGCACACGGTTGTGTTCTACACTCCCGTTTTCTAGCTTCTACTCGCACGCATCCCAAACTAAAAAAATCAATAAAAATGTTCTAAAAATCGTATTAATATAAATTTTTAAATTTCGTTAGCTAATACATAATTAATGGTGTGCTAATTCAATGCTTCGTTTGCAGGCTAGGAGATAAGGGTTTTGAATCCATAGGTTCAAACTCACCCTAATTGTTGGCCCAAAAAACATACTGAAAGAGCAAATAGTCTGATCGCAGAAGTTCTAGAGAGTGGCTGATCAGACCATACATACTCCCTTTGTCTCATCCTAGTATGATAAATATGAACATGTGTATGTCCAAATTCATTATACTAAGAGGATATGTCATATCCTAATATAAAGTTGATCTTTTTTTAGACGAAGAGAGTGTATAGCAGGCTGCTCGACCTGGTTTATTTAGACTAGGCAGCTGGTGCGATTAGATTACTCTTTCATGATGTTTTTCATCTCGGCAATGATGGTGGGCGGTTGACAACAACGGCTTCTGCGATGACAACAGGCATCATCGCAGGCACAAGGAATTTGTGTTGGTGATTTAACCATTACGTTGGAGTTTTTTTTTTGGTAAATGCGAGTGTGGATTTGGTGATTTTGGATGTAATTTTTTCTACCCCGAAAATCCTTATCTAGGCTGTCAGTTTAATTAACCTTGCCGCCTAGGAAGATTTATTTTTCACAGGTGGCCGTTGTAAGCCAGATCGCCTGCGACTGCCTGGGAAGAATACACTATTTTCACTGGTCTTTAGTCATTGATTATCTGAAAAAACTTATTTTTGACCGCCTGTGTTTACCTTCAAAGAAGTAGTAACTTTGAAGTCTTACATTGTAACCGACTTTTACTCTTTAGCAGAAAGTCTTTTACTCTTTAGCAGAAAGTTTGTTAACCTGTGACATGAAGGAAATTATGAAAGTGTTCCTGTTCAGGATTATCATCAAGAAATTCTGAAAACTCAACCTTGTCCTTAGCAGTTATTTTGAGATCCTCAATAAGCTTCATTCAAAGAATAGAGTTATAATTTACTGGAGCTTGATTTCATATACTCTCTTTTGTTTTAAATTATAAGACATTTTTAGTTTTGAATAGATTAATGCATAGATAAATGTATGTGTAGTTGTATATATATGTATGTTAGTAAATCTAAATGAGGAATGGAGAAGCCATATATCTTACAGTGTGGAACGAAAGGAGAAGAAAATCGGCAAATCTAATGATGAAACTGAAGAACATCTCGTCGTTCAATTTTTATTGTGGCTAGAGTTACGATTCGATCCCTTCTTGACAGGGGATGTATGATATTGGACTGAAGTGAGAAATTGAGTCCCATGTTCCAGGATTTAGAGATTGCATATTCAAAATAGGAAAAGATAAAAAATTCTTTTTACACTCAAAAGCTTAATAATTGGCTTGTATATATAATATCACACATTAGTGATAGTATAACATATAGTAGATATAATATCAATTTGTGCTAATAATTGGTTTATATATTGATAGAATTGATCTGACCTTAGTGTTTAATTGATTAACATATATAGAAGTACTAATGATTACTTAACATATCAAAGTGGCAACATACGAAACATGAAAAGAGGATGGAAAATGGTAAAATGATAAGGTAGGTCTCTCAGTTCCTAACCAATTGTGGGATGGAGATCAGTGCCCCTGCCCACGGGATGGAGAGGATCTAACTCGCAAGGAGACTATGGGGAATCGAAGCTAACCGGCCGGAAGAAAAAAGGCCTCACCAAATATATTTTAAGAAGAAATTGGAAGCATGTTGGAGATTAAAAACGACATTTTAGGGTTGGAACCACACAATCATCGTCACTGCACATCTCTAATGTCAACCGACTGAGCCGCTGAGACGACAAGGGTCTAGGACCAGGTAAAGAGAAAGCTAGCGTTTACCTTCATAGTTTCGCAGGGGAATAGGGATTTGGGCGATGTAGGTATGCAGCCGCGTGTTCCGGTGACCCCGAGCCGCCAAGGTCAGTTGAGGTCGAGAACGACGCACCGATCAATCGGTCGAGAAGTCGTGGTCGCACGGCGATCGGAGGCTCTCCCTCCTCTCTTGGGTCCCGGCGTCCGGATTCTCGCCAATCGGTGGCGCGGATCGAGGGTAATCGGAATTGTTGCTTCGAGTGAATTTGATCGATCAAGTCGATCGATCGGAATCGATGGGCTGCTATCGGCTGGGCAGCCGGCTGGCCTTCAGCCTTCAGGCTTCAGGCCTCGATGAACTGTGAATGCAAATACACATCGTTCCATTTTGGGCTGTGGACTTTGGAACGTGATGGACTGTGGGGCTGGCCCATTAGAGACAGATTTGTGACAGTTTGCCCAAGAAGGTGTGATAGCTTTTTTTCTCTCCTCTTTTTTGTTCATATACACACCTATTATATACTACACATATATCTATTTTTTTCAAAAATCATGGGTATTATAGCGACCCTCGTATTCCACTTCCGAGGAAGAATAGGGCTCATTCCTTAGCAAGAATCAACTTACCGAGAAATGGGCACACCAGAGTAGCATAGAAGAAACAGTTGTAGTGAAACCCATCAATAAAACCATTAGAAACTAGATTTCTTTTTTTAAAAAAATAACAACCCTAACAGCACCTTGTTGTTGCTCTTCTAGTTCTTCATCCTCTTCAACTTCTTGCTGATATAGAAATATAAGAGCAAGTACAATAATAGATTATAAGTCAACTATAAACACATGTGGAGGAGATAAGAGAAGAGAGGGAAGAAAAGCGGGCTACAGATTTGTAGATAGCTGCAGCACGGACTTCAAAACGTTGTGTGTATGACATGTGGGACCAATTATTAATGATATAGTATACATTTGTAGTTAAGTATTGTATGAATTGACTATTAGATTGACTATAGATGATTTGGAGCTAGTAGTTTGCTATACTATTAAACTTGCTCTAAAACTCTTGATCAATTATATAAAAGCTTTTCTCCACCTAAGTGTTAGCTCAACACTACAATGGATAATATATATAGGGGATGAGCACCAATGGTACTCAACAAGTCCAACTATAGTAATCCAATAAGTATATGCCCATAATCCACCTGCATATACATATATCTCCAAAGCCCCATAAATCAACAAGGAATCTTATGCATGTCCATAAAACAGTGTTGCAAAAGATTATATAAAGTAATTATAAAATCTATTATATATAAGGCACCACATGTATTAGAACCTCCGATAGGTTCATTTCCTGTCGCGTTCGTAGTTTCTACCTGAAACAAGGAGTGACATGTCACAATTCACACACTCTGCAGAGGTGCATCGTTGTACCCACAGACGCCTTAAATCTTTTAATGCCCACGCCCGTCAGTGCTTGAAGCACACTTTATGGTGTATGCCGGCAAGGCTAAGGTCACAAACTTTTCATCAATCTCATTTATCAATTATCTATGCGGGTGATTCCTGCAACAATGGCAAACCATCAGATCCCGCAACAACAGCGATCCACATCATCAAATCGGGTCCTATAACAACAACAACAACAACAAAAACAACAACAACAACAACAACAACAACAACAACAACAACAACAACAACAACAACAACAACAACCCTCATTGCTAGACCAAGCTCACGAGGTTCGCAGAAGTCCTTAAGCCCGTAGGATAAAGTCATTAAGGAAGAACTACTAAGCCAGCCTGATGTGACCATGGCTACTACGGATACAACCAAGAAGATATCAAGATCAAGTCCTCCAAGTGCTGGAATCTGATTCGGCCACCTACTACACTGCTAACTTCAAACAGTCGCCGAATCTGCATACGACCTCCGTTTTCGGCCTGTGAGTACTTGATGGAAAGCTCTCAGGGCCCTCTTTCCAACGGATCCAGCCTCATCGCCAAATTCTATGTCGTTTGGCTGCAATCACATAAACAAAGTGTTGCATCACCTGTCTTGGGCTTCTGGGCTTGTAACTTTGTTTGGGACCCCGGCTGTCACGCCCAGAAATTCCCGAGTAGAATTCCAAGCAGAATGTGCATTAAAATCCCCGTCCAGGACCGGCCGGGGTACACAAACGACAATGTTGACATTCAGATCCACGTCTTACAAACATCATAAAAGTCTTACACAAATGCAGCGGAAGAAAAGAAAGACAACAGGAGCTAAGCCTTGACTAGAACTGCAGCGGGAACACCACTCCACAGGCATCCTCGACGGCACGGACGAAGCCTACTCCTTGGAGAAACCTTCATCTGACACACTCTCGTACTCTGGGGTTGGGAAAAGTAGAGCAAGACTGAGTACTACCCACTGTACTCAGCAAGTCATACCGGAATAGAGACATGATGCAGGGAATCATCAAAGAAGAGCTAAAATGGTTCTTTTGCATAAAGCGAGCATTAATAAACAGAAGTTGAAAGATTAAGCAGTTGTAATATATAATTAGTATTAACTATCCACTGTCCAACGTTATCCCACGTTGCAACAGGCCCAACCATCCACCTAAACTATCCAAATTCAAAAGATTACACTAGGGTGAGACTAATCACGGTGAATCTGGTTGACCGCCCATAACCGCGGGCACGGCTATTCGAATAGTTTTACTCTGATCAGAGGTGTACAACTGTACCCACAAGACACAGCCCCACGACACATTACCGTGCGCCAACATGTCATCACGACATACCGGAAAGAGGCCGTGACAGGACCCTTCGCATAACCCCTTCTAACCAAGCACACCACACCTCAGGTTTCACCCCTACTCCTCGCAAGGCAGCGGGCAGTCCCCTCTCGTGCCTAGGTGAATCCGGAAGCGACAGAGGCCGTCGCAGGGCCCGCCCCGCTCCATCACGCCCACCCTTGCCTGGATGCGTCGACTAGAGGAAAGCTACACTACAAGCCCAGCCGTTGCCCACGCTGGCTTGTGGTAAGTACGATAAGTTCTTCCAGGGCATCCCGCGAACCGGTCCTTAACTGCTATGGGTGCGACCAGCAAAACCATGCACCCACAGCCCACCATGTGATTTATTTTAATTAACCAACACCAAAGCGGTGGCACTAATCCAACATTACCCTTAGAACCAACAGTCTAAACATTAGTAGGATTCTCTCCATTGTGCACTAGTTGAACTAAGCATGGCTAAGCAATCCCTAGTCCAATCTCTAGTCATGTTATAACCCCAAGCTGACAAAGGGATATGGTACAACAATAGCATGGCTATGACAATAGGTAACACCCCATAGTAACATTATAAAACAATGCAATTTTTGAAGGAAAACAATAGAGCATTTGCAATATAGGATCAACATGTTCAAGTGACAAGCATGACTTGCCTTGCTCTGCTGCTGGAGGAACCTCAGCGACTATTTCGAAGTACACCGGAGCGTCGGAAGAACCGGAATCTAGCGACATACAAGGCAAACATTGCAAACAGGCTATAAGACTACTGAAACAGAGAACAAAACCATTTTTAATGGATTCTACACATTTTTCTTGATTTACTGAGACTTGAATGTGCTTAAACGGAGCTCGGATGAATTAGATAAGAATTTTAGAAGATTCACTGTGTTTATTACTATAACAAAAGGTCCTTAAATCATTTATTGTGCAATAAATCCCAGGGTTGGCGTCAGCACGGGGGGAGGAGGCGCGGCGCCGACAAGCGGGGCCCACTGGTCAGCGGCTCAAGGGAGAGCGGTTCACCGTGGACCGGGACCACGCAGGTGGTCCACCGCCGGTCCACGGGACCGACGGCCCAGATCGCCCTCGGGCCGATCGGACGGGCGGCGATAGAGGCGGCCGCCGGGCTCGGCTCGGCATCAAAGCCGACCGGCCGGCCAGGGCTAGCGGCGGCGGCACGCGCGCGTCGCGTTGCCGGCGACGGCATCCGGCGGCGGAGGCGACGGCGCAAAAGCGACGCGAAAGCGGCGGCAGCGGACGGCGGCAACGACCGAAGGCGACGGCGAGCGCGAGCGGCAGCAACGCACGGGGAAATGGGGAAGAAAAGGAAAGGGGAGGGAGTCCTCACCGGAGGGGACGGCGGCGTCCGGCGACGAGGAACGACGGAGGGAGGTCGACACGCGGCGGACGGCGACCGGGACGACCTAAAGAGCGAAAAGAAAGAGGTTAGAGAGGAAGAGAGGGGCCATAGGAGACGGGAATGCCGGCCGAAAGCGGCGGACATGGCGACCCTCACCTACGCACGATGGGAATGGCGCTCCGGCGACGAACCTCGACGAAGGAGGGGTGGACGGGGTGGATCTCGGCCACGCGAACCCGACGGCGGCGACGGCGCGGTGCGGCGGCGAGCCTAGCGGCGGCTAACGGCGGCCGGAGTAGCGGAGACGGCGGCGGCGAGTGGTTGCACGGCGCGGGAGCGATGGGGAGCACGAGGGAGTTCGGCGAAATGGGGAAAAAGCGAGAGGGAGCGACGGAGAAGCTTAAATAGGGGAGGGGAGGGCCGGACGTGGCCGGGAGAGGCGGGGCTTCGCCGGCCAACGTGGGAAGTGGGGGAGGAGAGAGAGGCGGGATTCGAAAATCGAATCCCGGCCATCTCGGGCGCGGGCGCGGGCGCGAGAGAGAGGGGAGTGGGCGCGGGAGATGCGGCGCACGCGCGGACGTGGCTGACGTGGCCCGGAGAAGGCGGAAGCGTGGGCGCGGCGGCGGTTGCGGGCGCGGCGGCGCCGGCTGGAGGAAGGGGACGGGTCCGACAGGTGGGGCCCACCTGTCGGCGTCCCGGGGAGAGAGGGAGGGCGGCTTGGGCTGGCCCACGAGGAGGAGGGCGCGTGCGGCGGGGTTGGGGAAGGACCCGACAGGTGGGCCCCACCTGTCGGCGACCCCGGGAGAGGAGGAAGGCGGGGTGGCCTGGCTGGGCCTCGGCCTGCGGCCAGCCCAGCAGGGAGGAGGGGGAGGAAAGGAGAGAATGGGCCAGCGGCCCATTCGAAAAAAGGAGGGAAAAAGAAAAAGAAAAAGGAGAAAAGGATTTTCCCTGGAATTAAAATATTGCTTGCTCAATTTTAATTGGTTAAAATTATTTCTAGGGCTCTGAAAATTCCACTAAAAATCCTGTTAGAGAATTTCGTCATGTAGAACTCAAGAAAAATTCCACATGCCAATTCCGATTATTATTTGCATTGATTTAAAAGGGTTTACTCTTGCTTTGCACCGGTATTTTCTTAGGGTCATTTATAAATTAAATTTAGGCTTGGGAGGAGAACTTCGGGGTGTGACACCGGCCCAAGTGAGGCCTATGTGGGGTGCGCCCCAACCTGGTGGACAACGACCTTAGAGAACCCTTGGTCATCCATCCACCCCTATAAATAGCTAGGTACCCCTTCACGGTTTCTTGGGTTTTGTTTAGATGAAAATTTAGCCATTGTTACTTCCTTGCAGCGTGCGTGTCGGCTAGACCGTCCGTCTATTTGTATTCGAAACCCCAACTTATCGTGTGTATTCATTCCTATTTGCAATTTAGATTGCTTTTATCTTGTTCTTGCTTGTTTCTTCGATTTGCTTGTAGGAATAAGGTTGATCCACACTGGCAAGATCAACAACCCACGGAGAGGTGTATCGATCGCAAAGGCGCAACACAACGTCTTGTACGGTTGTAGTCGGGTCGTCAACGTTTCTTCCAAATCGTAGTTATCATCAACTCACCGAAAGATCGGGCCAAACAACTGTCTTGAGTGTCAAAAGGAACTCAGGGTTCATCACAGCCTGTCCCATTCCATGTCATGTGGTCGACACGATCACTACATCGCTTGCATGACACTCCCTTCGCTTCATATTATACTTCCTTTATTCTAGGTTCATAATACTATATAGCTATATTTTTGGACGGGGATGAAAATGTTTTTATTTTTTTTCTTAAAGTCAAACTTCTTCAAGTTTAACTAAGGTAATAGAAAAAAAATAGCAACATTTTAAAGTCAAAATAATAGATTTTCAAAATATATTTAATATTGGATTTAATGAAACTAATTTGGTAGAGATACTAGTGGACACGCAGCGCACGAACGAAGACCACCATTGGACTCGGAGTTCAGAGTCGGAGGCGATCAAAGAGGCCATTCCCTACAATGAGCGGGGCAGGTGCACTCCACCGTGCACATACATACATACATACATACATACATACATATATATGTATAATGTATGTATGTATGTATGTATGTATGTATGTATGTGCACGGTGGAGTGCACCTGCCCCGCTCATTGTAGGGAATGGCCTCTTTGATATATATATGTATATATATATATATATATATATATATATATATATATATATATATATATATATATATATATATATATGAGGACTCAGCCCCCAACAGCTTTTACCTCTGTCGTCACCTCCTACCTGCTAGATCTATATATTTGGCTTCCTTGATCATCGGCAGGAAGATCTAGTAGGTAGGAGGTGACGATAGAGGTCAACCCTGTCTCTCAACACGTGGTGCTGCCGCTGCGCCGTCACACGTGGTGCTGCCGCTGCGCCGTCGTGGTGGAGATGACCGGTGCCGAGCACTGCACAACTCCAGCGGCAGTGGTCCTCTCCTCGAACTCCCCATCCCTTCTTCCCCCATCTTAATTCCTAACGTGTTGTACAGGTGTGGTGCACCTTTCTTTCCTTATACTGAGTTAGGAATAAGTTCATCTGAGGTCCCTTAATTTTACACCGAATTCAATTTTCGTCCTTGAACCCCAAAACCAGATACAACTGGTTCCCGAATTATTAAAACCGATGCAAACGAGGTCCCTCGGCGGTTTTGAAAGCGGATTTGGCTGACGTGGCGCCTATGTGGCTGGTTTGACTAGGTCTCTGTCCCACGTGGCATTGACGTGGCAATGGCATGGCAATTATATCTGAAAAAATAATAAAAATCGTGGGCCCACATGTCAGCCACACAAAAAAAAAATTTAAAAATGGTGGGACCCACATGCCAGGTAAAAAATATGGTGGGGCCCCCACATGTCATCTCCTCTAAGCCACCTGCAGCACCAAGCAAAAAACGCCTCCGCGCTGCATGGGCGCCGCCTCCGCGCACAGCCGAATCTGCTGCAGCTGCTTCCGCCTCACTCACGGCCGGCGCCCGGCAGAGCGTGGCCAAGCCGCTGGGTACCCGCGCCGCCACGCTGACCTCCCCTTCCACCGAGGCCGCTGCCGCCGCGCCGCGTGGGGCGCCGCCTCCTCGCGTGGCTGCCTCTTGGACGCCGACCCCCGCGGCCTCCTCACGCCCGCCGCCGCCGCCGCCGCATCGGCCGTCGTCGTCGCGCCATCCTTCCAGGGCCGGCTCGCCATCAGCGCCACCATCCCCCACCGCCGCCTCAGCCTTCGCCAGCCATACCGCCGCCACAGCCGCCGCCTCGCTGGGTCGAGCGTCGGTCGCGTGGCCGTCTCCTCCGCGCCGTGGTTCGCCCAGTCCCGCGGCGACGTCCTCAACCTCGTCGCCTTCTCCAACTCCATGGAGATAGAAGGGACAGCCGGCCGAGGCGGCGCGCCATGGGAGGGCGAGAGGAGGCGGCGTCGTCGTATGAGGCGGCATGGCTTGGGGCGAAGGCCGGTGGAGGTGGAGGACGGCGGCCGCACAAGAGGACATGTGGGGAGAGGGAGATGACTTGTGGCGCCGGATGTAGGTGACGACGTCGGTGTCGGAGTGGCCGTCAAACATGGCGAAGAGGTCGACCTTGTTGCCGTCCTCTAGGCGGCGAAACTCGGCGGCGACCTACTCCTCTCCCTCCTCCTCCTCCGGCCACCTCCGCCGCCCGCGCCCTGCCGCCGCCGCCGCTCCGCCCGCGCCCTCCGCTCCTCGTGGGCCCCCTCGCTCGCGGCCTGCCGCAGCCGCCGCTCCGCCGATGCTTCGGTCGCCACCATCGTCGTTGGCATGTTGCGGCATGATGAGGAAGGAGAGGGAGAGCCGAATGGGAAGAGGGAGATGACACGTGGGGCCCACCATATTTATTTTTTAGCTGATATGTGGGCCCCACCATTTTAAAATTATTTTTTATGTTGCTGACATGTGGGCCCACGATTTTAATTATTTTTCCGAGATATAATTGCCACATCAATGCCACGTGGGACGGAGACCTAGTCGAACCAGCTACGTAGGCGCCACGTTAGCCAAAACCGTCTTCAAAACCACCGAGGGACCTCGTTTGTACCGGTTTTGATAGTTCGGGGACCGGTTGTATCTGGTTTTGGGGTTAAAGGACGAAAATTGGATTTGGTGTAAAATTAAGGGACCTCAGATGAACTTATTCCACTGAGTTATGGTTGTGGGTCTTCTAGTGATGCTCGCTATTTGGTTCTGGGGCTTCCTATCTCGCGCCCGCGCGCCAGGAGGCCAAGTCGCGCACATGGGCCCGGCCCACTCTCCACTAGCGCTCTCTCTTCTCTTTCCTTCGGTTTTTTCTCTCTCTCTATCTCTTCCCAATTTCCCATCGCTATTTCCAGTCCGAGGGAGAGGAGCGGCGACGACAGGCGGCTCCCCTCCAGCGCTGGCTCCGGCGAGCCCGCTCCTCCTTCCTCCAAAGAGTCCTCCCTCCTCCCTCCGGTAACAGGTTCCCCCCCCCCGTGCCGCCGCCCCGGCATCACCGGCGCCGAAAGGCATCAACGTGCCGGCGCGGCCCCGGCCGGCCGGCCTCCTCCCCTTTGCCTCGCTTTGCTCCCGCTACGATCACCGGCCGCCCGCCCTTGTCCGCCACCCACCGCCGGTCCGCCGCCTCCTAGGTCCTCTCTCCAAACCCGATCCCCCACTTCCCCCTCCCCAGCGCCACCTTCCCCCACCCCACCCCACGCCGTCGCTGTTCCTCCCCTCCCGGGCTCTTCCGCTCACCTCTCCATCGCCTCGGTCTCGCAGCTTCCGCCTCAGTCTCCCCGACTTCCCGTTGTCCGTCGCCAACCGAGGTGCCGAGCCACTGCCGTCATTTGCCCTCCCGTCTGCTCAATCCACGGAGCGGCAGAGGGTCGAGGAACCGCCGCGACAAGGCACCACGGCCACCGCAAGGCAGACGCCGAGGCGCCATCGGCCGCTGGCACCGGGATCCCATGACCCCTGACCAGCCAGCTTAATTAATTTTGTGCTCTCGAAAACTCGGTAATCTTCTTTCGCTACTCCAAAAATTTTGATTCAGGAATTAGTAAGAGTGATTCAATTCTAGAGATATATGCACTCTTTCAGAGTCACTGCTGCATTAGGATTGCCACATCAATCAAAAATGTATTCTGCAAATATTGTTTACTGCTGTGTTGGGATCTGGCTTTGCGTTTCCAATTTTAATTTCAGTGGTACAAGAACTAATTGTCTGCAAATACATTTCTTGCGCATCATACATGACAGGTGAGCTCTAATTTTAATGCCATACAACATTGCTTTCATTTGAATTAAAATAGTAATCGGAGCAATGCACCCTTTCACAATTAAGTTCTATCAATGCAAAATTTGATAATCATGTTTCTTTTTGAGAAAAAAATTATAATCATGTTGAATTTTTTTTGAGGGCTTTGGTATAGGTTGTTTCTATTTCTATCTAAAATCATAGTGATAAAATTAGCATGTGTGGTATCCAACGCAGATTTATCAACATGTATATGGGATTTATGGTGTTCGAAAAATTTTGGTATGTAATATGAACTTGTGATTTGTGAAGTAGGACTACTAAACGAAAAATTCCTAGCTACGCCACTGCCTCCTGCCCATTGCCAGAGGCGCGGCGGCGGCGGCGGCGGCGGGGGCGGCGAAGAGTCCCGTGAGCGCCTCCTAGATGGGGCTGCTCAGCATCATCCGGAAGATCAAGCGCAAGGAGAAGGAGATGCGCATCCTCATGGTGTAGGTGCCCCCCTCCACCCCCAGAGTTTCTTTTGCGATTCTGTGGGCAATCCTTCTCTCTCCATTCTGGATCTGGCGCTTGAGCGGTTCGTTCCTCTGTAGATTTCTTGATTTTTTGTGCCTGATGCTGTCTGGGGAATCTATGGGTTCACCCGCAGGGGGCTGGATAACTCGGGGAAGACGACGATCGTGCTCAAGATCAATGGGGAGGATACCGGCGTCATCAGCCCCACCCTCGGCTTCAACATCAAGACCATCAAGTACCACAAGTATGAGTCCCATCGGTCCTCTTCTGTCGCTCTTACTGCTGCATTATTATGATGTAAACTTGCTTTCGGTAAGGTGATTTTTTCATGTGAAATGATGGGCATAACCATTAAATGGATACGAGGTGACACATTTCATCGTTGATATAATTTAGTTGCATCTTCTATATGCTGAATTTGACATGTCTTCATTTTCAAGTTAGATGAAATTTCACCTGATATGATCCAGTGAGCACCCACCTGACAATGGTTTTTTTTTTTCTCAAAGGGAATCATGTGATGTTGGAGTGTTCCTATTTTTTTTTCCATCAAAATGGTGTACAGATCCTATTTAGGACCATCAAAATGGTGTACAGATCCTATTTAGGACAAAACCTTGCAGCAAGGGAGAAATTCGATAATTCATCTATACCACGTAATTTTAAAGCTTGTTAAATCGTGAAATAAAAAGGCATAGGCTAGTGGTCTGATAGATCAGTTTTGCCAGTTGCTTCATTCGAAATGTGAATCTTATGTGTTCTTTTGTAATATATCGCATGACCATTCACATTAATTGGGGAAGAATATACAAAAGATTACATGTAGGGAGCTAGGGACCTCACCACAGAAAAAACTTAACTCAGGTGCTAGAGCTAAATTAGAGTGAGTTCACGGTTTTTGGTTAAGTACCTGATTTTTTTTCCCCTCAGGCTTGCATTTCTTCAATCTGAAGTGCCCCTGTTTTAGTGCATTCCGATGATGTTAGTCACATTGTTGTCAACAAACAACACAAAGGTAGATACAAAAGTCTCATGTTCAAGGCAGCCACTCACTGATCATTGCATCAGCCAAAACACTAGGCATAGCAATTCCATTTGTATTACTTCAGGGTGGAAATTAATGAATAATGTTTGTTTTGTCATTGTGGCAGGTACTCATTGAACATATGGGATATCGGTGGACAGAAGACTATCCGATCTTACTGGAGGAATTACTTTGAGCAAACTGATGGACTAGTTTGGGTGGTTGATAGTTCAGACATTAGGAGGCTTGATGATTGCCGTGCTGAACTCCACAATCTCTTGAAAGAAGAGGTACTATTTCTAGGCCACCAAATGACAGGATCTAATTATGTCCTTCATTGATTGCAGCTGATTGTTGTCGCAAGGATGTTTTCTAATAAGTACAGAAAACGAATTAGTATGGCATATAGATGTCCCTTTTCTTTAGTTTTAGGAGCGGTCTATGTTTATATCAGAAAGCAGTTTGGTTCTCTCCAATTGGACACTGAACTCAAAGCATTTGAGCAAAATTTATGTTGCTCAGCTTCTACATTGGTTTCAGACCTCTCTTTTTCAACTTATTCTCATTAGCTTTGTATTTTACTAAGTGGTTACCAATATAACACTAAGTGGATGTGCAATGTGTACCTTGACCGTTATGCTCACAGCTGAAATGCATCACTGAATAAACATCCATTTGGCATTTGGCCTCACAATTTCACCCTTTTCAAACTGCACTATCATTGAAAAATGCTTTATACTTTTATTTGTCAGAGACTAGCAGGAGCTTCATTGCTGGTGTTTGCAAATAAGCAAGATATTCAAGGCGCTCTCAAACCTTCTGAAATTGCTAAGGTAAGCAGATTTTATTCATCCTTTATAATAAGATCTATCATTCATTCTTTATCTTACAGGTTTTTTCTGCAACATAAGCTTAGACAAATATAGTTGTTTCTGGTATATTGATTTTTCAATATTAGTTGACAGTCACATGGTTTGTAATTCTTGCCCTAAGAAAATTGTTGTACAGTTAGCAAAAGATACTTAATTTTGACACTAAAGTTCATTTGGGATCCTCAGTAATACCTTCCATTGTTTTTAAGGCGTCGCCATAGCGTCGCGAAGGCGCATGGCGCTCTGCTGGCTCCAGGGCGTCCTGACGACATACCAGCCAGTGTATGGCGACCCCAATCTCATGCCAGGAGAGAATAGGGGGATTATGGCGACCCCAATCCCATGCCAGGAGAGAAGAGGGGGTTATGGTGACCCAAAACATCACCAAAAGAAAGAAAGAGAGAGGGAGAGAGGATTCCATCTTATCTGGAACCCTAGCAGCAGCGACGACGTCTCAGTATCCACGACTCCCATAACCATCAGCTCTGGATGCGGCAGATCTGTTTCCCTCACCTCCCTGCTGCCATCCTCACTGCTCCATTCACCTCTTCCTTCCTCTGCTCGGCTTGGCTCCTGTTTCCTTCCTCTTTTCTTCGCTTGGTTTTCTCATGTGGCGGCGGCTGTGGACATCTGATGCACGATGCTTTTAGGGTATAGATGTTTAACCTAATAGGTTATTGGGCTTTGTGGGCCGGTATGAGGGTTGGTTTGATGGGCTGTTTTGCCATTTTTTATATTTTCCATACCAGATTATTCCCTATTTCTCCTCTGATCGCTAGCAGAGTTATTCTTAGGGCGTCGCCACGCCATACCGCTATACCGCAATAGCGTTGAGGCGGGTGTGCAGTGCCTTAGCTCGCCATACCGCCTTAATAACCATGATACCTTCACATATGTATGCCTTAACTCTGCCATTTTCTGGGTTATTGTAGCTGTCCATTAATGATCCTTCTTCATTTCTGTTATCTAAGAATTCAGAGCCTATAAAACTAAAATAAGAGCCCATGAAATTCTAGTGCATTCAAATTCTTATAGCATAATCCATCGTGAAATGACTGAACTGAGGAATAGTGTTGCTGGTGAGCAAAATATCATAAACCTGTGTAACACTTTCCTTCCACTTCTGTATGACGTTGGTTACTTCAAAAATGAACTATGAAACATCATATATAAATGATATGTAGCATACATTTCTTGATTACTGTTATTCTTAAGTTGATCAAGTCACAATACGGAATATATGAATCATAGGTTTTCAAAATTTACAATGACTGTTATTCTTTATGACTTGAAAGTCATAGATTTTCAAAATTTACTTGAACTAAATTAGATGATACTAGAAGGGGTTTGTAATATCATGTCTGCTCCATCATTCGTTACCCTTTCAGCTTCATTTGTTTTATATGAGTGGTAAAAATTTTATATGAGCATCTCAATTTGTAATCTTACAGTATTGCTCTGGTAGCAAGTGATCAGCAAAACCACTGCCTGTGCATCTCGCTGCTGATACGATGTTCTGAAAGTTGAAAGTATAGCTTTTGTCAGGGTTGAACGCTGACTCTTCTATCTGGAAATGAATGTGTTGGTGTGGTAACATGCTCCTGTACTGTGTAGTACGCACTTTAGTGTTAGTGTGGCCAAACATTTTCAGATGTAGATAAAAGCCTCTGCACTGTTCTAAGAGCCAGCCGACTACCATGAACAGTTTTGACCACTGGGCGCTAGGCAAGACTAAGTCCCAACTCATGATCTACGACGATTTAGAACTTTGATTAGTCTGTATTCCATAGCTCGAAAGTATAAAAACTGAGTGGATATATAAAGGATTGAATTGGCTTGGAAATACTCACCGTATGGGATCTTGGAAACATTGGAAACTCTGAAAACCGTATACTGTATACCACTAGTTGTAACTCATACTAGCAGTATACCACTAGTTGTAACTCATACTAGCAGAGGATTTTTGGCTTGAAGTTGTGGCTTTCTCCAAGGCTGATCTACAACTTGGGTTCGCTGTTTTCAGGTACTCAATTTGGAAGCGATGGACGGAAGCCGGCACTGGCAGATCGTAGGCTGCAGCGCGCACACCGGGGAGGGCCTTCTTCAAGGTTTCGATTGGCTCGTCCAAGACATTGCATCTCGGATCTACGTGCTAGAATGATGTGAACCTCGTTTCTCTGTAGTATTTATGTGCTGGAACGATTGAACCTCATTTCTTATCAACCTCTTCGTCTTGTTCTGTAACGGTGAACTATTGGCATCATGATTTTTGAGCATGATGGTTCTGTTTTGTGCACCATGACCATCTGAAAAGTTTCATTCCTTATCGAACTGTTGATTCGTGCGTTTGCGTTGTGAAGAGAGCGAACCATTGCAGTAATGTTGTGGCAAAGGGAAAATATCAAAAAGATAAAACTAGATGGGAACCCGTGCTTCGCCGCGGGTGGCGAGAGACAATAGAACTGAAATATTGTCTTCAAGGAATAACAGAAATGAAATTTAATTGCACTAGTAATTAGCCCGTGCTAACACTACGACAATATTTTAAAGTGCAAATTAAACAATCAAAAGCATTAAATGAGGTAGGTTTAATATTTTTAAAAACAACGATAGAGCAAGTTACTATATTATTAATTACATAACCAGGTAAGTAAAATAACACCGTGACTTCTCAATCTTTGGAAACAATCTTATTCCTAAATCCTAATGTACAACTTCATAATCTGCTAAATTCAGGTTTACAATATATAAACCATAAAAGATAGCTATTGCTATACACTTGCCACCACACATAATGTTCCTTCTATTGCAAAAGCACAACAATCTCTCTCTCTCTCTCTCACACACACACACACACACATTTTTCCTCTCTCCAAATCAACAAATACATATATCTATCTCCCCTACGGAGGCACTGGCCATGTTCAACAATCAAGCCAGCACTTGTGTTGGCACCCTTTCTCGCCGCCAAAAGCCATCGTTTGTCCGATGCTAATATCATGTGATTTGATTGTACACTAAAGAAATACAAAAGGTTCTCCAATTAGTCGAAAGGTAAGAATTTTCAGCTTCGGAGAATCAAATGAGAAGTTGCAACCTCAGAATTCAAGCAATAACAGTTCAGCAGAATACTACAATGTTTATGAGTAACTGAACCCGTACAATACAACAGCATATATCGATAAATCATGTACTCCCTCCATCCAAAAGTCTAAGACATACTCCTATTTCTTTATGCACCAAGACCAATGAGCAATTAATTCATTCACTATATGATAAAATCAATGAACATGCAACCAATAAGGGCAGTCCCAACCCATAGTGTCCATAAGTAGTGTCTATAGTGCCATGTCAATAAAACATCTCAATAGAAACTACACTCCACAACCCATGATTTCTTAAAGTGGGCCATTAATAAATACATCATCTCTCTTCTCTACCAATTATATTTATTCTTCATCTATTATGAAGACACTATTCTCTCCCAATGCAAAACTTGATAGTGTCTAGTGCATAGGTTCTCGTGTTGAAGCTGTGTCTTGCATGAGACCCAGTTTCTTCCTCTTTTCACTCTATCTCTTAATTAATATAGTGTCACATAAGCTAAAAGTCCTACATGGCAATGTAGTTAATACCATAGACACCATCCTAGGTGGAGGGTTGGGACTGCCCTAAGTACTACAATGACTACTTGGGTTCCAATAAACAATTTAATTTAGTACATGGTGACTACAAATAGGATTTAGACTTTTGGAAAAATTAAAGAATGAAATAGGTCTTTGACTTTTGGAATGAGGGAGTATCTATTAACACTCTGAATTTAACCTGTTTCTTTTTTAGTAAATTCAACTGATAAATAAATAGCTCTGTAAGTACTTCATGAAGGAAATCTGATGGCATCCCCCTTATCTAGAAAAAAAACATGTTAATTTCTTAAATCATGTACTACAAGCATTTTTAGGAACAGATAGTTGCATACAAAAATGTTGAACATGATACATAGAGGAGAAACAATTTATGAACAATTATTACTTGATGCCTACCTCAAATTAGAATTGTGAACTTGGAAAGAACTTATTTGGAAGTCAAAACTATCTAATCATTATGCAATCCTATGACACGCTTTCATATTTAACTTTCATATTGCTGCCGATTTTTTTATTTTTTATTTTTATAATTCAAAGATTCAAAAAGTACTGTGTTTGACATGTAATTAGGGTAAAAAAGATACTATCCAGAAGTTATCGTGGTAATATGAGTTACTAATGCAAATATTGTGCTGACATAGAGCTAAAAATGGAGTAAATAAATTACTATTAATTACTGTTGCATATGAAACGAACTGAACCACACGTTTGCTTGACATTTATGGTAATTCTTTTACTCTAGATCAAAGGGAAGAAACAATTTTCTACTCGTGATAAGCTGGTAATTCTTTTACTTATTGAAATGAGAAGGTGGTTTTTTTTTTTTACCCATAGGTGGGAGGTACAAAGAAGGGAATTTTGTAATTGTGAGAGAGTGATAATAACTCTTCTACTCGTGGATATTTGGTGGTAAATTTTTAACCCGTATGTGGGAGGTGCATCGAAGGTGACAAAAAGGGAAAATTTAAAAGTAGGTTCGATGAAACAGAAAATGGGAGGGGGAAGGGGGGGGGGAAAGAAAGAGAGCGAGATGTGATTGAGAGGAGAAAAAACAAGAAAACCGGAGGGACAGATGAGGCGCGTCACGGCCCTAGTAGCTCCCAACGCGCTAATTAGCGCCACCGTTTGTTATAGATATTTACTAACTTTTTATACAATTTGGCCAGTCTTAAAATTTGTATGATTTGATACGTATGAAACAGAAGGTAACTTTCTAAGTATTACCACTGATTTTATTGTCCTGCCGTCTCATGTGTTGACCCGGGTTTGATATTGTGAAGGGTGTCTGCAGTAGTTAGGTGTCATACTGTCTTATACTCGTCTGTTCGGATGTTCCTAGTTCAAAACTCTAAATTTACCACTAGTAAAATGGTCGTCCTGTAGTGTATCTTGACTGCAGTTATTCCAATGCTGAGACCAATAGCACTAACATGTTCTCCACATAACATGACATGATTGCTGGCAAAATTGCATGTAAACTGGCTGACCATCCACAATCAAATTTTGCATGAAAGCTAGGAAGATTAATCGCAGATAGCATTGGTCTTTGGCGTACAAGAAGAAAGACAGACAAAGTTTCAATAGTTACAACCCCTGCCACTGATTATTTTTCTACAGACAGGGTAACACCAAACTATACTTTGCAGACATATTGTACAACTTTGCTCTGCCCAAACACCTAGTGGGGGATCTTCGAGACACTTGCTGTGTCAACATAAGAATGATTTTACAGCCATTGAGGAGGCACTGGGAGGTATCTGCCTCCTCAAGGACAGTAAAAGAATCTCATCAATATAAGCTGTTGCTTATTTGATTGTCCACTGATAAACTTAGAGTTGGACTTGCGAGCTATGCAAGACTGTAAGCAATAGGCAGAGTACAGAGTTCATACACCCTTAGAACCTGGGATGTCGACCCACTGAAGCTGGAGCTCAATTTCCCCGCATTCCACATCCCTTAGTCTGAGAACCACGTCTTGCTTCACCTTCCCCTCAGAGATATATATCGTGCTCTCTTCAGCTAGGCAGTTCTGTCTATTGGGTACCACTTTCTTCACAACCGTGTTGTCAGCAACACCCTCAATCTTCATCTTGACAACCTCCACCAATGGGCGGATGTCCAGCTCCGCATTGCCCATTGCATCATCGATGAATGTGTCTTTGTCATACACTTCCTGTTCAGGACCAAAATATAACTATATATCAGAACCACTCTTTGGTCAAAGAATTATTTATCAAATCATATTATTTGGGCCTATTTGGTTCACTATCCTACCAATTCTTTGGTAGCACCAAAATCTAGACAAGTTTTGGCACTACCAATAATTTGGTAGGGTAAGTTTATATTGGCCAAGTTTGGTTTGCTACCAAACGTAGAGCTAAATTGTGATACTATAGTGGAGAATATTCTAGATTGCTACCAAATTTAGTATAGATATTATCAAATAGTTGGCTTCAAATTAAATGAATTATTATAGATACTAATATTCTCCTATTCAAGCTACCAAAATATTGGTAGGGCACATTTCAGTAGCAATCCAAAACAGTCCTTAGAGAGGACGGCGTTAGCCTGACCATGGTATTGGTAAAGCCACTTAGCGGCCTCTGACCAGCCACTATATCTCCAACAGATCAGAATATTCTTTAGTATCTACTTGTTCTGGTAAATATTAATGAGCCTTGTACTACTCTGATGGAGTGCTAATTAGTCTTTATTCAGAAAATTAATATTCTAAATTCAGCCATGGAGGCAGGTAGGAGTATACTCAACTCAAGAAGATATATATAAATAAATGTTTGCTATATTTCAATTCACCAACAAGAAAACATCAGATTTAGTCCCTTGCTTAACAGTTACTCAAGCAAATAAGAAGTAAGAATATTACTTAGACAAGATTTGGTGCTTGTATGCAGAACAGATAATTTAGTCCGATTAGAATGGCGTCTGATAGAGAGCTAGCTATAAAAATTACAACTCCTCCTACTTGGTTTTAGCATTTGAAGTGATGTGGCCGTCTAGTTGATTACGCTTGCCAATCAGTATAACAATCCAACTGACAATCCACTTTAAATACCAAAATGTTTATTATCCATTGTTTCCCGAGAAATGGCATAGTAAGAAAATACTCGTGAAGTTTTCATTTTTATTTGTTTGTGTAGCACAACAAGAAAGAAAAGGGCGAAGTGAAAAGGAAAGGGGATATATACCAGTCTAACAGGAACTGCTGGATCTTCAATCGAGAGGGTGAGTTCATCGTTCCACTCCGGATTGGTAGTCTTTTTTATGACTCGTGTCTTCAACTTCTGCGAAATGTTAGCAAATATCATCATAGTTAGCAGGCGAACAATAAAAAAAAACAAGCAGCAAAAGGTACACAATACATGAACAATTAACCAGGGTAGAAAGAAAAATGGCGAGAGAGAGAGAGAGAGAGATTGAAATTCAACAAGATCCCTTTTTGTTCACCTCTTTCCAGCCAAAAAGAATAAAAAAAATGAAATTCACAAATCAGACATCGCCTGAACACGATAAACCTCTGGACCAAAATAAAATAACACAACACAGCGGTGAAAAGGGGAAGAAGAAGAAAGAGCGGGTGCAAGTCCCGACCTGCTTGCCCATGCGGACGATGACGTAGGGGTCGCTGGAGCGGAGGTCGCGGACGGCGAGGTTGACGCCCCTCACCACCCGCACCTTCACCAGCCCAACCAGATGCCCCAACATGGCGGTGGCGGCTTTCCCTCTTCCTCTCCCTCTCGCTCTCGCTCTCGCTGGATGATGGATCTCCAGAAAGAATCTGTGAATCGGAGATGGATATGCTTGATGGCCCTCCTCCTCCTCCTCCTCGTGCTCCTCTATATAAAAGCACCCTCTAATCCAATCCAACTGCCCCCTTGCTGCTCGTCTCTGGTCAAGTCAGCAACAGCGACCGCCCGGCCGGCCAACGGCGGCAGCGGAACGGAGCGGAGCGCGTCAGCTGTTTCCCCCGCGTTGGCCTCCCCCTGTTACCACTGCCCCAAGTAGATTAGATTAGCGCTTGAGAAAGTGGACTCGTTACTCCTTATCGCCTCTCCGTTCGGTCCTCTTCCTGTTATATAGTAGTAGTATAGTCGAGTAGGTCTGCACAGTCCACTCCACTACAATCCAAACCCGGCCTTGTGCGACTTGGCCTTGCTTACGCGCTACCGGTACAAGGTTTGTTTGATCGGGTCGCCGTCCGCTTGTTTTGGACGGGAGAAGCAACCGGGCGGGAGGGCGGCGGTGCTGACTGGATCCCGCACGCTCCCCTCCTATGTTCCCTATTTCTCCCGTCACAGCACAGGGACATAGGGTTGTTTTGGTTTGAAACCCTACCAAAATTTTGGTAATGTCAAATATTGGATAAATTTTGGAATTTTGATTGGGTTATGTTGTTTCTAACTCTATTGAATTGGTAAGATTTGGCCTCAATCCAAATAGCTAACAAGCACTATTCAAAACTACTAAATAATTGGTAGGGCAAAAATTGGCTTTAATCCAAACATGCCCATAGTACACCCCAGTTTGGCAAGTAGAAACGGCCTACTGATAGCGGAGCCATTCGCGGCCGTAGTTTCCTCCTCGTGGTCGTGAGAGGGATGCGCGTCGTCGGGTGCTGCAGATTTTCGAAGAAAGCGAGCCCCGTCGTCGTCTCGTCTGACGCCGTGACGCGCCTTTCCTTTTGTTGCGTCGGCCTACATAACATTCCAGATGACTTTTGCGGTTGGATTTTGGAACCCTTGCGGATGGTAGAGTGGGCCCATGTGTCACGGAGACATTCATCTTTGATTTCGTTTTCGTAGCACCGAAGGAAAAGAAGAAAAAAGAGTTGGTAGTCTCTAGATGATCGAAAATTGTCTCAACATCGGACATCATCATCAGCGTCCACACTAATAATTAACACAGTGCTACTCCAATGACACAAGCACATGGGGATACCTTCCCTTCCGTTGGGCAGAGCTCCTTTTCCCAAGTGTTTGTTAACAATGTTAAGCAAAAATACTAAGCAATGACGTTAGAGTAGACTGACCATGCCGAGTCTTTAGACTATTCACTACTATTGTACTGTACTAATAATAACTAAATAATTTGAGTAAAAATACTAAAGCAATGACGTTGAGTAGGTAGACCGAGCTTGCCGAGTCTATGCCGTTGTGTAGTGTACTAAATAATCTGAGTATTGTTTAGCAGGCTTAAACGTGTGCATTAAAGTGTGATAGCTCCCGCACGCACTCCCTAATAAGACCTCAGATCTTTCGATGATATTCTACATTGCGGAGAAGATCCATGCGCGTCATAGTGTGTATCTATGGTTACGAATTTTTAAGCTGTTCTAGAGGATTTTAACAATCACGGAACTTTATACTATGATATTTGGGGTAATTGCATCCATGCCCTCACTTTGAACCTCAACTGCTGTTTTACTCCTACTTTTTAGGATTTGTATTTTTGCCCTATCTTTTTTAACACGAACCCACCGTTTGCCCTCACTTTTAACCCCGTTAGATGGATCCCACGGTTTTGGGTTAAAAATATACAAAGAGAAATAGAAATATCTTTTTATGAAATATTAATTTACTGTTGTACCCTTCAGTGAATGGATAAGGATCCAAGCAAGCAAGCAAGCACAGCTCTGCTCAGGTCAAGCACCGATTCAGTGCAGCGGCGTGCACGGCTAAGGCTGGCAGTGGCGTGTGTGGGCTGATGCAGCCGCTGGGTAGGCTCACACCACTTACCCACTTACCCACTTAGGCCAAACCACTTAGGAGTAAGTGGGCTAATGCGGTAAGCCCACCACGTCCAGCGGCGCCGCCACAGCCCACATCGAGGAGCATCAGAAAGAGGAGGAACGAGGAGTGAAAGAGGATTGGAACAAGTTCGTCGTTGTTGCGGCTTGAACCCTAGCTGCTACCGCCATGGATTCGATGCCGCCTCCTCCACCGCCTCCTCCTCCGCCGCCTCCGCCGCCGCCTTCGCCACCGCCTCCACCGCCGTTCCCAGTGATCTCACAGACCTCCGCCAGCACTGCCGCTTCCAATGCGCCCTTCAAGGGACCTTCGTGGTCATCGCCGGTCATGGTGGTGCATTCATCGTTGCTCGTCGCACCCACTCCGCCCGTTCTGTCATTTTCTGTGGGTGGTGCTATACTAGCTTCTGCTTCAATCCCGTCGACATCTACACAGGTGAGTTCTTGAATTCTTTCCCTTGATGTGGATGCAGTGAAAAGGAGATGTAGATGTAGTGAATTTGAGTAGGTTGAATCCAGTAGCAAGGATGTAATTTTCAGATTCAAACCATATTTAATTTTGTAAGGATGTACGCATCACTTCACCTAAAAAAAAGAAGATTATCTAGTTCCTGCTTGTCTGTGATTAGTTGCTTTCGTGACATAACAATGTGCAGTTTTGATGGCTTGCCTTTACATAACATGCTTGATGGTCACCTGGGATGTAAATATGTGATATGCCTGCTTCTTTTTCCTCTAAAGTTAGTGATTAAACAACAATTTACATGTAACAACACACATGAAAACAAGTTAAAAAAATAATTTGCTTACAGTAAGTCCCCAATTCTGACAAGCCTTATGGTTAGCTCCAATGGTCAGTCGATGCCTTAGATTTTAAGTTAAGTTTAGCCTGAACACACAAGATTAGCCTTGGATAGCTAAGTTTCAGCACTAAAATCATTATCTGTTTTGTTCATGAGTTTCAGAGCCCCCTAGATTTTAAGCTATGTCAATTATATAATGCAGTCGCTTGGCTATCAAATTCCTTTTATGTCAGAAGACAGTTTAAGAATCAAACAAAGTGTAGCATTGCACCGACTAAGGACAATTTCAGAAGACAGTTTCAGGTTGCCAACCCATGTTTACCTTTTCATTTTTCCTTTTTACTGCTGTAGGTGACTCGAGAGGGAGGGGTACTGGCTTCAAATACCTCGAGGGCCAAAGCAAATCGTAATGCCCCAACATCGAAACAACTAAAGCATTCAACAACAAAGCGGTCAAAACCAACTATGGTAACAATGGTGAGGTCTCCGGGGATTCGTATTATGATGTCACCCATGCTAAGGTCCCCAATACCACGTGCATTGTCCCCACCTCCAACACACGAGAGGTCACCATCTTCTTCCCCTGAGGAAGCAACTACACTTCAACATCGTAAGTATTTTTTTCCAATAAAACCTTCAATTGTCAGAAAAAAAAATAGATTTTCAATTTTACTGCTATTTATTTAGGCAATTGATGCATTTACTGTACATTGAATATTATGTTTGATATTTTCATAAATCATAATATATGATTGATTTAAATAATTAGGTTCATCTAGAAGCAAATCAAAACGCAAATTAAGGTCAACTGTTTGGAAAGACTTTGATCCGATATATGAAGGAGAGGTGCTTACAGGAGCTCAATGTGTTCATTGTGGCAAAATATTAAAGGCTACACGAGATGTAGGGACTAGTAGTTGTCATAGACATTTACTAAAATATAAGGGCAAAGCTAGAATGGATCAAATGTATTCTCAACTGATGGGTGTATCATCTGATACATCATGTGCTGACGCCCTCACAAATTGGACATTTGATCAGCATGTGTCTCGGAGAAAGCTTTTGGAGTTAATAGTTGCTCACGAGCTACCCTTTAGCTTTGTGGAATACTCTAAGTTTAGAACTTTTGTGGCTAGTTTAAATCCATGTTTCAACCATATTTCAAGGAATACCATAAAGGCTGATTGCATTAGTGAGTATCAAAATCAGAAGGTAGACTTACAAGTGGTTTTGAGTGGCTCGAATTCTAGGCTTTCTCTCACTGCCGACATGTGGACATCAAAGCAAAAATTGGGTTATTTATGCATCACGTGTCACTTCATAGATGATAAATGGAAATTGAAGAAAAGAATAATTAGGTTTGATCTGCTATTTCACTGAATTTAGATGTCAAATCAGCTTTGTTCCCTTTTTTGTTTCCCTTTTGGATGATTCAAGACTTGGAAGTAGTTGATACTTGATAATACATCATATCCATCCTTGTGTTGCCACTGATATTCAGTGTGGAGATGTGCATATGACTGTGTGCTTACATTTTGCTTAGACGGGAGCACACCTTTACTGACAGACAGATGGTGGTGTATTTCTTTCTTTGCGTTAAGTGGATTATATTTTCATGGAATTCGATGTTATGCAATTCTGTCAGTATATGCAGGGTTCCTGAGAAGTTCCTTAAGAAAGTCTGAACATTGAGGTCCTGTGCTGAATGTAGCCTCCAAATTGTCTGAATGTTGATTTATTTTATATTCTTTGCCAGCGTCAAAAAAATTATATTCTTTGCCATGAATTGCCCACATTTTTTTACCAAGTTTTGGTTATACCATTCTAAACTTCCTATGCATAACTCAATTATGCAGAAATTGCAGGTTGTTTTCTCTCTTTGGTGCCTGCAGATTCTTCTGATTCTTTATGGCTAGCAGGTTGCTTGCTAATTTCCTGGGATCCTGTTTTTTTTTTGCTGGCAGTACCAAATTTTCGTCTGAACTAGTGCATAGTGCAAGTAACATGCATCCTTTGTTCTTTCAAATATTCACGAAGTAGTGCTTCCTGATGAAAAACTCATATATAATCATGATTTGTCAATATGCAGAACCTGAAGATTTGCAAGCGTCAACACCATCAGGCATTGAAGTAGAGCAGCTGCAATGAACAGTCTTGTGTTATTGATACAATCGTTAGTTTGATCTTCATTAGGATATTCATAATGTCCTATTATTCCACTCACATTAATATTGTAAATTCAGTGAGCAATGCAACGGTTCTGTGACTTATGTCATTCTGTTTGCCATCTTCAAAATCTTGGAGGAAATTTCGTTGTTTGGGATTGAGTGCTTAGTCTGAATTCTTCTCAAACATTTCTTGTAATTGATGCCACTGTGGTTTACTACTACTTACAAACACTAGCACACAAATAGCAAGTTGATTATCTTATCATGCATGTTCTTTTAATGTGGGCAAAGTAGAACCAGCGGGCAGGCGGGCAAGGCCGCCAGAAGTTTGCGGGCTTGCACGCGGACTGCTCGGTGCCACTAACTTGTTGCGGGCATAGCGGCCGCGGGGCGGGCACGCCGCAGCCGCGCCACTGCCAGCCTTATGCACGGCGACAACGGCGGCTCCGGCGGGAGGCGCGGCGACGACAATGGCTCTGGCGGAAGGCGCGGCGACGACGACGGCGTGCGTGCGGGGGCGGCAGTCGTGGCGAGGGCGTGCAGGCGACGGCGGCGGCGGCAGTCGCGGTGAGGGCGTGCGGGCGACGGCGGCGGCCGCAGCGAGGGCGGGCGGGCGGCGAGAGCTTGCACGCGGCGCGGCAACGGCTGCGGCGAGGGCGTGCGCGTGGGGGCGGCAGCCGTGGCGAGGGCGTGCGGGCGACGGCGGCGGCGGCAACCGCGGCGAAGGCGTGCGGGCGATGGCGGCGGCCGCTGCGAGGGCGGGCGCTGGCGACGGCGGCGGGCGCCTCACTGGCTACTGCTGCTGCTCCCGTGGCCGCTGGTTTCCACGCTGAGGCGTTGTGTCCGCCTCCGCCTCCCCCCACCGTCGTCGCTGCTACTGCTCCCGTGGCCGACGACGATCCCATCCTGCTCGACGTCGACGTCAGCGCCAACGTCGCCCTCCTCCTCGTCCCTTGCTCCAGGTCCTCCCCTACGCGATGTTGTTGGATGTTGATGGTATAAATGTCCTTTTGTTGTACAACTAACACCGTTACACCTTTTGTTAGAAGTAGGGGTAGCCGGCTGATTCAGATTCAAAAAGTGAGGGTAAAACTGCAAACCCTAAAAAGTGAGGGTAAAACAACAATTGGGTTTAAAAGTGGAGGCACATATGCAATTGCCCCATGATATTTTTAAGTCTAGGCACCGAGTGGCGAGTACCGACTCGATAATCTTTCTAGCAAAATCGATGTAATGGAATCAAACTCAACATATAAACACCAACGTTCATGGGAGTGAAACGGTCTCATCTTTTCGCTTATGCTTATACTTATCAGGCAAAATTTGAATTTTCAATCTTAAATTTGGAGTTGATTTTGGTTTTTTTTCATCATAGTTTATTTTTCAGCATTTGCTTCTAGATCGTTAAGAACACGTCACTACTACATAAAAGACAATAGGTGCCCCGGTTGGGAACCCCACAAAGATACTGGTTTTCCCAACATACACCTAGAAAGCGGTATTGATGTGAAAATCAAATAGGTGTCGATTTCTATGTCGGTTTAAAACCGGCACAAGTTTCATGAATCAAAATAAATCTTGCTGGATGCATCGACTCGAATGCATCCAACAATCCAACAATCCAATCCAAGAACACAGAGAACACTAAGCCACTAGTCACATACCGATTACTTCTTGGAATTGAATCCACAACACTTTGCCCCCCCAAAATCAACCACAATCATCATCACAAAATCACAAAAGGAATCATAGAATCACAACAACATGTAAAAACATCACATAACTTCCAAGAACTTCACTCTCACCGCCGTCGGAACCGCCCTGGCAACCACCATTGCTGCCGACGCCGCCACCACTGCTGGATCCACCAGCGGCCGCCGGATCTGCTGCGGGAGGGAGGCGAGAGGGAGAGGAGGAGGGGGCGGAGGGAGAGATGGAGGGGGAAAGCGAGGCGAGAGGGGGCGGAGGGAGCCGCCGCCGGTGAGAGGGGCGGAGGGAGAGGAGTGGCAGGGGAGAGCGAGAGAAATGTGGATGGGGGTGGATAAGGATGGAGTATAGGGGTGTCATGCTTGGCTTGGCTCGGTTTTTTGGTGTTGGTTTTCTACAGACCGACACCAATAATATATTATAGGTGTTGGTTCTTTTAAAAAACCGGTATTTATAGTATAGGTGACAGTTTTTCTTTAGAACTGACGCCTGTAATTCTTGAAAGGTGCCGATTCTTTATTTTTTTCCACCGCACAAAGGTGGGAACATGTCTATATGTACCAGTTTTAATTGCTGTGGCACCTATAATACCAACCTCTATTTTTCTCTACTAGTGCGTATATAAAAGTTTTATTCACAAATTATTTTTTATTTACAAATACGTCGTTTGGCTTGGCTGAAAAAGTTTAGGGTGGCGTGAATGTACACTGTCATTTTGGCATGGAGTGGGGGATATTAGTTTGGGGAGGCTTCATTCAGCCTATTATATAGGAGAGAATCCCTTATATGCAACTCCAAATTAACCGGTTTCCTTATATGCCACTTCAAATTGTTCAAATTGGCTCCTCCCTTCTATGCCACCTGTTTAAGTTTGTCCTCCCTTTTATGCCATTGTCGTTACTCCACCGTCAGTTGACCGTTAACTTTGTAGTAAAAAGATGCATTTGCCCTTGAGAGTTGGTATACAACCAATGATAGGTATTTTAGTACTAATATATCTACTGGATATAATCTATGAAAATTGATTTTTTTTTTCAATCACGTGCAATTTTAGCCATCACCATCACAAATAAATTTTCAATATAAGTATGAAACATACAGCTTTCCAACAATATTTTTAATAAAAAGAGCATTTTCCATTGGTTCTGACAAAATTTTGTTCACTCAAAAAAGATTTAAAATAAATTAGTTATGATTTTTTTGAAGTTTACACATTTTTTAATTGAGAGGGCATATTGGTCATTTATGAAAAAAACTAGTTAACAAACACTATAGTGTTGGGAGTGGTTTAAAAGGGTGGAAAAACTTAAATTTTGAGTGGTATATAAGAGAACTGATCAATTTCGAGTGGCATATAAGGGATTCTCTCCATATAGACTATAGACATTGACACTTAGGCAGCGTTCGTTCCAGTGAGTTTGTGGGAGAAAGCACATCGTTTTTCGCGTGCACGCTTCCCAAACTACTAAACGGTGCGTTTTTTGCAAAAATTTTCTATAGGAAAGTTCTTTTAAAAAATCACATTAATCCATTTTTGAAATTTAAAATAGTTAATAATCAATTAATAATGAGCTAATGGCTCACCTCGTTTTGCGTATCTTCCCAATCTCCTCAATCCCTTCCTCCTCAAACACACCCTTGATCACTCTATCGCATATGCATACTAAATACTTGTCAAGCTGCCCCAAAAACAATGACATTTATTGTGTTATACTGTTAAGCATCATCATTATTCATATGTAGCAAGTTAAACAAAACTATCATTATTTAGTCAATACTAATAGACTAAATGAGCCAACAAACCAAACAAGCTCCTTGCAAGCCAACTCAAACTACAAAGTAGGCTCGTGCTTGGGTCATTGGGCATGCGAGCCAAGTTGAGCCCAAGCTAAATTTCCAGCTAGCCCTACTTAGGCCCTGTTTAATTAGATGGGACTAAAACTGTTAAGTCCATATCACATCGGATGTTTGAATACTAATTATAAATATTAAACGTAGACTATTAATAAAACCCATCCATAATTTTGGACTAATTCGCGAGACGAATCTATTGAACCTAATTAATCCATGATTAGCCTATGTGATGCTATAGTAAACATGCGCTAATTATGGATTAATTAGGCTTAAAAAATTTATCACACGAATTAGCTCTCGTTTATGTAATTAGTTTTATAAATAGTCTATGTTTAATACTCCAAATTTATCCGATATGAAAGGGACTAAAGTTTAGTCCCTGATCTAAACACCACCTTACAATGATGAATGCTTATTGAAAGAACACATACTTTTTTTTAAGACTAAACACCGAGGCTAAAACCTCGGCATAGATTAGTTTATTGATGACACAACTATAAATACAAACCGTTTTATAGAAAGACCCCTAACAGATGGCCAAATAACCTTAGACTCCTGAAATTTGCAAAGAAGGAATTGAAAAGAAATAGAAAAGGCAATCAGGTACTTCGATGCTTCTCCACCTGAACGAGGACAACTATGGCGATAGTGACGGTGATTCCAAGACCACAAGCAGATGCAGAAGGACGCTATGAAGCAAACCCAAATGGGGCCTCGATAGTTGGAAGTTGAGATTTCTTTGACGATGCTTTGATTTCTCAACCGCTCTCTAAAGATCCACCTCCGATGACAAAGGAGGTCAACGTTCTTGTGGATGTATTGCTGGAGAAGAAGACGATAGCCGGCACAACCCGCTACAAGAAGAACCTGCTGCTCTTCCAGTTGATGACATCTTCGACAAACTCAGAGCTTCAGCCATAGAAGACCAGAATCCATGGCTTGGCACCAAGACAAGAGGATGCAATGCTAGCAACCTCTTGCACTACACGAACAAACAAACGAACAAAGAAAGAAAGGGATAAACCCTACTATGGAATACACCCGACTACCTAGACCTAGGGTAGCAATGGGTTGTGGCCCACCCTAAACCCCACCCCTGCCCATTTATGTTTATACTTCCTCTGCTCCCAATTGATCATCATATTATAGGAGTGCACCAAGACCACAGAAAGTTCATTAATAAATCTTTCATGCTACATTTACTCCAGTAACAAACTTAACCATACACCATTCCCACTATTTGCTAGCCAACAATAAACCAAAGACATTCATGTTGGTTGTAAAAAGTTATGTGCACCAATTTACATTTACTCCAATGCACAAAAAGGAATATACTTAGGGAATGGATACTAATACGATGAGAATTTACGAATAACCTCAAATAAGTTATACGATGATCAGTTGGGAATGGAGGGAGTATTTTGGAACGGAGAAAGTATCTAAGTTGGTTACAGCTAGGTAACCACTGGAATAATTATATTTAAAATTTAAATACAAATTATTACTTGAGTTATATCCTTCCACTAGATTGCGGCATCTAGCTTAAAAATTCCCATCTTGTGGAGTGTCATTTCGATAAATGCCAGTGTATATTCATTAAACCCAAGAAGAAAAAAAAAAGGTGATTATGTTACATTCCATATCTCATGGCCATGCCATACCTACTATATATGCAAACAGAACCATGTGAAAAATCTAGGCTTGTGTTCCATAAGCAAAGGCGAAAAGAGCAAGCACAATTATGCTTATGACGAAGATGGCAATGGATTTCCATGGACTGGCCTGTCGCCTAACAAGAACCACAGCCTTTTGACCTTTCTTAGCAGCATTGTCGACCTGCACACTTGGGCAGGTTAAATAGCCGAAAAGTAGTCCACAAATTGTTGCCCCAAGATGTGTCCTACAGTTTAACAGACATTAGTTTGAGGGTATATATATATATCCTTGATAAAAGCAGCAATATGCTAAAGGTAAAATATTCTATAAAGTTTATTGCTCTGCTTTATTTATGCAGTAAAAGTAATATTTTATAATTTCTTGTCATTGACTTTAGCATTGCTGAAACTTGAGATTAATCAGGATTTCGCTGATTTTTTTATGCCCTGTCCAATGGCAAATATAAGTTTCCACAGAATCCATGCCTATATTTTTTTATGCCTATGGGCCTGTTTGGGGGAGCTTCTAGCTGCTGCAGCTTCTCCCAGAATCAGAAGCTCCCCCAAACAATCCAGCTTTTGATACAGATTCTGAGAAGCTGTAATTGTAGAATCCAGAAAATGAACTAGAAGCCAGAAGCTGGGAAACCAGTTTTTCCAGATTCTGAGAAGCTGGCTACTAACGTTTAGATGTTTGACTATGATTATGCAAAAAAAATGAAATTGGTATAATTCACTATGAATAAATTCTTGAAAATTTTCTTTGTGATGTGCAGGAGCACATAGAGATCAGTTGTCATGGTGGTTGCTTGAAGATGTAATCCTTATAGCACAATTTGGAATCTGACGGACAGAATGATAAAAAAAATGTTTCTTTCATACATTTTTCATACATAACCTTAGCTTATAAGTGCATTTGCTTGAACAAAAATATTCCATAATTCAACCCAACCACCTACTTATTACTTGTTTGTACATATGGCAATAACAAACACGATACAACTAAAATCATGAGTCAGTGCTTGCCATGGATAATTTAACAAATTCATACAATAGCATTTTAATTATGGTGGTTGGATTTCTTGTCAGCTTTTTATTCCCCAGCCATATCTACCAGTACAGGTTTGGTTAGAATTATTCTTAAAGTTTCTTAAAAAAATCATGATTGTTACAGAAAATAAATAGCAAAGATGCTGAAATTAATAAAATATCCTTAAACTTCCAAAAAAAATGACAGTAGAAAGGGCGCATATTAGCAAAAGTTTATATTACGTAGTTGAGTTTGTACAGAAGTCATTAGAGATATGCTTATGGTGCATCCTTTTCTAGTAAAAAAAATAATCAGTTTACCAGTTGTCGATTCTCCCGAAACTGCTCAATAAGGCCAGTCACAATGGGGGTTTCACTGGTGTGTCATGCACATTTAATAGGGGTAAGACTGAATAAAAAATGATTATTTGCATGAAATGGGGATGAGAGAGAAGGAAAGAGTTTCATCCTGGTGAAACTCGTCAGCGTCGTTTCCAAGTCCTCGGTAACAGAGTGAAACCCCCGTTGAGGCCGATTCGTTTCATTCACCGGATCTCTTGCGTCCGCCTCCGCCGTGCGACCTCCGCATTCTCCCGCGCCGCGCCGGATTTTGGGTACAAATGATCCCAGCAACTTGTATCAATTAAATGCTTTGCTTAGTCTTGGAAACGTCAAAGTGAAACCCCTCCACTGTGGGGATTGTTTCATAAAAGATTTCATTTGAGAGAAGATGGTATAATATTTTGGGTAGCCGTGCAATGACACTAGCCATTGTGACTGGCCTAAGAAGCTTAAAGTTGTTGCCACAACAGCCTGGCTGAACATAGTTTCTGAAACGTTCTTATCAATAGCATCCTTGTTTTGGCTTTGATAGACAAGCCATGCTCCAATTAAAGCAAATACTGGTCCCTGTTCTGAGTTTTAGGAAGCAGCATTAATGTACACACCATTATATACAAACATGCCGTCTAGAATGACTTTTCTCTAACAAGACAAATTTGAAATACCATAATAAGATGGATCCATTTCATTATGATGGATCTGCAATACATAAGCTATATATACTCTTCTCTGAAGGTTGCAAGATGGTCACTACATTTGCAATTCAAATTCCTTTCATATAGAATTTATTAGCATTTACATTCATATATTCTAGTTTGCCATGTAGTTCGTGACAGTCTCATAATGAAACCAATTTTGATGGCAGCCACAGCTATATGTATATATGATCATTTCTTCTTAGCTATCAATTACATAACCAAATCTGAGATGCAAATCCCAATAAAGCGTGCTTATTTCTTAAAGACGAAATTGAGATTGAAATAATGATAATTCCAATTAATATTACAGGTCACCAAGTCACTTACTGTGCCACAGACGGTTAGCTCAGACGTGTGAAGATAGCTTGTCAAGTTCCCGCAAACTCCCCCAAGTATGTACATCAGCAAAAATGTCGTTTGACCATATGCTCTAGACACGCGAGGTCCAAAGATAAGTAATACCCAACATCCAAGTGCTATGTGCAAGAACCCAGAGTGCTGCAAAACTCAAATCACAAGAATAAGTCAGAAGAGAAAAATACTTACTTGAACATACATGTGTCTACTTTACAACCCAAAACTAGCAGAGTCGTCTAAATACACCATTCGACATAAAACCACCATTTTTTTCACTAAGGTGGCAGTGTTTTTTACACTCAAATCCAGTTGGCCCGTCATGTTTTTATAATTTTTTTCATGCGATTAAGCATCTAGCTTAATCCACGACCATTGTAGTTTTGAGCGGTTTTGGTTACAAAGTAGAAGATTTTGTATTTCAAGGTTACCTTAACATACAAAAAATGTAGTGAGGGTCCTAAAAATTGCAGTATTGTCTCATTTTCCTCTCTGAACCTACATTTTACTATCTGATGTCTCTCAACTCCCTGAACACCTATTATAAGGGCAATCTGAGCATGAGATTATACTCCCTCCATCCCTAAATATTTGACGTTGTTGACTTTTTTAAACATGTTTGACCGTTCATCTTATTCAAAAACTTTTGTGAAATATGTAAAACTATATGTTTACCTAAAAGTATATTTAACAATGAATCAAATGATAGGAAAAGAATTAATAATTACTTAAATTTTTTAAATAAGACGAACAGTCAAACATGTTTAAAAAGTCAATGGCGTCAAATATTTAGGGACGGAGTACTTTTCAGGGCATATTTGGCAAATGAGTTTAAGATATGATATATTTATACCCTCACCATCCAAAAAGCAAGTTTTAATCTTAGCCATCCATTTTCTCACCATTTCATCCTAATCCTCCATTCATTTATATTTCCCAATCCTTTACCTAATCCACTATCCACATGTCACCTCAATAACTACAGATTTGCATCCAATAATCATCAAACATGTTCTTCTTGCTATTAATCCTTTTAGCAAATCTATGTGTACTCTTTGGGATACTGCGATCCCCTGTGCTCTTGTCTTGTCTGTAATCCTCCACGTAATCCCTCTAATTATATATCTCACAGGGCTCTTGCGCATTGCACACGAAGCTTGCCTTGTATAAGCAAATCTGAAATGCATATTCTGCTTAAAACAATATTGTTGGAATGTTAACAGCTTCTCTCTTCCAAAACTAATAGATAGGAACAAAAAGAGAGGAAAATTTCTATGTTAAGGACAAATAAGCCTGAAATTCTATAATCTAGCATAAAAATAGCAGTCTTACCAAACACATTGGTGTTAGTAGTCTCCACCATTCCCCCGATAGTATTAGGTCATTTATCTTGGCTCCATACATCAAAGGGAGAGAGAGATTTTCAATATCAGAATTTCTCACCGGACTTGCTATTTCGAACAACAAAACTGCAATATTGATCGCAGCTAGTAAATTTCTGCATTCATATACAAGTTCAAAGGGTCAAGAGACCAAAATATGCCAACAAAGGAATTAGTTATAACAACATAGCTATGGAAAAAATATAAGTGATTACTCTTGTCTCGTCCATTTTGCCCACACCCTATCCTTCCTTTCATCTACCACTACCACCAAGCACAGAACAACTCAAGCACTTCCACACATAAATGTTAGTTGTATGGGATATGTTTGGATGTAGAGGCCGGGTTTTAATCCGTTATCTAGAAAAATATTATGATCCAAGTTACACAAAACTACAGAGATTTTCGCATGTGGCACATAACCCTGCGCACTAAAGTAAAAAAGTTTCACAAAATCACATTTTGTATCCAGAAAAGAAAGAGAATTGCATGCTTGCATGCAGCTCAAGGAAATTTGTATCTTTCATCAGAAGACTATGAGTAGTCTTGCAATCCCAACTTGCACCCTTTGTTTCACCAAAAAAAAAAAATTGCATATGTTAGTGTATCTTGGCAGAAAACTACACTCCCTATGTCGTAACATAAATCCATTCCTAGCATCCTAAGAAAAAGTTAGTATATCTCAAGCAGAAAAAAAATGAAAAAGTTATTACTAGGAAAAAAGGGGATTGAAGTCTCCCTTATTAACACAAAAGTAGAGTTTATTCGGCCAGATCTGCATATGACGCTCTCTTTCAAGGGGCTATTTATTTTGGCCCTTGGGAACACATCTAAAAATCTTGATTCCCTGGAAAATGTCATTTATTCATGTAGTTAGTGGCACACAATTGGTGTTGGACAGCGGACCACCAAGCACATCGACGCCTCTCGCATCCTAGTAAATGCCCTCTTTGTGAGCAAGAGGATAAGACCAATTTTCTTGTTTCTTGTGTATTTATTTGCTAGACAGGTTTGGTTTCCCTCTTTGAGCAAGTGGTGCTTGGGGTTCTTACGTCGTAACCCTCATATGTGAATTTTGATAAATATTGGACCGGAATCAATGGTTTGGTTGACAGCAATATCAGGAAGGAAGGGCTTGAATAGCTTGGTGATTCTTGGAACTGGACTATAGTGTCTTCAAGAGTGTCTCCTAGACTATCAACCTCTTTGGTACTAGCAAGAGAGGAAGCCCGTCTATGGAATTTGGCTCTCCTTATTTTGGATCACGGCTAGGTTTCTTGTCTTTTGTTTTTTTGGTCGTGTAATCGTTCTGGTGATAGCTTGTGGGGTTTTTCTTTTCGTGGTGCAAGTGAGTTTTTTACTTGTTGTTTTGTCATGTTTTTTAACACCTTCTCCTTCTATTAACGAAATGATACACAACTCTCTTGCGTAGTAGTATTGGGAAAAAAATATGTGAGTGGTATTAGTAACTTGGGTAGTAAAAGGGTATTGAAAGGATAAAACTTCTTGATTTGTGAACCAAATGTATGTACAATGATAGAAATCAACTTATTTTGGAACGGTGGGAGGACGCAAAATATTGTGTATATAGTGCAATTTGTGTTGAGAACAAAATATTAAAATTAAACCACAAAAGATCGATTCGGTTGATCTCGAATTGGGTTGTTTGCGGGGCTAAGTTCCCTATTTCAATGGACGTATATATCCGGTTGGATGTAGAGGCCGGGTAAAAATACCCTTCTCTAAAAAAACAAGATCGTTTCGGTACTTACGTCAAACAGAAACTGGATGTTTGATCATCTTGCTGCATGTCCAGGAAGTTCTTCTCATCAAATATCAAATAATTTGTGTAGTCCTCCACGGCAGTATTTAGATAACCCTTTGTACCTAAATCAGCATTACTGTTTTCATGAAGTTTCTTATGTTCCCGAAGAAAAATTTCCGTGAAGTTTGTGATCGCTATGCTTCTGTTCTTAGTAAACTGAAGTTACCTTTTTTTCGTCTGTTGAAGTTGATCTCGAATGATTCCAGCGTATTCCTGAAATCGCCATAATCAGTAGCCATGTTTGCTTCTTCTATGTTTGTGGATAATGGGCCAGTTCTCTGCTTGTTCGTCTGATGAAAAGAATATGGCTTCTGGGCGTCCTCAGTGTTTAGTTTAGAAAAATAGCATCTCAGTGCCCCCAGATGGTTTACTTCCATTTTTCGCGACGCATTAGACAATGTCTCGTTGTCCTCATCAGAAATTCTGGAGCTGCAGCTTCCTTCATCGTCCTTATTGTGTACCTTCGCAGCCACATGTAGTCCAACCTTGCTTCTTAGTTTTGACTTCAATGGACGGCAAATGAAACCCTCTGCAGAGTCACCCAAATAGCCAATATGTTGGTAGCTGTGACACTTGTATCTATTAGGTGTCAGTGATAAGCATTCTCGTGCAATTTCGGCACTTCTCCTCCCACTTTGTTCACATGACATCATTTTCCATTTTATGACCCCAGCCATTAGATACCTGAAATGTTCAAGTGTTTGGAGTGTTAGTATACCAAGGGCACAACACCAACTCATTTGTTTGAGCTAACTAGCATCGTATCCGTGTGTTGCAACGGGTCCCAATTGAATATATGTGCTGTAAGTCCAAATTAAAGAACACAATAAATAACCAAGTATCTCAAATCTAAAACTTGTATGTACCAATTACCACCAGGGTATGTTCATATGGGAAGTCAGGGAAGATGCAATACTTTTCTATGAAAAGCTTTCAAATAATAGAGATGCCTATATATTTACAACCACACAAATATCTAGAGCAAGGATGAGTAGTAACATAACAGAAACTTGTTGCAACCTATGAATTTATTTATTGAAACCACGTTCAGTTGTGGGGTTGATAGTTAAAAAGAACTTTGTAGAGTCAATGGTCAAAAATTGATAATTGGATACATCAATGCACTGGTGCAGTTGAATATTCGATCGAGTTTAATGCGATAAAATACAGAAGTAGGATCGATAAACTACCCAGCGTATGCTCCTCAGAAGTCAGAACAAAGCAGAAACAAATCACATGCGCATGCCGCAACTAATTGATGAGAGAGAGAAGAAACCAGGAAGCAGCAATTAAGCACACAAGCCAGATCGATGCGCAATCGTCGTTCTCTGAAAAATCAAAGGTCGAATTCATGCACGGAACACTTACGTACCAGCCTGCATGGAACACTTACGTACCAGCCTGCAGCTTTACAGCAGAGGGCGCTAGCTGCTTTGTGCAACAGTCGTACGCACGCCTAGCTAGCAGCAGCAGAAGGCAGCGAAAGCTGGAGGAAGCAAGTGGTGTGGTGGCCATCCGGTGGTCCGGCCCCCTCCTCGCTCCTCAGCTGCTTTGTACATTGCGAACCGATGAAACTGTGGCTGCCGCAGCGGCAGCGCCTCGCTGTAGGAGAGCGACGGCGGCCGCGCGGCACGGACCCGCCTTATCGGCGGGCGGACCAATGGCGCGCCGCGCGCGGGCGCTCGTGGGGCCCGGCCTGTGCAAGGGAAAGCGGCAGTCGGAGGGAAAACCTCCGTCTCACGTCACCAGTGGACCAGTCTAGCGCGACTCCTGTGGGCTTTGGCTTAGCTTTGGGGTTCATGTCATGTGGACGACGATACAACGACTAGCTTTGCCCAATTGGCCGCGGCTTTGTCATGGGCTCATGGCGTAATCTGATGTAACACAATGTTGCCGTTTGCCTCTAGAATTTCTTTTTCACTTGATGGAAAAGAGAATGGAGGAAAATACCTGTGGTTGTCGGGATGTGGGGTTTGAGAGATCTTTATTTGGGACGGCTTGTGTGTCAGCCGTCCGATCAACATCCAACAGTGCACATGAAAAATGCTTTACTCAAAATAAAGAGCCTCATCGTTTGCCTTAAAAAATCCGCCGCTACCAAAATTTTAATTTTAAAACTTTAGAACTAATTTTAGGGTATCTCACCAACATTTGCTTTTAGAACGCTAAAGAAAATATATAAAAGTTTTTAACTATAAATTATTTGTTTTTAACTAATAAGTTGTTTTAGTACATAATCATATGTGGTCCACCGATGGGTCTTAAAAGAAAATATGTTTCCATAGAAGTAGAAAATAGAAGCTCATATATGTGGCACTATCAAAAAAACATCGTATATTAAACAGATACCACTTGCAGCCCGATGTCCCTCTGCTCTAGGGCAACATGAGCGGTGACTCGAAGTAGCCCCGCCTCCGCCTCGCTGCCGCCCGAGCAGCCGTCGGCAAAGCCGTATGGCAGCAAGGACGACAGGGCCTTTCTACCCCCTCCAACACCCACCGACAAAGCCGGATGGCAGCAAGGACGGCGGGGCCTTTCTACCACCTCCAATACCTGGCGGCTGGGGCGTTGACGGGGAACGAGCGGAAGTATGGCGACGGCCTTTGTGTACTTCAAGTACTTTAATAAGTTCTAGTTGCTGAGATTAGGAAGGCTTACAGTGAGGACTTCCACATATGATAATTAGAGCAAGTTTAATAGTATAGCCAACTACTAGCTCCAGGTCATCTATAGTCAACTTAATAACCAATTCATATAATATTTACCTATAAACATATACTGCATAATTAAAATCTTGTCTCACCTGTCATACACATATGCACCTTGAAGTCCATGATGCAGCTGGCTACAAATCTGTAGCCAACTGCCCTTCTCTCTCCTCTTTTATCTCGTTGAAATGTGTTTATAGCTGGCTTATAGTCTGCTATTGTATCTGCTCTTATACCTGTTGCAACACCCAAGGATGTAATTATCATTGGCCTCCGAGGTAAACTACATTTTATCTTAGTTGCCTCACGGGCTGGTTTGCTTTGTGACCTAAATAGACCTTACCAATTTTTGTCAATGTTAAATTTTGGTAAATTTTGGCATAGCTAATCTTGGCAAGGTAAAGTTGTGTTTGGATTGAAGCCAAAACAACATAATTTCACTATTGAAATGGCCTATTTCTTTAGGCATGCTAAAATTTGGCTTCAAATCAAAATATATACTAAATACTGTTAAAATTGCCAAATATTGGCAAGGCCAATTTAGGTCAAAAACCAAACTAGCCCCACATTCTGCTTGGTAGAAACCGTTAGGACCATTCAAGAGAATAGGCTCCCCGAGATTCTCAGCAACATGGGAGGTGTAGCAATCAAGAAATGGGATGCAAAATATTGCAAATTTCTTCATGCTGACTAATAGAAGACATGGAAAGTGAAACTGTCAGCCTCCTTAGCAGTGGAAACTATTAAGCGATGGAATAATTTTACAAGGGTAATTCATACATGCAAAAATTGGCAACAACTTGATACAAAACCAAATTAAAGAACAAAGATTCATTAGAATAATTCATAATCAAAGTTTTGTAAGCAATGTAAATGAAATCATCATTATCTCTTGTTTGAGAACTACATAAATATGTGCTAGCCACACAAGTAGCAATTTAATAATCACAACTAGTTAGGTACCGTTGTTGATGACAACCCCCTATAAAGAAAAAAGGAATTTAGCTAATACATGCCTGGGATAAGATGTCACTGATACCAAACTCTCCCAAAGTCATTTAACTCTACATCTCAAGCTTGTGTGCATCGGATTATATATATCCAAAGGTCATAGTATATAATTCCCTTCGATGAAATCGATATTTAAATGGACCCATACTGTGTGCTCATTGAGCATTATTAGTCTTGTTCAGGTTATACGGTATCACATTCTGTGACGCAAGTGCTGTTATCAAGTCATGCAAGTGCAAGTTGGCCAGGGAACAGACTGGACTAATTGGCAGCAGAAGCAGTGGAGTAAGACCAGCAAAGTAGCAACGATCCATCACTAGGGAGCAAATTGGCCTTGGTTGGGAGGCCTGGTCTACCAGGCCCATTATTACTGAGTATAAGGGAGATGAGCTGACTAGCAGTAGAAGCAACTGGTATATGTACTAATACTGTAATAGTCTGATAGACCAGTTAACTCAGCAACTCGTCTCCCAAGTTGATAGAGGGGAAACTCTCAACTTTATGACTTAACAACGATGGATGCAAGCACGCACACACCCTCCAAGTCATGCCTGTCGAAGCGCGACAATTGAAAGTAGCACAATCTGTAATGTAAGTAAGGCACATACCCTTTTATACGCACCGGTTGTGCTCAGTTCCTGTGTCACTGGAAACGGCAAAAGCCTACAATAACTAAACTGAATAAGTTCAAATTACTAGTAAAGATTATATGAAGACAGATTTTTTTCTCTTTTTGAGGAAAAGTTGCAGGAGCTCTACCTTTCACTGAAAGGACAAAAGCAATATTAATTCAATTGTTAATACCAACTTTCAGGTCTTGTTTGGATGGGGCTCAATACTGGCCCATCCATGAGTATGCGCCAGGATTTTGAACTAAAATCCCGGGCCCATACACATGGATAGGTCAGGAACTCAGGATTTCAGCCTATCCAAACAAGGTCTCAAGTGAGAGATAGCTTCTCCACAAAAAAAAAAAAAAAAAAAAAAAGAAGAAATAAAAGAAGCAGACATAAGGTAGTGGAACTGACACTTGCTCCCTCCTTCCCAAAATATAAGCATTTTTGGTTTTGTCCTAAGTCAGACTATCCTAAGTTTCACGAAGTTTATAGAAAAACAATAATAACATGACAAAATATGACATAAAATGAGTATCATTAGATCCATTATAAATTATATTTTCATAGTTTACTTATTTGACATGGTAGTTATTAATAGTCTTCTCTATAAAATTGGTCAAACCATCTAAGTTAGGATAGTTTGACTTAGGACAACTAGAAATGCTTATATTTTGGGACAAAGGGAATACCTTATTGTTCAAGAGAGCTTTTTGCATTGCACACTTACCTTGTATCTCCAAGAACTCTGTTATGGCCTGTTTTAGAGGCATACGAAACAACCCCTGAAAAGGGTCTGCGCAAATAACATTGTGTGGTTATGCCAAACCATGAAAGAGACATAGTAGCAATAGGACTCAAGAAATAGATGTTGCAGTAATAACTTCTCCTCAACAAAAAGAATGTAAAACTCTACCAAAGTGCCCACATATCCAGCAAAGTGATATTGAACATTTTTCTCACCAAAGTTTTGAGAATAGCTCATTTTCATAGGCTCAGAGCTTGAATACACAAGTGGGAAAGGAAATAGAAAGGAAAAGCAACTGGTTAACAAAATATCCCACTCGGCAACAGCTAGAAATTGGCTACCAGGTCAACCTGAAGAATCTTTGCCAAATATATGCTCAATATAAAAAAGGTAAACTTGTGGCTGCAGATATGCTTATCAATTATCATTTATGTAACAACCATGTTGTACCACGTACATGCATAAATACTGCCCAGCAAAATGCAGTAAAACAAACAGTATGATAAGAGAAATCTGAACCCGAAAAGTGCAATGGTGTAACATTGTTCTTCTGAGTTCTGTAGCATACTAATCAAAGTACACATTACAATCACTAAATGAGTATATAATAGGATGGATTACTGAAATATGCAAAACTTAGACTTGGCAATCCCATTGGTGCAAGAGTAACAGAAACTGGAATAAATTGGCAAAGGATGCTTTACCAAAACTAGCAATCCAGTATAATAAATAGCATGGATAAAACCAAAATATTGATTATGATGCATAAATAGTTGCAGTCAGATAAGAAATGTCCACAGTGGCAGTTAGAGGCACAGAGATGATTTTTAAAATCTGAGGAAATTATATACTCCATCATTAACCAGAAAATGATTTATATTAAAGGAGGGATAAATCAATCAACCTGACCTTCTCAACAAGCAGGTAGGTGGTGGAGGATCTACTCATGGAATATTTTATAGAGAAATGCCAGCAAGTTTATTGTTAATTGAGGCATTATACCGAACAGGTGGCACATGTGTCACCTGAACACCAGTGGTCTTGTAGAGCAAGAAATTGATGAGTTGACGCTAGAAAGCACTAACAGCACCTCTTGAAGTTATACAGCTTAATCTATTTTTTTACGGGGTTTTGGAAAAGGAAAATATGATGGAACTCTCATCAATTTTATAAGAGTAAATTTCACAATGGTCTGCCTTTTCTTACCAATGTTTTACATTGGGCTAGGGTTAGGTCAAAATTTTCACTTAACACCATATATATTTGCCAAGAGTTGCACTTTGGGCTAGGCTCCAGGATTTGAGCCCATCTGGATGAGCAGACATCTTCTCCCTCCCACAAGGGCATGCGCAACCTCACCGCCGCCACTTCTGTCGCTGGTCGGGAGTTGAGCGCAAGGGGACGCGATGGGGGTTAGCCAAGGAGAAGGGCGATGCAGCAGGCACTGCTCTGTTGTTGTTTTCCCTTGCTGTCCAGTAGCTCAAGGGGCTGACGAGATTGGCTAGAGGATAGAGATTAAGCGCGGCGGCGAAGTGAGTGGCGGAGTGGTTATTGGAAGGAAAGGCGTTAGAGTTGGGGACGACGGCCATGGCCATGAAGCTGACGGTGGCAGAATCAAGGTCAATGAAACAACATTAGGGGACAAGTGCTTGTTCTTCTTCCCCAGCTCTAGCATGGGATTGACATGAAGTTCGTTTTGCGTGTGATTGACATATCCAGTTGAATTAGGGGCAGGGCATAGCAAACGGTGGAGAAGCTGCGCTCCAGAGTTGGAAGGAGAGAGGAGGCTCCCAGCTTGCCCATTTATCTCCTAATCTCGCTGACAAGTGAGCCACCGGTCCAAACTGAATTTTTTTGCTGTAAGACCTAGCCTAAAGTGAAAACATTGTCTATAGGATGGTCCAAACTAGAACTTTGGTAAATATAACTAGACCAATGTGCAATTTACTCATTTTTTTATAGTTACCAAAGACAGCAACAAGAATAGCCAGATTAGTGATATCCCTAGGTGCTAAGACCTTAGGTCCAAATGTTAAGGCATATTTTGATTGGGCTATGGGAAACGGATCAAACCGCATGAAATGGTTGCCTTGGAATACTGGAGTGTTTTTATGACACCTGAGCAAATGGTAACACATTTAGCAATTGAGCACTATAGAAACTCCTGGTATTATAAGTCCCTTCAATAGTGTAAACTTGACTACCTGAGACAACAAATAGAATGCTATAACTCAAAATAAATGTCAGTACATCAAAAAAACCACACGTACCAGCATAATCAGTAAATTTTGTGCCCCATCTCCAGAAGGAAATACTTTCAATCTTCCCTCAAATTGTCCAGGAATTGATAAAAATGCAGCTGCCTCCGGTTTCTAGGCACCCGCAATCCTGAAAATAAGATAATTTCAACATGGGCTATAAAGATAGCAAATATGAGATATATAGTTTTTTGTTGCTTTGTTTATTATTAATAATTTGATAATGATAAACAATTAATGTATTTCACCTTCACTATAATATACCACCAGTCTGCCACTATAAGTAGGCCTTCATGTTCATGGTCCAGCAGCTTGTTCCCTCTCCAATGTAGGAAATAATGCCCTTGCTTTATATGTGGTTTTGAATGCATTTCCAATAATGTATATTCTAATTAGAAAGGAATAAGGCCAGGCAGTACAGCATATGATGTAATATTGGTGCACGTTCTCCACTCTGGTAATCTTTAACTTTCCAATCAGGCAGACAGGCACCAGTGGAATCATCTTTCCAAACAAGAAATGCTACCCGTTTTGCAGTTTCCTCAACTTTTATGTAAGTTAACAGCTTTCACGACACATGACAGCATAACAGGTGGTATACTGTATGAGAAAGTTTGAAAAATACCATTGTAGAGATACATGAGTTGCAAACTATCATCATATGTGAGAATGACATGCGGATCCGCATGTCAATGACACATGATGGCATTTTTCAACTCTGAGATTTTTGCAAATGGTACCAAGTATGATACTCATAAATATAATAGGAAAAGTAACGGTGTACCACTAGCAAATAAACAATAACTGTACCTAATGACAATAAGCAACATTGAATTGTAAATTGTAGTGCATCACAACCATCTAAAGCAAACTTGTTTCATTATCATTTTTTTCAGTCACTTTCTACTGACTGCTATTGTACACATGTCCCAGAAAAACTAGGGAAATTTTAAACAAATGGTTCATAACATATGTATATAAAGCAACAGGAAAACCACTACCACATATCCCAGAAGAACAAGCTAATGGTATCACATTCTAATGTTTAATTTCACCATTTAGATCAATGGAAATTACACATGCACGGAAGTTGTATGTTTTGTTTCTCAAAGAGTGGCAGCTAAAGAATGTAAGGACACAATATACATCCACATTTCAAATTTTAGGAAGTTCTGGCATAATATAACCAATTTACTGGAGTTATTATGTTGAGCTAAACATTCACGCCTTCAGATTGTGCTGGACTATCTGACTTGTTTTTTGCACTTTGTGTTGCTACATCACCCTCACTGTCAGGAAAAACTTCTGGCTGCAGTGAAGGTGCAATCTTGTTAACTTGAAGCCATGTTGCTTCCCACAAACTGTTCTCTTCACTGGTGCTTGTCTTTGATAAAACCCGATTTGCTTTTAGCACCAGCAGTATGTTCTTCAGTAGCTCTGGGATAACCTCTTGTAGCTTCTCAGTCCTCCTCCCTCTCACTTTGACTTTCATAAGCTTCTCTATCATGTCAAGTACTTCCAACCACAGCTTACTGAAGCTGCTCTGTGATGAAATGTCATTAAGTGACTGCAAGAACACTTTGCATAGAAGTTTTACAGCATGCAAGAGGGACACCTCCATGTTTCTGAAATCCTTCGGTGAGTAATTTTGTGCAATCTCCAGTAATTCATCAAGCAACTGGAAAATAATATCAAATGACATCAACCATGCTGAAGATGGCACTGATATCCCATCAACTACTAAGCATCTGTGCAATGATAATAGCGCATGATTCCTTACTTCCTCCCTCTGGTCTGTGCACACCTTCCGTAGTGCCTGCACTAGTCGCAGCCACATCTCAGCAATTCCTTCCAATATCCTGTCAGCCTCCCCACCAGCTTCCTTAACCTCACGTGACCAGCGTGTAAGACAATTCACTGATTCTGCCATAAGGTTCAAAGCATGGATAGATCTTTCTGCAGAGCCAAGCCGAGACTCTGCAAACTGCCTTGAGGCCTCCACAGAAAGGACAAAGTTAGCAGGGGAGAGGTGTGCTCCCTCAGACATGATAAAAACTAGGGCTTCAAAACCAACATCAGAAGCATCTGGATGACGAGCAGTGATGCAGAGTAATGAAATGATAGTTCGCCAACCCATCTGGGACTTTATATGAGTTGCATTGCCCTTAACCAGGCGCGTAACCTCCTGGGTAATGTTCTCACAATAAGCATCAGCCACACGAGCATCGAGCTTCAAAATTAACTGAAGAGACCTCAGTAAATCATCCACAAGATTCTCCTTATAAGGAAGCAAGCGCTGACAGATGTGCAGCAGCCCAAAAACAGCCTTCTCCACCAGATTACAGGGCATCACTGTAGACTGAACAATATGAGTTATGTGCTCAAAAACACCCTGCCACAAAAGGACAATCCTGTCTCTGTTGTTTAAAGTGACAGTAATTAGAAGCTCTAAGCAAAAGACTGATGTGCTTTCATCATCAAGTGAGCTGGTGATCCTTTGTGGTCGACCTGCCGCCTGGGTGAGGGCTCTTGCCAGATTTAAGAGAGAGTCAGCTTGTAAGAATTTGCTCTCAGTGAAGATGGTACCTATTTGGCACTTCTTTATGGTCTCTGAAGCATTCCTCTGAGCAGCAAGTTGCTCCTCAGTTGGCTGGAACCTAGATTCTTCAGCATCTAAATACAATAGCTGACTAAACCTCCCCATGAGCCCATATGATTTTTTAGGAGTGCTGATTGGCACAACTTGAGGTGCAGCTCGAGATGAGGCAAGCTTGCTAGGCAACATATCTGATGAGGACTCCTGATCATCAGCTGTGTCACCGGTGAGGCAACCAGGAAGTAGGCTTATTTTATGCAATCTTAAAATGCAATCTACTATGTTCCTCCACCCACTGCGTATGTGATCACCATGAGTAGTTGCTATAGTAAAAACAGCCTCGGTTGCCATTCTAGCCTTGGTGTCCTCACCGAAAGTTGTTACAGGATCATTAATATAGGAAGTGTTCAGCAAGGTGGTGAACTTACATAGTGCCACAACAAGATCATTCAACACATCATCAAGATGATAGAATGCCGCCAACTTCGCCACTGATAGAAAACCATTAATGCATCCTGTAAGGAACTCTTCATGCTCAACATTATCAAAAACCACTGAGATAGCAGCAACCGTTGGTCCAGCCATGATAGTAAACATGTCATGATCAAGAAAAGGGAAGGAGTCACAAGCAATGTATGCTGATGTCCTCTTTGACTTCCACATCAGATCAACCCACCGGCTGAAAGACATCTCAGAGCATCCAGCTCCTTGCTCCGGAATGGTTCTGATTTCATTCCGACAAATAGAATAATACAATTCCGACAAGAATTCCCTTGGAAGATCGTTCCCACCATTGATACGGCGATTGTTCTTAATAAAGTCTTCTTCCGTCATCTTCTTCTTAACCCTTATATTGTGCTGATCTGTGTTGAGCATGATTACTGAATATGACAACACCAGAGCAGCATCCCGGTTAACAAACATTTGTGGTGATTGTTCATAATATCTCTCAGAAAAGGCCTCAAGAATCCTTTGTATCTTCTGTGACTCACCAGGCAGCCGAAAAGTTTCCAAGAAGAGCCTTAAGGCAGCATCCAAATTCATCTCCTTGAAGTCAAAGGTTTTAGCAAACTCATGAAGGACCAGAATGGAAAACTCATCATGATTTCCCAGGTAGTCCCCAAGAAGATTCTTATCTAACCCAGGTGTGTACCGGAAAAACAACGCCACACTGCGTGGATCAAGTCTTTCAGGCAGGAGATGAGCCCCTTGCAGGTACTCAAAGCCCTTCTTTTTGTCCCTGTTGAAATGTTCAACACCAACCATTAGCTTTCTCTTGATGCTCTTTTGCTGGTGAACAAATCTAACCCATTGATCAGGATCATTAGTGTTCTCACATTTCAACTGCCAAAAAGGAAAATATTCACTTATTTCAGGCACTGTTTGTTCATGATGCTGAGGTGCATTATCAGTCCTCTCTGCTATTGCCTGAATGACCAAAACCAAACCATCTAGAGCAAGCACATTCAGGGTGGACAAAGGACTTTTCACAGGAAATGCACTTTTAGACAGAAGGTTAGCAAGGTCTTCAAAAATATTACTGGACTGTAAATCACAATCCATATTCGCATACATCTCCGCCATAAACTCTTTCTGCCGACAGAAATCCACTAGAGCCTCCAGAGCAACTTCCTGTTGCTGATAACTAGCACCATATCTACTCTGCCCAAGTCTTATGATAACACATGAGAAGAAAGCCTCAAGTTGTAGCTTAAGTTCCTGACGCAAATGGTAGAAGAGAGTAAAAACAATGCTGCACACGGTTGACAGAATCAAAGGGCTCATTGACAAGCCAAATTGCATTAGATTGCGGAACAGTTCATCTTGTACAAATGCCAGCAATTCGGGGTGTTTGTTTATGGATGAAGCTGACAACTCAATAGCAGAACTAATCAACCCGAGGGCAAATAGTGGCACATCCTCATCAAAGTCAATTGGATTAATCCTTGGATTCACCTCAATGTCTTCTGCTATGTTCAAAAGGGAGCACAAGAATTGCAATATCTCTACCATGCAAGGAACCCCAAACAGCTCACTCATAGCCTGGTCTTGAACAACACCAAATCCACCTCCCACCTCATCTCCAGAGCTATTCAAGCACACAAAATCACTCTTCCCGTTCCCTATCTCTCCATCACTCAAACCTTGGTTCTTGCTACAAGCAGTCTGCAGAAAAATGCTATCACCAGTATTAATGCATTTAACTTAGTACAGGGATATATGAATGAGCCTTCTTACTGCAACATGCTCTTTCCAGAACTAATGTGATGCAAGTTAAATTTAGAATGGCAGCTATTTGAACTAGCGAGACAATATACCATGAACATCTTTAACAAAAAAAATTCACATAATATACATTTCTTTAAACTCACCTAGATGAGCATTGCAAGTTAAATTTATCATGTTTAGTGGAAGACAATCGCAGCATTTCTCATCATGTTTCCAACGCACAAGTAACTAAGGTTCGAAATCTTTACAGGAAGGAATCACACCTGCCCGTCGGCAACCACGGTGGCATCAACATCAGGCAGGCGAGCGAAGACACAGCGGATAACCTCCTGCATGGTCTGGCGGGAGACGCGCTGCAGCAGCTCCCCCTTAGTGCCGGCTTGCTGCACGACGCGGAAGCAAGTGCTGACGATGTTGCAGACATGGCGGTTGGCCAGAGCTGGCGCAGCGCGGCCACGCACGCACGCGAGAAGCACTTGGAGGACCCGAGCCAGCACCGTCTCCTCGGACGCCGGGTCAGTGACCTCGAAGCGGCACCCCGTGACGGCCTCCACGACGGCGCCCATGGCCTCGGCGACGTTGGGCGCGTCGGGGCCGACGAGGTCGAGCGTGAGTATCTTGTGCAAGGACGAGAGCGCGGCGCCCGTGATAGGCGCGCCGGTCTCGTCGGAGCGGACGACGTCGAGGAAGGGGCGGAGGTAGAGGAGCGGCTCGACGTCCCGCCACTGGCGCGTGTCCCACGAGGCGGCGCGGCGGCGCAGGGACTTGAGCCCCGCGATGAGCGGGTGGTCGAGGTGCTCGTCGTCCGCGCCGTCGTCGCCGCCGTAGCGGACGCCGGCCCAGCGGACGTTGCGGCGCATGATGGCGAGCACCGTGGCGACCTCCGACGCCAGCACGCACGCCATCGCCACGCGCGGCGTGGGATCCGATCCCGCCCCGGCGCCTGCGCCTGCGCCCGACGACGGCGACGCTGCCCTCAGGCCGCCCATGGATCTGGGCGCGCGGGGTGGGAGAGACTACGCGGCGGCGTGCAGCTACGACTACGAGGGCATTTGGCAATTGGGATCTGAGAGAGAGGGGGTAGGGGGGATGGTGAGATCTGGTTTGGTGTCTTGCACGGGCTTGGATCTGAGAGAACTCCTTGCAGTAGTCTTGTTTACTCTGTGCTGTTCCATAATTCAATTCTCTTTTTTGTACAAAAATTGGTTTTTATCCTTTCGGGCGATTTTTGTTTTGCTTTAGATTCCCTTGACTTGATTTCTTCTTTTATTTGGAATGCCAAAATCAACCCTACCAAATTTTACAGTTCTAAATTTAACATTGCCAACACTTGGTAAGATTAAGATGTGTAAAATGAATTTGGTTTACTACCTTTGTCTAACTTTTATGAGAGCGAGAATATACCATTACCAAGTCTCGGTAGTGGAAGCTATTTTATGCAAGGTTCATATTGTTACCATGCTAAATTTTTTGTGATTCAAAATTTTGGTAGGAATTTTTTTGCCCTTCATTCACAAACTTAGAAATCATTCTAATTTGGATTAAGTCCGATTTACCCCCATAAATTATCACAAAAGTATGAATTATCCCCCTCAACTCTTATATCGGACATTCTATTCCCTTGCAATAGATGAATTACCCCCCCCCCCCCACCTCTCGACTAGGGATGAAAATGGAGCGGATACGGACGAATAATGCTCATACCATATTTGTTTTCATTTTTTTTTGCTGGATACTGAAACAAATACGGACTATCTTAAATACGAATAAGAATCAAATATGATTGGACACGAATACGGAAATATTTTTTTCTTGAAACACGAAAACCAACTCAACTTCAAATAGAAACATATATCAACATATATAATTAGCTCATTTTATATAAAATGTAGTATAATTTATAAATATTTTTGAAAAATTAAATAATATTAATAGTGTGGACTAGTGTTAAGAGATGAACTACTATTAAAATCTAGAAAGTTATTTTGAAGGTCATAGAATTATAAATAAATATGGCATGTCTCATGACTCTTGTGGATATCCGAATAACATTGTTCACCAGATATCCGAATTATTATACGTATCCGACAGAAACCCCGATACCATATTCGTATTTGTATCCGAGAGAAAATATCCGTATCCGTATCAGTATATGAACTATCTGAGAATTATCCGATTCGAAAAGTATCCGTATTCGTTTTTCTCCAAAGCGAACGAAAACTATCTGCTCCGTTTTCATCCCTACCCCCAACCCAATTGAGAATAGTTTTTATACTACATGGCGCATGGGTGGCAATCTAGTCACCTGCTTAATAAAAAAAAGTGGTGGCGTCGAGCTAATATCAGGTTACAACAGGGGAAATGTAGAGCTGGCGATATCTCGTTGGGCTTTCGTGGTGGAGACATGCCTCCACTGCCACCTTTCTCAACAACAGCGGTGAGGATTGGGAAGGAGCTTGTGATAACAACTAGAACATATGGAGGTGTCATCCGTGGGCCTCTCCGCTCTTTGATGCATGTGCCCTTTGCTCGCCGGAAGAAGGGAGGAGAGGGTGAGGTGGCCGCCCGCTCCCTCAACTCACCAAGCTATATTGCTCAACCAAGAGGGCATAGAGAGAAAGATCAGGAAGGGGGGGGCTGCTAATGGGCGACAGGGCGCGCGCCCAGCCGCCCGCGCAGTCACCTCTCTTGTGCTACAGTATACTACTAGTACTACCTACTACCTCTACTACTACAAGTAGTACTACTACACTGTTGTATACAAACTTTGTGTACGCGTATACGAACTTTGTATACGTAAATACATACATATTTAAAAAACCAAAAACCAAGAAAAAACAAAAAACACCACGTATACAAACTTTGTATACGTACATACAAAAATCTAAAAAAATACATGTATATAAAGTTTGTATACACGTATATAAAAGTTTATATATGTATATACAAAGTTTATATTTTGCACGTATATAAAGTTTGCATACGTATGTATTAAAAACTGAAAAAGATACGAAAAGAAAAAGAAGAAACCGAAAATACGGAAGAAAACAGAAAAAACGAAAAAAGGAGACCGTACACACGCGTCCGCAGAAGAAAACAGAAAAAAAAAGGAAAACCATACGTACACGCGCCGTCTACCGCTCCTCTCTACGCACGACACGTGTCCAGTCGCGCGCTAATTAGTGTTTTCCGAGGGTGGGGGGAGGGTTCAGTTTTAGAAATGACTTAACAAAAGTTTATTTTAATATACTAGTAATATGTTCGTACTAACGTTACGTTACGGTGCCATGATATTTGTTTAATCTAACCTACTTAAAAGTTGAAGTGTCTCATATTAGAGTCGAGCTTCAATCGCATCCGACAACCGCTTTCTCCCACAAGGCCTCAACAAAGTACATGTAGTACTTCTCCAACAACAACGCGCCGCTGTTATCAGTTCTCCATTTTGATTTCTCTATTTCACATCTGGAAGCTATATGCGGCAGTGGGAGCTAAAGGCAGCGACACGTAAAAAATTCCAAGGGCAAGGCAGAGATTTCACGAGGCATCGAGCTCCAAGCTCCAACCGACAACTGTCATTGGTGCTAGGTAGTGAACCTGTGATTCTAGGAAGGAGTAAGGCAAATCATTTTGCCATCAGATCCACCAGATTTGGCCTCATTGCGGTCTTGCGATTCCAAATCCGGCAACTATAACCTTGGCAACAATGGTTACAACAACCATTGGTGTCCAGAATCAGCCGCAATCTTCAACTATTAATGATGGTGGCAAGCGGCGGTTTCTAGTGGCCACGATCGGGACATCGAGCGGCAAAACAATAGGCGAGCGACAAGATTGGGGGACAAGGTAAGGTTGGCAGATTTTTTTTTTCTTTTCATTTGACTGGCATATAGGTCCCCATAAATTATTTTAATTTTTAAGGTGCAATTAGCATTGACATGTGGGTCCTATTATATATTTTCACTGACTATAATTATACGTAAGTACCACGTCAATTGAACACTAAGTCAAACACGCCTCATAAGATGAAACCGTCATAAAAAATCATCGAGAAACTCGATTTACGCTGGTTTTAATGGGTAGGACCTAAATTGGACTTTTTCGAAAATAAATAATATCGGATGTTCTGAGCCCAGCGAGGTTGTGAGCAAGCAAGAACTTGGTTTTTTTTGGTTTGGGAAACCCTAGTACGTGTTCAATTTTGCTCTCAAAAGGACAGCACTTAACGATGTACATAATTTGTAGCTTTATTTTGCCATCTTGCCGTCTCAAACTATATATAATTGGACAATTAAATTATAGGACCAAATATGTATAAATCAGCCATCACATATTCTGTGAAGCATCATCATCACATTATAATGATCAATGCTGACTGTCCAAGCATCTCCCAGTACTGCAGTCTCGAACTCTCAACCTCTGTTGCCATACTAAATTGGTATCAATAAATTGACCCAGTTACTATCTGGACTCTCAAATTTTCACATTGACATTCAATTATCACATTCATTATTGATGTGCAATCTGAATTCAGTCAATTTTAGCTAACTGTAGCTTCTTTTTTCCCTAGACCACCATATTTCATCCATCTAATATAATACAGACCATATTTACAATCTCAATTCACAATTAAATTTTATAAGCATGTATAAAATACAGACCAACAAATCCTCCTCAGGTTTCCGCACATGACAAAATAGTTCAACCAATTGCATCATATCATACCAGTAATCAAATAACAAAAATCTAAATTGGTTCACACATCACTTATATATCAATACAGGACAAAAATATATCACACAGTGAAGGGTAAGGGAGAAGAGATCAAACCAAACATAAGGCAATCTGGGTGGTTCACTTACTGTATTGGCTGAATATGGACAAAACTTACACGAGCAGATTTTACAACTTAAATAAAATATCATAGATGCTGACAAACAGGCATACACCTAAATTCACATGGAGATTCTTGTACCAAAAAATAGAAATTAAAAATCGTAATGTCTTAAGCCTAACATGCCTGACATGTCTTAAGGGTTGAACACAAATCCAGTGAATCCCTCACATAGCCATAACTATGACTTATATGTACATTCCTGCCTAAACGCCATATATTATCTAGATAAGAAAATGAATTACAGATACAAGAGGTGAACTCAAACCATTGCATATTGTTGATCCGTGCATGTGTAGCATGAATGGACTAATGTGTGGCATATCCAAGTGAGCTAGTAATATCAGCAGCACCATGCAGATAATTAGCTAGATTGAAAGGATATTTTGTGTATGTAATTCTTGAATTCTAGATCCCATAAATATTACAGGGTGCATTCTTATAACATGTATATGGAAACTCATAGGAGCTAGATTGCTATAAATTTTTGACAGGAAACAATAGGATCTATAATAATCTGAATTAGGAAACAACATGTGCATAAAGGTACATAAATAAGAAATAGGTCATTAGTAAATACACATTGTCCTGAATAGGCATTGAGAAGATTATTCAGTTATAGAATTAACTATCTCATCAAACAGTTGAAAACAAGAAACATATTAGGATTCCTCAGGAGCATCACATATGAATGCATCAGGTTAAGAAGCTCGAAAGCCAGCTAAATTGTTGTAAGATGCATTCTCAAATTAAATCAGAGAAATATTTTGTTTTTGTGACACAAGCAAACATTAAATTGTGTTGATTCATATAAATGTATAGTGTATGGACATACCTGCAGTGAGGTGTCCTCCTTTCAGCCAAGCGTAGAAATAATTTTGCAGTCTATGATATCTATTGTTAAAGATAAATAGCCATTGTCTTTATCCGTCAGGTGAAATGGCAAAAACCTGTACAAAAATCAATCAGAGCAAAATCAACTACCACATGATTATACATAACAAAAAGATGTGATGATGCAATGTGCAATAAATGGGAAATGGAGAAAGGAAGATAAGCCATTCACAAATTCTTGATGATATCCTCTGCAGTATGATTAAGATGTGAATGATCTTCATATTAGAATGAGGCATCTAATAATTTTACAAATAAAAAGAATATAGCACCAGAGATCTTTTGGTACCAGAAAAATAGCACTGGAAAGGCAAAGACAAGGATAGGTGAAAATATGGATAAAATATCTGGAATATTTAGTTTCTGTTCTGTTCTAAGGCATCTTTTGATGATTTTCCCCATGAAAAGAAATGATGCCAATGGTGTAATGTCAATAGCTGTTGCTTGTGATCACTACTCATTTCTTCCTTCCCTACTCTCTAGAAATGGCCAGTGTCAATATCTCAAGAATCTGCAAGAAACGATGTTCAGACTTTATGTTCTGAAGCAAAATGCAGAAGCAAACATTTAGTTAATAGTCTTCAGATCCTGGATTGAGCAGTTAGTAACGATCAAACTAAGGTAAACGAATTCTCACTTTTTTGTTAAATGGCCGTGCTCTGAATTTTGGGATGTTGGCCAGCATCTCCTCCTCTAGCTCAGCAGAGCTTTTCACTCTTGACTGCACGGACCCTGTGGGAGGTCTGAAACTCAGGTTCCTTTGGCTTTGTTAGCATAAGGTCTTCTTTTTAATGCAGTTGCTGCATCCTCCTGCATTGTGCACAAAATTGCAATATGTCAAAACGCTTACCGTTCAGATGTCCCCTATTTTCAAATACAAATATGAGCATCACGGAAAGAAAAACAACAATTCTGTACAAGTGCAGGCAAAATTTTGTTGGCAATCAGCAGTTCAGCACATCAGGTCTTTACATGGAACTGAATGCCCACACACAAGCTGAGAAAAATGTGTATATTAACAAAACTGGAGAAATGCACACATTCTAAAAATAATAACAAAGGGTGCTAACATGAGAAAGCGATCTGTGGTGAGTTCCAGCCTCCAGGCAATAACAGAGAGGGAAAAAATTTATGGATTTTTACTGGCGACCGAGTGAGAAGGTATAGGAACCTAGCATAATTGTTGGCAGTAGAGGTTATACTCCTAAATCCATGGACGTATGGGCATATTATGCCTTTGCATAACCACAAAATTTAGTTAAGTAGAAAAGAGCAGTGGCTACCTGATTGTATCATGTGCCAATTTCCCTCTGTTCTAGTGTCCTATATGCATATCCATCTACCTTCTATTGATTTTTTTTTTTGCTGCTTTGGAGTACCAAATAACATTATTCATGTTAAACCTAGAGAGCATCAGATAGTAAATTTGACAAATATATGCATTCCCATGCTTTCTATATATTCCAGTTATGTAAAGGAGAGGGCATAAGTATATTATGGGTAGCTTTTCTATGGGAAAAAATGGTTTCAGGTCTCGTACGTCATGCCGCTTTTAGATTCATTTACAGTTACATGGCTATATCCACAGTGCAGGCCTCAAACAGGATTAATGTCCAGCAATCCAGCTGCACAAAAACAAGCCTTCCGTGCAAAGAAGTGAGAAAGAATACAATTCCTCAGGTTCGAGCAATCAAACCTGAGAGGAGAGGTCAGTGAAGGTGAAGGTGAAGATGGTGACAGCGGCGACGCAGTTGGACTTGGCAACGAACACTGAATGGCGGCGGATCGACAGCGACTTGCGAAGGCGGCTAGACGTGGCACTGATGCGACGGCAGTGGAGGGAGGATGGTTGAAGACATCATTCTGACGATGATGCTCGCTCCAACGACGGATGTGCGCGGCGAAGGGGACTCGACGATGAAGACTGAATGGCGGCGGATTGACAGCGACTTGCAAGGCGGCGGCAGTGAACAAAACCAGAATATGAGGGAGATGCGGCGAGGGCGGCGATACGGAGCCGCAGAGCGCGGGGATGTGCGAGGGCCGAGTGCTGAGGGAGGCGATGCGGACGGAGATGCGGGGATGGTGTGGAGGCGCCGTGGGCGACGGTCGATGGGGACCGGGTGGCGGCGGAGCGACGACGACCTGCGAGGCAAGCGCGCCGTGAGCGACGGTGACCTGCGGGGCGGCGGAGGTTAGGGTTGGGAATCGCGAGGGAATGGAACAAATCGGCGAGGGCGGCGACCTGATGTTGGGTCGGCGACCTGAAAGAGGGAGGGCGGAGGCACGGCGACGCGGTGGAGAGCGATGGGCGGCGATGGCGGACGGCGTTGTTTTCTGCGAGAGGATAGGAGCGGGGGGAGGGGATCGGCGCTGTTTTCGGCGAGAGATGGATGGGAGGGAGCCGTCGGATCTAAGTCATAGGAATAATTTGGATCGTTGGTGTGATATGATGAATGATGAATGAGTAAAACCATTTATTGAATTACAAGGTAGATTATATATATATATATATATATATATATATATATATATATATATATATATATATATTAAAAAGGTTCAACAAATGTATAAAATTCTAGCCCTAGAGGAAGAATTCCAAGAAACACTTTCTGGTCTAGAAACAATTGAGTGCCCAAATGATCAATTTATAGAAATAGGTTTGGCGATAGCTTTAAAAATAAAGAAAAGGAAAAATAGCATGGCGACGAAAGAGTTAAATTCAAGAGAGAATCCACTCAGTACCACTGAGTTCGTCAAGTTTCAATAATATACCACCGACTTTGTCAACATCCATTATATACCATCGCCTTTGCTTTAACCTCTACAATTTACCATCGCCGTCCACAGTCCGTTAGCTATACTCCGTTTGTACTGTTATATTTTTTCGTAATGACCGAAATGCCCTTTGAGTCATCTAACCCTAACCAGTCAATCCTCTCCAGCGCCCAGTCAATCCTCTCTTCCATCCCTTCCTAGCGCTAGCACCAGTGCCGCCACGCAACCTCCGCGCCGCATCTCCGCCCGCCGCCGCATCTCTGCCCGCCGCCGCGCCGCACCTCCGCCCACCTCCCCGTTGCATCTTCGCCCCCTCTCCCCCCGGCTGCCACCCGACCCTCTCGCCGCTATGGGCGGCCCTACTCCAACGGGAGAGCCGCCTCCCTCCCTATCGTCATCCCCAATGCGACAGCCGTCCCCGGTGCCGCCCCGACCACCGGCCCCAGCGCCTCCACAACCGCCGGCCACGGCGCCTCCATCCCTTGTGCCGCTGCTGCTGGTGGTGCCGTCGTCGTCAGCGCCGTCGTCATCGTCGAATGAGGTGCTGCCGATGGGAGAAAATGCCCATGTGCTGCCGATGGGAGAAGATGCCCCTATGCTGCCGATGGGAGAAGATGCCCCTATGCTGCCGCCATCGTCGTCAAAGGAAGTCGTCCCGGTGCCGATTGCCGTTGTTGCTCCCTCCATTGGCATCCAAGATGGGTAATTTCCCCTCTCCTAAACTTGTATGTTGTGCATTTCTGGTTCCTAGACTTGTATATTTGTGCATTTCTGGTTTTGGTTGTTAAGTTTATTTCCAATGTGTGGATCCACAGGATGGATCCATATTCCACTTATGTTCTCACGGTGAGAATTATTCGCGCGGGCAGTAGATTTGAGGGTGCATGGGTGTTTGATTGGACAATTGATTCCGACACCACTAATTTTAAAGACTTTGTTGATGACATTTGTGAGAAGTATCCATGGGGCATAGATGAAACTGTAACAGTGCAGTACCTTGATAGTGGTTTGAATCTGTTTTGCACAATATATTCTGATAATGATTTGATGACAATGTTTAAGTGTTTTGAGCAAAATAAAACTGGTGATGTGTTTATCACAATTAATGGTTCAAGTGATGAGTCCATCATTGGCAAGCTGTGTACACCATCAGTTCCTATCCCCTCTCAGGCATGTATTTCTCAGATCAGCAATGAACCATTAGAGGATGGTAATTTGGCAGATAACATGGTGGACATGTATCTGGCCAATCCCTTTGAACATTTTGAGCATGTAGGTGTTGATGAGGAGGATCAATACTCAATTGGTAGTGATACTCCAGAGTCTGATAATAATGAAAGCAATACATCTGATTCTGAATATGTGCCTGGGGTTGATGAGGATGAGGAGGATGATGGTGATGATAGCTCTGATGATGATGATGACTGGGTCACAGCAAATGCCACACCTGATGAAAGTACCCCTATCATAACTTATGATAAAAATGACCCACCAATGAGTAAGGGTACTATTTACCCTTCTATTGAAGAGTTTCGATTGGCAATAGCTCAATATTCAATTAAGCATGAATTTGAATATGCAATTGAGAAAAGTGAACCTAATCGATTCAGAGCGCATTGTCCTGTGAAAGGGTGTAATTGGAGAATCCATGCATCACGCTCGGCTGATAAGAAATCAATTGAGGTAACCTAGATGGTCTTATGTTTTTTTTGTGTGATGATATCTTCTATATAATTGCACCTGACTTTTATTTCTTTTTTGTATATCCATGTGTAGGTCAAGGTTCATGTGGCTGACCATGAGTGTGCAAGCACTAGAAGAGATGAGAAGTTGAAGAGGGCATCCAAGGCATGGATATGTGAGAGGGTGATTGAATGGATGAGGGAAGACCCAAGTGTTGGAACCGCCGAGTTAGTAAGGAGGATAAAAGAACACCACAAGATAAATGTCAACTACAAGAGAGTGTGGACTGGTCAAGAATTAGCACGTAAAAGGTTGTTTGGTGATTGGGACAGCAGCTTTGACAAGCTATATAGGTGGAAGGGAGAAATTGAGAAGAGGTGTCCAGGAAGTTTAATATCTATTGACCACATGACATTCAAGGAGAAGCGAAGGTTCACACGAATGTTTGTAGCTTTCAAGCCATGCACTCATGGGTTTAGAGCTGGTTGTAGGCCTTACTTGGCAATCGACAGCACTCATTTGACAGGGAAATATAGAGGCCAATTAGCAACAGCTTGTGCAATTGATGGCCACAATTGGCTATACCCAGTGGCTTATGGCATCATTGATTCAGAAACAAGTGAGAATTGGATTTGGTTTATGGAGAAATTGCGATTAGCCATTGGTAACATGGATGATTTAGCAATATGCACAGATGCAGGCAAAGGGATTGATTTTGCTGTTGAGGAGGTCTTTGAGGGCGTAGAGCATCGAGAATGTATGCGTCACCTTGTTACCAACTTCAAGCTAAAGTTCCATGGCAAAGTTTTTGATGAACATTTGTGGCCAGCTGCATATGCATGGACAGAACAGTCTCACTCCTATCACATGGGAAAAATTGAGGCTGCTAAGCCAGAAGCAATATTATACTTGAAACAACACCACCCAAGGTAACTTAATTCTCATATGTTCATGCATTACTTGATGCTCCCTGCTCATGCATTACTTAATTCCATCTTCCTTTCAGGTTATGGTCTAGAAGCAAGTTCTCTTCTGCCTCAAAGGTTGATTATGTTACCAATAATCTTGCTGAAAGCTTTAATAACTGGATCAATAAGCACAAAGGCCTGATGTTATTTGAGTTGATGGACAAGATCAGAAGAAAGACTATGAAGATGTTTCAAAAAAGGAAAAAGGTTGCCAACAAGCTGCAAGGACAGATTATACTCCCAAGTGTGATGAGAGAGTTGAATGCTAAATCAAGAGATCTGGACTTAGATGTTGATAGGAGTGATGATTTGGAAGCTGAAGTCACTGAGAAATCTCCAGGTTAGTATTTCAGTCATTGTTTTAGTCTAAAATGTGCACTTTTATAGTTACTTATGGGCTGTATACTTAGGTGGGAAGAGGCATGTGGTGAACTTGGAAGAAAAAACATGCACATGCAGAGAATGGCAAGTTTCCGGAAAGCCTTGTATCCACGCATTGTCGTTCATAACATCAGTGAGGGGTTTGCATATAGACTCTTTTGTAGATGAATGCTATAGTGTAGCTAAGTTTGCAGCTGCATATGCTCCACGTATTCCTGGTCTTACTGACATGTCACAATGGCCAGAGAGTACACATGGCTTCTTTCTTTATCCACCAATTTTAAAGAGAAGTGCAGGTAGACCTAGGAATAGAAGGTGTAAGGGTGGAGCTGAAGGGAAAGGCACTAGTAAGGGTAGGTCAGGTAGCCAAAAATGCCCTATTTGCCACAACTTTGGTCATAGATGGCAGACATGCAAAGAAGCTGATCCAGATGCTAAGGAAGCATATGCTCTTTTAGCAAAAACAAGGTATTTTCCTTCCTCTATTTGATTTCAGCATTCATTACATTGCTATAAGAGACTTTTGTTATAATTGTTGTCAAATCAATCGATCTAGGCAAAAGAGAAAGAAAACAACACCATCAAATTCAAGTACATGTGCTGCCAATACAGTACAAATTGTCACTTCAACTTCAACTCCAACTTTGGTTGGCCCACCAAGGTAACTAGTATAACTTAAATATGATCACATGGTACTCCTTTTCACTTCAATTTCGTAAATCTGATCATTAGTTCTTCGTTTTGGTGCAGCAAAAAGAAGAGGGCAGCTGCACCTGATAGTTCTAGTTGTAATTTAATTACTTGTGCAAATGCAAATGCTACATCAGTGAGGTATGCAGTTCAAATGTTTTTAATTCCTATTCCATCTTGTGATTGTGTTGTGCCTATTCTAATATATGCATGACCTTCTTTCCTTGTAGTTCAAGTGGCCCTAATCAAACACAAAACCAATGTGCTCTCCTTCCTGTAACAGTAACAGAAGTGAGCACACCACCACCAAAAGCAAAGGCCAAGGGGAAAAATAAGGCCATAACAGCACTACCAGATAGCCCATCTATGTCAACTAGAAGTAAGAAGAAATTGAAGAAATTGACATCAACTAGCCCATCCATGTCAACTAGAAGCAAGAGGAAATTAATTTGATGTTACATGTTGTGGTTTCTATCCTGGGATATGTGCTTGTAACATCTGTGCCATTTAACTTATTTATTTAGCTTTTGTAATGTTGAACTTGCTTATGCCAAACTTGGACATTGGATATTATGCACCTTACTGTCAAATTGTGCTATGCACCTTTTATGGATGAATTTCCTTGCCCACATGCTGTATTGCCCACATGCTGTACATTATTCATACTTATAATATGTCCTCATTATTATTTCTAATCATGTTGAGATATTTTTCACATGTATAGTCATGTTGTACATTCTCTCTCAATTATTATCACTCCCAGGACCCTATTTGGCATGGTTATAGTGTTCCTGGTCTTGACACGTCCTAAGGGCATATTTGTCTTTTTCTCAATGCAACTTAACAGTTTGTGGCTGTGATGGTAAATTGTAGAGGTTAAAGCAAAGGCGATGGTATATAATGGATGTTGACAAAGTCGGTGGTATATTATTGAAACTTGACGAACTCAGTGGTACTGAGTGGATTCTCCCTAAATTCAATGCATACAGCGGTATAGCTCAACATTTTGCTACGCTACTTACCTGGAAATCATCAATCGTCTACCACCAGTACTAGCTACAGCTTTGCTCAAGCAGGAATGCCAATGTAACTGAGCTTTGTGTATTCTTCGGTTCTTCCTCTTGAAATGTATATATGTGGAAGAAAAATAAAAGAAGACCAGAGCCTAGCCTATCATTCCATGCTATTTCTAAGCCACTTAAAGAATCAAGACATTGCCAATGTGTTCATAGCACACCATATACATGAAGTTCTCTATCTCAGAGGTTGTTACTGACAGATCAATTTGTCATTCAGCTTGCTGCCACCAAATTTTTGGCCATCAACCCGGGTTGACGGATTGCCTGACCACTGGATGGTTGATTTTGGGAGTCAACAGAGCTTTGTGAATCAACAACACAGCACCTGATCGGCTTCTGAACCTTGCCGAATGACACAGCTTTCTGGGAGTATAGTTCAACAAACCTGCATATATAAAATAAAAAAACGTTTTGAGTATAAAAGTAGAAATAAAGATATGGAGTAAAAGGCTAAAAGAAGTTGCACGACGGATACAAATGCATGGTCCTCTCTGGAATTTTATCCAGAAACCACGGCACTAGTCTAAAAGCAAATTGGACTGAAAACAATTGGAGAGATACTGAGCTCGTGTAAATTGTGTTTTAAATAAAGAAAATGAAAAACATATTATGTGACCGGAAAATGAACTTGACAGTCTCAGAATCCGTAGAGTGGCTATGGAGTGTTTAAGGTTGGTTTAAAAGGAGCTGAAAGCAAACACACAACAACGGTGAAGAAGCACGAAGAATTTGCACATCAAGTTATGTATGCTGCAGTCTGTGTGATTGAAGGCCTGAACGATATAAAAAGACAATAAAGATAACAGGTCAAGTATATTGCTTCCTAGAGGAGGCCTCAAACATGTATTCCATGGGCATATATTAAGTACAATATGACATTACGGTGTAAAGTGCACACGTGTATCTAGCTTAACATGGGGCAATAAATCAACTGAAAAACTATGACACAAAAATCAACGTGAACTTTTCAAATTTTAGTCTAGCTATTTATGGAATTTCATTTTCAGATTCATTGTATATATATTATGTGTAACAAAAACGAGAAAATTCAAACGAATGATTAACTAAAAGGAAAAGGAAAAAAAAGAAAAAATGTAAACATTCAAATGGGAGAAGCAACTCAATATATTTATGGATGCCAATGCATTTATGAAGTTAAATGTCGGTGCCAACCTAAAGGAACATTTAGCTTGTAGGATAGTGCATGCAGCCTTGGACATCCATAGATAAGTAGGGAAACCATTCATACTCAACAAACTTACGTTGAGTTTGAAGTTCAATTTTAAAGTATGCTTTGTCCAAATTTAATCGTGCTGATTAGGGGCCCATGCTGAAGTTGGGTGTTACAGATACATTGTAAAGGTATATCACAACTGATAAGTTGTCTTTTTTCACAGCTAAAGCAAGCAATAAAACTACCATGACCTAAATGAAAACACTTAGAAATAATATAAAAGAATGTACACGGATAAAGCAAATGACCACAACTTCCAGAAAGTCCAATATATATGCGAAGCAAGCATAAGCCAAATTTACAAATTAACGACTAAGCTGGATTGAGAATATGAAACAAAAGCAAACTTGCGTATGAATACCATTCAGGCATCACAATGGTCAAGTGGTAGATGCCAAAAAGGATATCACAAGCTGGTGCAGTTTATGAAAGAGAAGTACTCGGGCTTGTTAATACAATAACAGGAATTTAGCAAGAATTCAGCTTGTGAGAATCAAAGATCTTGCCTCATTATTTGGCCAAATCATGTGTTAAGGGTCAAGTCATCCGATCTACATAAAGATTGAGTTCTATCTCTGTTCATTAGGCAAGAAAAAAAAATCTTTAGTCTCCCTCTTCTGCCTACACTAGTGGTGCGGTGGCCGCCATGATGCTGTCACGCCATTTGGGGTTCAAGGACACCTCGAATAGTCCTAAGGGCTTTTATCCCCACATGAGCATCGCCACGCATTATGTCTTGCAGACCAACAATATACTAACCAGACTGGGTAACTTGCTGAGCAATTTCTGATTGGATAGAGGGGATACCAATATAAAGACAACTGCAAGGGGTCCTGGGTATGTTGTATTCAAAGAGCTAAATGTGTTCCACATGTTACTATTGGCAAAGCTAGAGCGGCAGTAAACCTCAGCCCATATTTGTAAGGATGATCAAAGTAAGGTACCATCCAAACACCAACTTCAGAGAGTAAACTGAAGTCCAGAACTCTTTGACATAAAAGGCATAGACACATACAGCGCTACTATCAAAAGACAGATATTTTGAAGGATTGGTAATGGTGCTTTTCTACTGGCAGTGGTAGCATGAAGCATTCTAAATTTCTGTTATAGTCAAAGATCCGGTGAGGCTCTATAACAGCCCTGGGCACAGTAGCGCACACATTTTTAGCACTCTTATTGTAGTGATCTTCAAAAGTCGCAGCTGTATCTTCAATTATACTGTGCTAAAGCTTCTGGTCATATTATTTACCATAAGAGTTACATGAGCTAGAAAATGGTAGGATACAAAATTCTATTGGTGCAATTGTGTAAAGCAAACGTAAGTTTGATGGATATAATAAATAGGCAACATATCATATGCACACAAGCTTCAGGTGCACTCATGGTCACACCAACATATGCCACCAAAATTCCAAAAAAATGATCTACATGTACTTCTAATCTTACTATACACATATATAAAATTTTAAGTCCAGATTGATTATACATAAATCACAGCAAAATAGAAAATTCTGAAAATTCCTTATACATAGAAGTTGGAAGTTAGCAAAGTTTGTACTTTGTACTAAAATAAATTACCTGGTAGCAGCCTCCACAGATTCCAGTTTAAGATAGGCAAAACCCTTGCATATAGGATCACGAGTCTTCTTGTTTGCAGAAACCGCTGGCTCAATATTTACAAGGCCTGGAAATCCCTTGAAAGCAAGATTCAGGTCCTTGTGTATGTTTTTCTTTTTTGGGAGATTCCAAACACGAACACAAACACCGCCATCATTGAGATCTGTGGCAACATAGAGAGAATTCATCAAGAGGAATGCTTATGTCTAGTAATCATTTCTTAAAACCAAAGAAGAACATGAGGCAGCTGAGACATCTACTAATGAGACATCTACTACTGACGTGTGAAAGAAACCTACAAATTGTAACACGTGTGTATTGAGAGTTTCTGAAATTCTATTAGTTAAATTCTTGCAGATGTTTATTGCCCTTCCAAGTGGGATATTATTTATAAAAAGTTTGGAAAGATCATATCTATTGAAGGTAACACCATAGGGACATCTAATTTGGTTCATGTTCGAACCAAACACCATGAGAATTAATTGATTGGCATTGAAAATGAACAAGTGAGCAATCTGAATTCTAAGAATGGCCAGTTGTTCGTATTTTGTAGGGACTGAGCAATCTGAATTCTAAATTCTAAGAATGACCAGTTTGTTGTTCCATCCAGGATAATTGCATTTGCTACCTCACACTGTGTTTATTTGGTCAACCCATGTCTTTGGCCCCTGTAAATAACTATCAAAATTCATGTTGGCCCTTTATTTAATTTATCCATGTTTCTACTTTGAAAAAGGGGTACTGATCATGGGGGAATTTATGTTTGGTTGATAGCATGGATTTTTACTAATAATTCTTCTAGTATGAATTTTATCTTGAGTAAAATAATTCCACAGCATACCATGTCTGACAAATGGACTTCTGTTGTATAAACCATTGCATCATTATGGGATAAACAGCATAATTTTGGCTGTATTCATCATTCAAATGTTTAGATATCAAAAAGAATATTCAAATGGTATACATCACCGTGAGAATGTAGAAACATCTTAGAAAACAGGTTTGGTAAGGAAAAGAGTAAAGCAGTTAAAATAGTATGCTATGTGTAAATTGAATAAATTTGCATCACAATGAATTACTTCTCTTTTTTCATTCTGTTGATAGATCACCACATAAGGATGACATCTTCTTGTGAGAAATAGACTTTTAGCAACACTGCAACGACTGAAACTAGAGAAATAACATAACAATGGAGCTCAACTGCCATACTACATTGCAAGAACTAATCAACTATGTACTCAGGGGCAGAGGTAAGCGTAGGGCAGCTGAAGCTTTGAGTCCTAGGCTTGCCTCCATAATCATGCTTAGATCCTCTAATCACCATGAAAATTTTGGAGAAAACAAATAACCCATCAGTTGAGCCCTCGCTGAACCCTAGGCTTTGATAATTCCTGGCTCAGCCCCTAAATGTACTATATAAATATTGTGGAGATAGGCAGCGATGATATTTTTGATCTACTACGCTGCTGCAGATTATCAAAGAAACAACGACTGAGGAGCAGAGACTATATGAGTCTCCGGTGCATTAGTGGTGGTAGATAACGTCAAAGTGTTGAGGAGTGGGCACTGGGCAGAGGACAAGTCATAAGCAGCTGGATTTGTGGAATGTTATTTATCTTTTTTTTTTTTTTGCTTCTTTGCGATATATTGTTGAGCGAAAATTCCTTCTTTATCGAATTACTCAGTACCCACAAGGACACAAATGGATAATTGGATATTCATCTGACATAAGTACTGTATTTTGCTAGCTCGCTGCATCCAATATTCCAATTCACTAAGGATACTAAGTCATAGTGGAATCTCCGAACTTCATGTAATGTGCAGCAACAGAGAATTACTAGTAGTATTATGGTTGATGATTCCTAAACAAACTAGTTGATATCCCGTGCTTTGCTGCGGGATATGTAGATGAATGTATGTTATATATTATAAAAATGATAGACATATGTTTAAATAATTCAGAGATGGTGATTTAACATTGCTTGTGTGCTAAGTTATAAAAATACAACTAAATTACAAATGATATATCATGTTTGCATGAGATCTAAAATACTCTAGATAATAATTGCTAGTGGATGATGATGTGGCACACTTGCATGTTGAGCTTAAGGAGTTAGTCAGTTAGTGGGTTATATACAAAGTATAGATAAGGGAAATGAAAAGAAAAAAAAAACAAGCGCTAACCTTCACCCGTTCCCTTGGCCGAGTTGGCCGCCGCGCGGTTCTTGGCCGGCGTCGGCCCGCTTCCGCTGCTGCGCCGCCTGCCGCCCAAACCCATCTCCCGGAGAAGCTGCTCCTCGATGTCGGTGGAGTACGTCTTCCCGGCGCCGAATCCAACCGGCTTCGGCCGGTTCTTCAGAAATTCATCCTCATCAACCTCCACCTCCACCTCCACTTCCTCATCGTCTTCCTCCTCCTCCTCCTCCTCCTCCTCGTCATCCTCATCCTCCTCCTCTAACTCGCCCAAGCTGGTCGCCACGGGCTCGCGGTCCCGGCGGCCGTATTTCCGCAGGCGAGGGAAGGCGAAGAGGAGGTGGGACGCGCGTAGCCGAGAAGGCGGGGGCAGCGAGACGGCGACGGGCGCTGGCGCTGGCGCCGGTGCCGGCCCAGCCGCCGCGGCGGTCGGCGGCGACAGTAGCAGCAGCAGTGGCATTTCGTGTTCCCTTTTTGCCTTTTTTTCCCCTTTTCTTTTTTTAAAAAAACTTCGGTGACGGTCCTCTTTTATCATCGAGAGGGAGGGAGAGTGAACTGCCACCGTCCGTTCGATCCTTATCAAAACAGCATCGCGTCCTCTGCCTCCTCTTCCCCACGCCGCCGGCCGCGCCGCCGCTGCCGCCGTCGCCCCGCGCCCTTCTCCCTCATCCCCGCCGCTGTGAGGTGTCAACTCCGTCGCCGCCTCCCCTGTGGTAGCACGAGGGGAACCAGGGCTCACATGCTACTCGATCGGGGCGTAACTTTGGATAGCCATGGCGGCTATGCTTCTTCGCCTTCATCCCTGCCCTCTCCTCTTTCCGCCGCCGCCACCGCACCCACATCTCCGCCGCCAGCTGGCCGTCTATTCGATCCCGAAATCCTCCTTCCGATCCGCCGCCGCCGCGGCTCGAGCTAGAAACCCTCCGCGTCTGGCCTCCGTCGGTGGAGCCGAGCGACGGCGCGTGGGTGACGATTATGATGAAGAGGAAGAGGACTTGGGACAGGCTCTCGAGAGAACGCGGCAACTTGTCGAGTGCGCGATGTTCGCATCCGTCGCTGGCCTCGCGTACTTCCTCAGCAACTCCCTCGCCATCGAGGTCCGCTGCCTTCTGCCATTCTGTACCCAAATACAATAATAAGTATATTGGGGTGTATTATCCATTTTTTCCTTCTTGTACTGGAAATTTCTAAGCCTCCAAATTATTTATAATCTGTATAAGCTAATGTCTCTTTTTGTTTGATGCAGAATTACTTTAGCTGCTTTTTTCCATTGCCGATTGTTATCTCCTCCTTAAGATGGGGACTAGAAGCTGGCAGGAAAACTGCGGTAAATCCATTCAAATAGTTCACTTAGTCTCAGTATCTTCTGTTTTTGCTACATTCTGAATCACTGATACACTTACTGTTTGTGTTGTCTCACCAGGTGGCTACTGTTTTACTGCTATTCACATTGTCTGGCCCTGTAAAAGCATCAACTTATCTGGCAAGTACCTCTATTCTGCATTTTGATTCATGCGTCAGTGGGAGGCGATTCCATCTTTCTCTTCAAAGCTTCAAAAACCTATCAAACTGCATATTTATCTTGAAATTAACAGCTATTGATGTTACTATTAACATGGAGACTTTGTTGCCTTACAAGGTCAAAGTGGAAATTTCGATTCTGTCATTAAGACAGCGCTAGGGCAAAGAGTGGAATATATTTACACCTTGAAGTAGTTATGTATTGGAGGAAGTAAAAGAGTGATATATTTGATGCCCTGTGTTTAAGGATCAAACTAGTGGTGGAGCCAGGGGCATCGTCAAGCCTAGAATAGCGTTTTCCGGTGATCGACTAAATTTTATAGGTGTCAATGGCTATCAATAGAGGAGACGGCAGCGGTGGAGCCCGGGCAGCCACCTGACCTGCCTAGGAGGTGGCTCTGCCGCTGGATCAAACAATAGGGACAATAGAAAAAAGAACATTCTTTTTCAAGACGATACTTACTGTTTCCTGTTCTAACAAGGGGCACTCTCAACGGATCCTCGATGAACTGGCATGCCACAGTTCTTTTGTGTGTTATCATGGGCAAGCTTGAATCAATAATTCTTAGAAACGATTACCTATATCTTTGCTATGTCAAGGGCTAGTCATTCTTTCCCTGCGCTTGCATCGTACCAATTCATGGATTTACCCCTTCGCAGTAAAGCCTTCCTATACTTTGCTTGATGTGCCTGAGTCTACCTCATTTGCTCCTTGACAATACACCCTCTCACACTCTTAAGGCAACCATAGTAGTACTGGCATAGCTACATCAATACGCAGTTAAGCTTCAACTTAAAAGTTACCTGATTTAGCACCAGGTCTCCTACAGGCAAATGGCCAAATAATAGGCTGTCACAGTCAATCGTGTATGTGTCCAGCCACCTGACCTGCCTAGGAGGTGGCTCTGCCGCTGGATCAAACAATAGGGACAATAGAAAAAAGAACATTCTTTTTCAAGACGATACTTACTGTTTCCTGTTCTGACAAGGGGCACTCTCAACGGATCCTCGATGAACTGGCATGCCGCAGTTCTTTTGTGTGTTATCATGGGCAAGCTTGAATCAATAATTCTTAGAAACGATTACCTATATCTTTGCTATGTCAAGGGCTAGTCATTCTTTCCCTGCGCTTGCATCGTACCAATTCATGGATTTACCCCTTCGCAGTAAAGCCTTCCTATACTTTGCTTGATGTGCCTGAGTCTACCTCATTTGCTCCTTGACAATACACCCTCTCACACTCTTAAGGCGACCATAGTAGTACTGGCATGGCTACATCAATATGCAGTTAAGCTTCAACTTAAAAGTTACCTGATTTAGCACCAGGTCTCCTACAGGCAAATGGCCAAATAATAGGCTGTCACAGTCAATCGTGTATGTGTCATGTGGACTCCATTCAAACATATTGAAGTGTTGTATTCCTGGACTACAATCATATGATTGTCACTAAAGGAAAACAATGTTCCTAGTAGAGTTCACAGGCTGTGGTGATCAATGGTAGAGTTATCAGCCATCAACAAGGGACTTCGTAAAAAGAAGAAAAAGGGGAAATTTATAAACTAAATTTGTGTGTTATGTCAAAATATCAGCAAACAAACATCAGATAGAAGTACAAATCATGTTTGATGTATTTACGGTAGCTTAAAAAAGAGTTGAAAAGAAACCAATAAAGACAATATGTGCCTACAGCAGGGATTATGGAGATCAAAAGCTGTGGAAAAGTCGCAAAGATATTTACAGGTTTGGTACTGAAAAGGATATATGATTTTTCATAAAAGATTCATAACTTGCGTGCCTTTGTTGTTCTTAAATCATGGTAGAAGTCCTGTTTTAGTTGATGTACATATGTTTGACATTCTAGTGTCGATTTTAGACTCTAGATTTGACCTACGATAATTTGAACAAATCTAGGACTTTGGAGGTAGCTATTTAAATTATTAGGATGATGTCACACATTGCGAGAAGAGAAGAGTGTTGGTTGAAGTTAGCTCTGGGTTCAGCTGCACAGTTGTGCAGGAATTGAGACTGTCTACATTGCTACAGAATGTCAGCATGTCAAAATGGTTAACTCTGGGTGCAAGGTGAATCTGGCTTGTGAGGCTGCCAGCCTGGGCTTTAGATACACATAACTCCAAGGTGTACCGTAGTAAATAAAACAGTTGATGGTGATGGCTTATTTGTCACTACTCTCTATCACCCCCTCCAGCTGACAAGTGGTACCTTTGAAACTCCGGTGAAAAAACAACTGAGACACTGAGTGCTGGGATAACCAGCAACCTCATGCTACAACCTAACACTTGATAATCATGCAAAAAGTTGTAACATGTGTGCATATGCTTGTTCGAATCCATGTTTTTAGGCGTACTGTAATCCAAGTAACATGCTCTTTCTACTATGCATCCATAGCTATGTCATCACCAACAAGAGAGAACTAATGCCTGTACTCAATAAGAGTCACTCATATAGTTTATATAGGGTTGCTTATCATCTATGAGATCTCAAATATTTAAGTGACTATGCATTTTTTATGAAATTAGGCTTTTATTTGCATTCTTTAATCCATTACCTGACTGAACACATTCTCTCGTCCCTTGCACTTGTGTTTTCTGCAGCTCATGCATGGAGTAGTAGGTCTGGCCATGGGTACTATGTGGAGGTGAGGAATGCGAAGGTCAAAGATTGAGGCACTTTCTTTTATTATGGGCTCTTTTCACTAGAAATCTCAACTTATGTTTGTGTATATGACATACATGTATGCAACTGTTGCTTCACAACAATGACTCAATGTTACATTGCATTTAAGAATAATCATTTTTTTTTCTCCTCTATCCTCAGGTTGGAGACCAACTGGATTGTTTCCATCATACTCTGCTCAATTGTAAATTCTCTTTTCTAAACTGGTATTTCCTTCTCTTTAGATGTTTTATTGACCCAATATGTGGAATCTATCATCCATCTCATATGCTTTGGATATGTACTTGACAACTCAAGATAAACGTATTAAAAGATTGGGATAATTACTTATTCGACCTTATTTTGAAGCCTAACTACCAAATTGACCATACATTTTCAGGTTTGCTCATTTGACCTCGTTTTTCAAAATCGAAGCCACCGTCTGACCTTGTTTTCACTAGTCCGTTAGGTGGTTAGGGTTTCCATTAGAAAAAGAAAAAAATAGATTTACTTGCATGAACTGACCAAAATACCCCTGATTATATAAATAACCTCATCCGAATCTTATTGGCTGGCCGGCGCGTGGAGGGACCAGGAGCGGGCCAGCAGCGGCGCTGACGAGCGAAGAGAGGGACGACGGTCGGCGCCAGCGCATGGAGGAGCAGCGGCGGCGGCTGCTGCCACGCGGAGAGAGGAAGGGGCAGCACCGGCGCGCAGATGGGCGGCGGCGCCGGTGCGCGGAGGAGTAGCGCGCCAGCTGTTGCCGCAAGGAGGGAGGGAGGGGCAGCTCCAGCGCGTGGTGGTAGGAGGAGCGGTGGGGCCGGCGCCTGCTGTTGCCACACGGAGGGAGGGATGGGCGGCTCCACGCACGGAGGGCTGGTGGCACTGGCTGCTGCCGCGCGGAGGAAGGGAGGGAGGGCCAGCTCTGGCGCTCGGAAGGAGGAGCGGCGACGCCGACGCGCGGAGGGAGGAGGAGCAGCGGCGCCAGCGCGTGTAGGGGCGGTGGTGGCGGTGCGTGGATGAGCAGCGGATGGTGCGGCGCGGATGGGGAAACGCGCAGGCCAGCGCTTGCCGTGTGGATGGAGCGCACAGCCGTGTGGACGGAGGCGTGCAGTCCTTGCCTGGCTCGGTCGGAGGCGCGCAGAGGGGTGGATCCTAAGTGAGGCGCTCGTGCGGCCCACATCCTTGCTCGTTCTCTCACTCTACCCACACCTCCTCTTTATACCTTGTTCTACTAGATCTGGAAGCTGCTTTGCTCTTGTTTTGCTGATCTAATTTAATAACCTCTCTTGTTTTACATGTACTAATTTCAAACTTTTTTTTTTTTGCTTTGGGGTGGACACAAATTTGAGCTTCGTGATTTGCTTTGGGTAATTGTTGGACGTGAAATAACATATATGCTTTTTTTCTTCAGCGTGCAATTTTATGGATAATATATTTCCAAAGTTAAAATTCAGTCATATTTCCTTAAGTCTATCAAATCTAACTCAAATTCACACACAATTTGTCAATTCCAAGTCAAATTTGTCAAAACTTTCATCACATACAACGAGTACACAAAACTGAACCAAATAAATAAAAACTCAGAGAGTATACTCAAAATGAGCAAGGATATAAACGGTATTTGGCCCCTAAGTTAACACCGTTAGGTTGGCTTGATAGAATAGGGTCATAGCTAATGTTCATTTTTGAAAAGCGGGGTCAAATAAGCGAAGTTTAGAAAATAGGGTCAAATTGCTAGTTATTTTTACTTTTACTTCCTCTGTCCCAGAAAAAGTGACCGCTTTACTACTTATGGCCAAATTATGAGGGGGAGGTAAATGACCTAGATGGCCCCTATTAAATGAGTGTTGTTTGGGAGTGAGAGGGTAGTTGGGGATAAGATTGTAAGAAATTTGAATTAGAAGTAGTTGATGAGACTAGTACTACTCTAAAGTGGTCACTTATTTTGGGACAAATTTTGAATCCAAAGTGGTCACTTATTTTGGGATGGAGGGAGTACTTAATTTAATTTTAGTCTATACATTTACGCTAAATCAAACTGTCTAGATAAAAAGCTTTGTTATATAAATGCACATCTTGTTCTATATTTCACACCTCCAATATATCTTTCTGAAGAGCTTTCCTCTTTTGGCACAGTTAACAGATAGTATCTTGGTGCTAGTTCTTCGCACAAAATTACTGGGCAAATTCCTACTGGCAACAGAAAATCTTGTGTTATTTTTAGTTCCAGGGAATGAATTTGCATATTGAATTTACCATCTGTCCTGAAGCAGCACATCGCTGTTTTTTTAATGCGTATCTAATTTGACAAAGAGAAAATTTGCAAGTGTAAGAACAGAGAGAACAGATAAGAGCTGCTGTGACAACAGCTCGTGTTTGTGGAGGAAGGGGATAATCCAAGGTCCAAATAATATCAGGATCCAGGATCATTAAGTAGAAATAAACATACATGTAGTTTTGGTTGACAGTGGCACTATATCCAATTCTGGATGGGAATTTTCCTAGTGATATACCACCTCTGTCCCAAGTATTTGTCCAGTTACACAGCCAGGATCCCTAATATTTTGGGAGGGAGGTAGTATTCAGCTGACATGACCTATGCCTTTGTTATTCTTTTACTGTGTGGATAGAATTTAATCTAAGCTGTCAATTTTTTATTAGAATTTAATCTAAGCTGTCAATTTTGTTATGCAGACCCGGGCTCTAGGGGCTTGTGGATACGTTTTATTGTCGTCATTTCTGATAAGAGAGAATATTCTTGGATTGGTATCTTCACTTATCTATTCAACATTAAGATTGACGGAAAGATAATATTTGTGTTCAGTAACTTTTGCTCAATTTCAGATAACAGTCAATATACATGCTTCCCTGACATACATTCTGGCGGCAGCTGGGGTGAACACGATTCCTTCCATGGATGCAATTTATGTACTCTTTGGAACGCTGGTAATGTTATGACAAATTGTGCTTATTAAGCGAGCCATTTTTTTTCTTGTTGTAACTTTGTTTTCTGTTGCAGCTTCTACTCAACTGTGGATTCTTTATCTTCCTACTACATATAATGTATACAATATTCCTGACTAAGCTCGGAATAAAGCCTTCATTGAGACCTCCAAGATGGCTGGACAAAGCAATTTGAGTTTACAGGTAGAGTGGCAACTTACTCCTTTGTACCTTGTGCGCTGACTGAAACCGGAGCATTCAGTGTCACAATGCTTCCTAATGTAGATTCCGCAGAGTGTCAGCGCTGAATTCGTCCCCTGCAAAATGATAATTAGTGTCCTTTTTCTTTGGCCATGGTACATCCTAGATCTGTAGGTCTTCTTTTCTAACGAAGATCAAGCTAAAAGTTAGGATACGTAAAGCAAGAAAGATCACTGTTACTACATGATTAATTGAGTTTAATTTTTACGAACTTGAAAAATAGATTTGTTTGATATTTTAAAGCAAAATATATATAGAATGTTGTACGAAACACACCGTTTAGTACAGTAAAACGCGAGCTAAGAAAAACAAGTAAAATGTGTCTTAATCAGTAAAGAACACCATGCATGTCATTGAGTTACAGCAAAGACGCAAAGGGAAGGGATTGTAGTGATAACGTGAGAGGAGATCCGTATATACATTGTGCACGTCCCAGGCCGGAGGCAACTCTGGTTAACTGGTTCCACTGGTTCCATGAAAGGGAAGAAGTATATGGCGATATGGAGGCCGAATGGGTCAATCTCTGGTCTCGCCAATCGAACTCGAATGTCCTAATGGCGGATTAGCGGTAACCGGGTTTCACATTTTCGATTGATATTCGAACGAAATATCGAAATCTCGAACCACCCCCAGAACGCTCGGTTTGTATCGAATTTTGTTTTAGATTTGTCAAAATTCTTGAGATATCTTGAAATTTGTTATCTTGTTGAGGTTAACGTGAAAACAAGCAAGACAAAATAACGGTTTTTATTTTACCATTTGTGCATTTCTATGTAATGTAATACTCCATCCCCTTCAAAATATAGTAACTTATAGTATTAAAATTTTAGTTTAAATATAGCAACTTTTTTCATACTTACTTCAACCATTAAAAAAATGTTTATCTAGTTTCTCTATCTACTTTTCCATCTCAACTAATCTCAATAATCCGTCACTTATTTATTTTTCTGATTATATGACACAAACACGTACACGAACCCACTACACATGCGATACCGCATGCACATAACTACGAATACGTCCCCTAACATATGTTTAGAGACAAAACCAGGGCCTGTTCTCGTAAGTTTCTCTTGAAAGCACACTCAAAGAGACGGAAATCGTCGATACATTTATGATCTCACTAAATTTATGTTAAAGGCCCAATTATGTGAATATATATTCATGATAGTTAGGATTGTACCCTAATTGATGGAGTCATAGACCCACGACTCCATAATCACATCACTGTTTCTTCTCTAATCTTCTATTCAATTTTACATTTCTTCCTAATTTTTGTGAAAAAAAACTCCAGTACTTTTTGAACGTACGGGAATAGTATTCTTGAACAATTTTTCCAAGTACAAATCACAGTTTGAGTTGTCCAGATTTTTTTCTTCCCTCCAATTTTCTTTGCCTGAAATTGCCTGGTACGAGCATCTTTAAACAAACGGTAGAGCAATGCAGGAATCAGCCAAAGAGGATACCTCGGGCACTTAAATCTACAACAAACCCGAAGAATCAAGATTGGGATATCCTGCATCCTGACTGATCACCTTTGGAGTAGTATTATACTCGCTCCGTCAAAAAAAAAAAGATAAACCTTGGTTTTCGTGTCCAATGTTTGACCGTCCGTTTTATTTAAAAAAATTATAAAAAAATTAAAAAGATAAGTCACGCATAAAGTATTAATCATGTTTTATCATCTAACAACAATGAAAATACTAATTATAAAAAAAAATCATATAAAATGGACAGTTAAACTTTGGCACGGAGGTTTGCTTTTTTTTTTTTCGGAGGGAGTGTATTGATACTTTAACTCATCCGAATCCTTTGTTTTGGTCATCATATAAAGTGACCCAAATCTACATGCTAAAACCTTGGCTCTTGGCCCCCACGAAGGGCCAACGGACATCGCTCCAGAGTTCAGACTGATAAACAGAGCAGTATTGCACCCGTCCATAAACACAGGAGATTCTATCATGTCATTTAGGGGGTGTTTATATCCACGAGTGTAAAGTTTTAGCGTCTCACATCAGATATTATATAGGGCGTCGCATGAGGTGTTCGGGCACTAATATAAAAAACTAATTACAGAATCAGTCAGTAAACTGCGAGACGAATTTATTAATACTAATTAATCCATCATTAGCAAATGTTTACTGTAGCACCATATTATCAAATCATGTCGTAATTAGGCTTAAAATATTTATCTCGTAAATTAGTCGTAATCTGTGTAATTAGTTATTTTTTAGTTTATATTTAATACTTTATGCAGGTGTTCAAACGTTCGATGTAACAGGGTGTAAAATTTTTTTTAGGGATCTAAACCGGCCCTTAGCAAAATTTAAGAATTTTAGGTTGTTTAGCAACGTGGGTGCGTTCGTTTCTCGCTTCTCTCATCCTCTACCTTTCGTATTTTTTAAGTAAGCTTTCCAAAATAGTACCTCCTTCAATAATTAATTTTTTTATATTTTAGGATAAATTCTGAGGGCTAAAAGTTGTTAGAACTACTATTTATTCTGAGCGCCAAACATACATTAGCCTAGGCCCACCTCACCCCATGTCCCGTCATCCCACTCCTACCGTTGTCGGAGTAAAGATCTACTCATATCGCGCGCCTCTACCACCCACCTTTCTTCGAGTAAACGATTTACTTCGATAATAAAAACAACTTCCGTGCTTCCGATCCCACCCCATGTTCCGCATCGTGCTCCTACCATTATCGGAGTAAATGATTTACTTCGATAAAAATAACTTCTCTACTTCCGGTGTATATTCTATTTTTCCTATACCCAACCAACCACTCTCGCCCCCACTGCATTTTTTTTTCCTTTTTTTTCGGATCTGAATCAATCCACCATCCCAGCCCACGGATCGGCGACACACCATGGAGGAGGACGATGACACCGTGTCGGTTGATGGCGGTGGCCGGCGGCGGTTGAGGCGATGGCACTGCTTTAGCCCTCGCTGCTAGACGCTGGGCAGCACCTTAACCAGCAAGGAGGTGTTCATCTGGGCCAATAGCAACAACCAACGGCTGCTCCACATTGGCGACATTGATAGAACAAGCAAGTAAGGAAATGATACTATGATTTGCATCTGCATATTTTCCTTCAACTTCACGCATGAAGCCCTAATTTTTTTTGCAAATCAAATTAACGTGCAATCTCAAATATTACCTGATCTTAATTGATGGGCTGCACAGGTCCTACATTTGCACATCGTGCTCCATGTGGCTGGCCACAGAGGATAGAGTGGAATCCGCCGGTGATGGAGGATGTTTGCTATTTTTCTTTTGCTCGTTATCTCTATTGACATGAACGAGAATGTTTTTGCATTTTTTTTTGCTTGCTAGATGATGGATGGCTGCTAATGCGCAGCGTCGAGCTCATCTCTAGACCACACCGCTACATCCTTCCATGATTCCATCGTCGACTACTGCTCGCCACCTGGTTGCCCTCTCCACTACCAGTCACAAGACACAGACCTCTCTCTTCATCCTTATAGCAAGATCCAGCAAGCCACCAGAAAGATTTTTGACTGAACCATTTTTTTTCTTTTCTAGTTTGATTCACCTGTGAGTAATTTTATCGCTTGTGTGATTGAGCCTGCAATTTTTTCATTCATACGGCTATTTTGTGAGACAGATCAACAATACTCTTAGTACCAGTTTTTACTATTATACTGTATATTGAACACATTAGTAAACATATTACTACACGGTGGCTACGAGATCATGGCTATATCGAGAGGAAGGTGGTAATTGTTTTACTCGCAGACCACGAAATCTCAATTTATACTCTTATACTGTGTATTGAACACATCAGTAAACATATTACTACACGATGGCTACGAGATCATGGGCTATATCGAGAGGAAGGTAGTAATTGTTTTACTCACAGACCACGAAATATAAACAATATTTATAATATTGGTAAAAGAATTATTAGCGTTATAAGCTGGTAGTAATTCTTTTACGATCATTTAGGTATAGCGTCATCCGATGTGGAGGCATTCATGCGAGTAAATTTATTACTTTTGAATGAGCAGATGTGGAAGGCTGGGAGTAAATGAAAAACTCCACAGAGTAAATTCGTTACTTTTGAAATGGGCGGAGATACTAGAGAAACGGAAAACTCGGAAAGAAAAACTAGACGGTAAATAGTTTACTAAAACACGAAAACATAAAAACTACATAAAAAGAACGAAAACAGAAAAATATGGATCGTTAATATTTTACTGGGCCTATCGATAAAGCATGAATGAGATGGAAAGAGAAAAGAGAAACACGGAAGGTGGGGTGGTAAAAAAACAAAAAAAACGAACCGAGAAAAGGTGGGATACGGAGAAAAGGTGGGGTGGTAAAAAAATAGGAAAACCAGAAGGAGAGTGCGTTGTGCGACGCTCGAACTAATATTCTGCGCTGTAGCGCACGGATTAGTGCTACCGAAAAGTTGTTATATTTTGAAATGGAGGGAGTTTTTTTTTGGTTTTTTAGATTATAAGAAAAAGAACAATGAAGAACATAAAGTCTCTTACCGATATATCTTAAGTGGATTTGAGGAGTGGGGAGAGAGGAGCAAGCGCAGCGCTCGGGCTCGGGGAGGGATGGAGCTGTGGGTGGGTGGGTGGGTTTTGGGGGGGGGGGTTCATTTGCACGCTCCCCCTGCCACATTGTGTCATGGTGATAGGGGTACGACGCCAAGGATGCTGGTGTAAGTTCCGTTAGACCACGACACTAGCAACTCTGGTATCTCAAAAGGATTATTTCTCGGATAAGTTTTTTAAAAGGATCAAATTATAAAAAAATTAGAAAAACAATTGATATGATATGATTTAATGAGAGAAGAGAAAAATAATATAAACTAAGTGAGGGTAAGGTATACCCTCTACCCTTCGATATACGTCACATATCGATATGGTATACTTGCGCATATACGGACGTCTTCGGTACACGTTAAGGAAATTCGCCATGGAGTTCACAGATGGAAGGAGTCCTACTCGGACAAGACTGGGTCGTCATTGTATCGTGCCGAGTCCGATGTCTTCGAGTCCTACTTGGAGACCAGTTGACCTGCGATATAAAAGGGACCCCCCGGGAGGACCTAAGGCATCGAATCTCATAGCCAACACATCCACCACAACCTACGGAGTTGAAGCCTACAGGAGCCAAGTCGCCGGGAGATCTAATCGGACCTTCTCGATTACGATCTCGGCGGTATCATTGAGTTCCGCTTTCCCTTTGTAATCTGTGGTTTCCATCATATAATCCCATATCAACTGGAGTAGGGCTATTACCTATCAAGGGGCCTGAACTAGTATAATCTTTGTTTTCTGCCTGCTGGATGTCGTATTACGTAGATCCTCGTACCAGCGTACCCCAATACCCTCTATATCTGGTCTACGGGTATCCCCCGTCGACAGTGGCGTGCCAGGTAGGGGGACTTGGTGCTCAAGGTTCTACTACTATGTCATCCAGCTTCGTCGACAACAACGTCAACACCAACCTCAACCTAGGAGTTCCCACTTCAACAATGCTGGTGTGGACTCAAGTCGGCGAAATCGTCTTCCCGGTTTACATCACGGTGCCGCTCTCGGCCGGTCCATCAATGACCGGAAGCGAGAACGCAGTGGCTACAACCCAGGACGACTCCATGTCGAAGGATCCTCCGGCCGAAGCGGAGAACGGAACGTCGACGACATCCGAGCCCGAGAAGGATCCTAGTGCGGCCAAACCTTGTCTTTCCGACAAGAATCACGAGCCGACGAGGATGACTTCTGAGGTGACAAGGTCCTGGTGTCCTATCCACAAAACTAGAAAACACACCTTGCAAGCCTGCTGGGTTTTTCTCAACGTCCACGCTGAAATTCGTGCCTGCAAAGAGCGTGGAATCCAGCGTACTTCTCAACCCGTGTTGTCTATTTTCCTATTCACAAGACAAAGAATCACGACCTCTCAAGCTGCAAGGTCTTTCTCAGCGCCATGAAGACGTCACCTCGTAAGGTCCCGCAGTCACGCATCCCCCTCAGGGATGAGGACAAGGAACAAGGAGCGACACTGATTTCAGATCGATTTGTTGGGGGTAATCGACATCGATCCCCACGAACCATCAGTCTTGCACCTGCTCGAAAACTATGGCTCATCGTCAACGAGTACGCCGCGCGAGGTATTGGCCATCGACGAGACTGGCACGTCAGCGCGCGCCAATGCGGAAGCGGAGAATTAAGTGACTACACCGGCCCAGCACATCAGGGCCGTCAACGCAATACTAAGGGAAATCCCCTACGATCCCGTTCTGAACGACGATCTCGCACGATGGACAGAACGGTTACGGGAATCAGTGACCAACCACAGCAACGCGTTCGAAGAGGCCGCTGCTGCAGCGCACCCAGAACAGCCACCAACTGGCGATGCTAATGGTGAAAACCCTAAACAGCAGGAATCGCCTCATCGAGCCACCCCTCCACCTCGCGGCACCGGCGATCTCCGCGATCACCTGAATGGCCGCCGAGAGGCGCGATGCGCACGAGACAACAAGAACCGTTCCCGACATCGCGTCTCTTCACGGCGTCACGATAACGAAGAACGAGGAGGCCGTTCGAGCGAAGACCGAGACCGTGATAATTGCCACAATCGCCACGATCATGACGATCACGAACGGCGGGTGCTGGGCGATACTGGTCGAGGCTATCGCCATAATGACGACGGCGATGGGAATCGGCGCCGGGACAACAACGGGAGACGACGACAGGATTCTCGAGAACCCGGCCAACGTCCTCGTAATCGTACACCGGAACCAAGTGACCCATCGTCATCGTCGTTGTCTTCCTCATCCTCATCATCAGATAGACATCCACGAAGGACGTACGATCGCCGACAACCCACCGCCCCCAGCGCTGGGTGTAGAGCTTTCGGTCGTTCGCTGCGTGATGTCCAATGGCCTGAGAGATTCCGACCAGGAGCAATAGAGAAGTACGATGGGAGTATCGACCCAGAAGAATTCCTCCAGGTTTACTCCACGGTACTCTACGCTGCCGGAGCGGACGACAACGCATTGGCGAATTACTTGCCAACTGCATTGAAGGGCTCTGCGCGTTCATGGCTGATGCATCTCCCCCATACTCGATTTCTTCGTGGGCAGACTTGTGGTAGCAGTTTGTCGCCAACTTCCAAGGAACTTACAAGCGCCACGCGATCGAAGACGACCTACATGCGTTGACACAGAACCCGGGTGAATCCTTGAGGGATTATGTTCGGCGCTTTAATGAGTGCAGAAATAGAATCCCTGAAATCACCGACGCTTCTGTAATCCGCGCCTTCAAGTCCGGTGTCAGAGATCGATATACTACCCATGAGTTGTCAACGAGACGCGTCACGACTACTCGGAGATTATTCGAAATTGTCGATCGATGCGCCCATGCGAACGACGCACTGAGACGCAAGAACGACAAACCGAAGACCGGAGGAGAGAAGAAATCAGCCAAGGACGCACCGGAGTCAAGCAAGAAGAAAAATCGTAAAAGTAGGAAAAGGAAAGCTCAAGCGGAAGTTCTCGCAACAGAATACGCGGACCCTCCCAAGCGCCCAGACCCACAAGGCAGTGACACGAAGAAAACATGGTGCCCTATACACAAGTCGGACAGACACTCTCTAGAAGATTGCCTTGTTTTCAAAAAGTCGCTCGCAAAACACATGGCATTGGAAAAAGGCAAGCGAGTATGCGTGGTCGAGAAGGACGCTGAGGCGGCTACTCAGGAATCGGACTCAGCATACCCAGACTCCGATCTCCATGTCTCGCACATCTTCGGAGGTTCCACGGCATACTCCTCAAAGCGAGAATACAAGAAAGTGGAACGCGAAGTCTGTTCGACGTGGCAGGGAGCTGCGCCCAAGATGAAGTGGTCTGAACAGAAGATAGAATTCTCTGAAGAGGACCACCCCATGTAACGCCCCGATTTTCGTTCGGGATTAAAAATCAATTAATAATGCATTTCTAGAAATTATATTAAAAGTTAAATCAATTTAATCAAGTGAAATTATAGAGGAAATTAAAATTTCCTTTAAAAAAATCTTTGGCCGGGAATATTTTGTAATATTCTTTGTGCCCTAATGTACTCTCCGGAATTTTCCGTGAATTTTCGGAGCTCGAGAAATAGTTTTAATAGCACAAAGATCATTGCATCAATTAAAATAAAAAGAAAAAAAAATCCTCCTTCCTCTCTTTGGGCCCCTTTCGGCCCAATCCCTCCTTTCTCTCCCGCGGCCCGCGCGCCCCTTATCTCTCCCTCTCGGGCCGGCCTCCTCCCTCGGCCCGCTCGGCTCTCTCTCTCCCTCAAGTCTGCTTTACCTCCCTCGCCCGTTTTCCCCTCTTTCTCCCCGACAGGTGGGACCTGAGGCCCCATCTGTCATCTTCTTCTCCTACCTCCAGCTCCATCCCCAACCGCCGCCATGGCCGCCAAATCCTCCCACGTCGCCGCCTCTCCCGCGCGACTCCCTCTCCCGCGCGTGCGTGGACGCGGTCGTCGCCCACGTCCGCACCGTTTCCCCCCCCACTCTCCCCGCAAAATCCGGCCACGTCGCCGCCTCCCGCATCTCTCTCTCCTCCCACGTTGCCGGCCGGTTTCTACCTCTCTTGGGCTCGATCCCGCCTCCCCTCCCCTATAAAAACATTCCCCACACCTCCCTCTCCATTTTCCCCTCTCTCCCGTGCACGAAAACCACCCCGCCACCGTCGCACCTCCCGCCGCCGCTTGCCGACGACCCTCCAGCCGGTCGCCACAGCCGCTCCCACCACCGTCGTTCCGCGCGACCGCCACCAGCGGCTTCGCCGCGTCATGCCACACCCCGGCGTCCGCTCCATTTCCCCTCCCCGCCTCCGAAGCACCGTCGCCACGCGCACCACCTCCTTCCACCGAAGCCGCCGACTCCAGCCGGCCGCTGCCGCCGCTACCGCCGTCCCCGTGCCGCGCCGCTTGCATCGCCGGCCTCGCCGCGCTTTGCCGCATCCCGTCCACCGCTCCGCTTCCGCAATAAACCACCCGGGCACCGATTCCACCGTGAACCCGAGCTCCACCGCCACTTTGCCGACTCCAACAGCGCGCCACCGCCGCCCTAGCCACCAACAAGCCACGCCACCGCCTCTACTGCGTTCGCCGCGCTCCCCCGTACCCCGGCCGCTCCTCCACCTTCATTGGAGACCGCCGAATCGCCGCCGTCGTCTCCCTCCGCGGCCGCTCTTTCCGTCGCCGCGCCTCTCGGTGAGCCGCCTCCCTCCTCCTTTTCCTCTTCGCCGGCCGCCCGCCGCCATTCCACGTCGCCAGCTGCTGCCGCCGGTGGCCGCATGCCGCCGCCGCGCCTTGGCTCGGCCGGGCCGGCTTCGTGCCGCGCCTGTGCCCCTGGCTGCCGCTCCCCTCGGCCGCCCGATCGGCTCAGGCCGATCTGGGCCGTCCACGTGGTGGACGCGCACCCGAGGCCACGTGTGGACCATGTCCACCGTGCGCCCTCCCCCTTTGACTCGCTGACATGTGGGGCCCACGTGTCGGCGCCGGCCGCCCCTTGCTGACGCCAGCGAGGTCCATTTCCTTTGTAAAAATAAATAATAATTGCGCAATAAATCGAGTTTAATTCTAGAAATTCATTTAAATTGCTCAAAACTTCTAAAATTCATATCTAATTCATTCGAACTCCGAATTGAGCCATTCAACTTGCAAAATTCATCTAAAATTGAGCTCTACATGTTTGTTTACTTTTTATGTACTGTTTCCTTGGTTTTTATTAGAGTTTTTCCTCGTTTTGCGTGCCAGCGTGTAGTTCCCGCCGTTTCGGAAGATCGCGGTCGCAAGGATAAGAGTTCGGAAGATTGTTTGAAGAAGAAAGGCAAGTCACACATTCCCCTTGAGCATGTTGATCCTAATTTACAAATGTTTTACTGTTTGCAAATAAATATGCATATTTTGCTAATTACATGGGTCAGGGTTTTACCTATCTGCTCGCTTGTGCCATGTTTACTTGATATCTGTCCTTTGTCAACCATGGGTAATAAATCGCCTAGCTTGTGTTACTTTGATGACCTAGCTAGAACTATATGCTTAGCCATGCTTAATTACCACTAGCTCAGTCGATGGGATAATTGCAGTATTAGACCTTTTTAGTATCAGAGTGAGCTGCGTGCTCGAGACATCTGGCCATGCTTCATGGTCGTAATTATCCAACTAAAATGCAACTGAATGGTGGGCTGTGGGTGCATGGTTTTTGTTGGTCGCACCCATGGCAGTTAAGGACCGGTTCGCGGGATGTCCTGGAAGAACTTATCGTACTTACCACAAGCCAGCGTGGGCAACGGCTGGGCTTGTAGTGTAGCTTTCCTCTAGCCGACGCATCCAGGCAAGGGTGGGCGTGATGGAGTTTGGATGGGCCCTGCGACGGCCTATGCAGCTTCCGGATTCACCTAGGCACGAGAGGGGACTGCCCGCTGCCTTGCGAGGAGTGGGGGTGAAACCTGAGGTGTGGTGTGCTTGGTTAGAGGGGGTTATGCGAAGGGTCCTGTCACGGCCTCTTTCCGGTATGTCGTGGTGGCATGTCGGCGCACGGAAACGTGTCATGGGGCTGTGTCTTGTGGGTACAGTTGTACACCTCTGATCAGAGTAAAACTATTCGAATAGCCGTGCCCGCGGTTATGGGCGGTCGACCAGATTCACCGTGATTAGTCCCATCTTAATAAATCGACCCAATACACTGTAGTTCAGGTGGGTTGGTTGGGCCTGTTCAACGTGGTGTAGCGTTGATCAGTGGAGATTTAATGTTACTTTAATTACTCAACAGTTTTACTGTTTTGCTCAATAAAATGTTTTACAACTGCCTTTATGCAAATAGCCACAAACCCCTCCTTGTATCCCCTTGCACGTCTGCATCGTTGGTGTGGCTTGCTGAGTACGGTGGTTGTACTCAGTCTTGCTATTATTCCCCCTTTTTCAGAAGTGTAGTGCTTCTGAGCTGAAGATGGAGTTAGAGGACCAAGGCTCAGACCCCAGTTGAGTTTTGCCTGTGGAGTGGAGCTGAAGCCCCGCTAGGATCGCCTTTTTCCGCTGCTGCTGCTTTCGTTTCGGTGCGAGGACTAAGTGCCTCTTTTGTAAGTATTTTACGCTTTATTTACGTTTGGAACTGTATATTACTTGTCGTTTTGTGTACCCTGACTGGTCCTGGACAGGGATTTAATACGCAAAATAGTCTGGAAATTTGGGTTAAATTTCTAGGTGTGACAACACTGCTGTCATCCCAGGGCGATATCCGATCGTGGTCGAACCCACTATTCAGAATATCAAGGTTGCGCGAGTTCTGATCGACGGCGGCAGCTCAATCAACCTTCTCTTCGCCAGCACCTTGGACGCGATAGGGATTCCACGAAGCGAGTTGACTCCCACCGATCAACCCTTCCATGGAATCACTCCTCAGTCATCGTCCAAACCATTGGGCAAAATTACGTTGCCTGTGACTTTCGGCAAAGCAAATAACTTCCGAACGGAGCAGATCACCTTTGATGTCGCTGAATTCGATACAACATACAATGCCATCATTGGGAGAACTGCACTCACGAAGTTTATGGCCGCATCTCACTACGCGTATCAAGTGCTCAAGATGCCGGGACCGAAAGGAACAATCACTATTCAAGGGAATGCTAAGCTGGCAGTGCAATGCGACAAGCGGAGCCTCGACATGGTTGAGCACACGCCTAGCCCTTATGCCACAACTGAGCCACCCAAGAAAGTGAGCAAAACAACCAAGACGCCGAAACCGGATGGTGCAATTAAGATTGTTCCACTCTCCAGCGCCAACCCCGACAAGACCGTCAAGATCGGGACATCACTAAACGAGAAATAGGAACTCGCGCTCATCACCTTCCTCCGAGACAATGTTGACGTGTTCGCTTGGCAGCCGTCCGACATGCCAGGAGTACCTAGGGAGGTGATTGAGCACAAACTCATGGTACGACCCGATGCCAAGCCAGTAAAGCAAAAACTGCGGAGATTTGCACTAGACCGAAAACAAGCCATACGAGAAGAGCTCAACAAGTTTCTCAAAGCTGGTTTCATCAGAGAGGTACTCCATCTAGAGTGGCTAGCCAACCCAGTCATGGTGCGGAAGGCCAACGGGAAATGGAGAATGTGTGTCAATTTCACCGACCTCAACAAGGCGTGTCCCAAGGATCACTTCTCTCTCCCTCGAATAGACCAACTGGTGGACTCAACAGCCGGTTGTGAGTTGTTGAGCTTTCTCGACGCTTACTCCGGCTACCACCAAATCAGTATGGCGAAAGAGAACGAGGAGAAGACATCATTCATCACGTCGTTCAAGGTATTCTGCTATGTTAAGATGCCGTTCGGACTAATAACCGCAGGAAACACTTTCCAGCGCACGGTCCAGGGCGCACTTAGCAACCAACTCGGAAACAATGTCGAGGCCTACGTCGATGACATTGTTGTCAAGACCAAGACAAGCGACTCATTGATTGATGATCTGCGGGAAACGTTCGACAACCTCCGACGATATCGCCTTATGCTCAATCCAGAGAAGTGCACGTTCGGAGTACCATCGGGCAAGCTGCTCGGTTTCCTCGTCTCTGGTAGAGGAATAGAAGCAAATCCCGAGAAGATCAAGGCAATCGAGAACATGAAGTCGCCTATAAGACTCAAGGAAGTACAGAAGCTAACCGGATACATGGCGGCACTAAGCAGGTTCGTCGCTAGGATGGGAGAACGAGGACAACATTTCTTCACTCTGCTGAAGAAGCAAGACAAATTTGTATGGACACAGGAAGCCGAAGAGGCATTCATTGCACTCAAGCGCTACCTATCAAATTCCCCTATACTTGTTGCCCCCCAACCTAATGAAGAATTATTCCTCTATATTGCCGCCACGCCATATTCCGTTAGCACTGTCATTGTTGTCGAGAGAGAGAAGGTGCAACGACCGGTTTACTACGTCAGCGAAGCTCTCCACGATGCAAAGACAAGATATCCACATATCCAAAAACTGCTCTACGCGGTAATCATGACATCAAGAAAGCTATGCCACTACTTCCAAGCCCACAGGGTCACAGTTGTATCCTCCTTCCCTCTCGGTGAAGTCGTGAGAAACAAAGACGTTGTCGGCCGCATTGCGAAATGGGTAATCGAGCTAAGCCAATTTGATGTCCACTTCGTGCCACGAACAGCCATCAAGTCCTAGGTACTCGCCGACTTCGTAGCCGATTGGACTATGCCTGATAACAGGTCAGACAACCAAATCGACAACGAAACATGGACAATGGCGTTCGACGGCGCACTCAACAGCCAAGGAGCAGGGGCAGGATTCATCTTGACATCACCTTCGGGAGATCAATTCAAGCATGCAATTCACCTCAACTTTAGGGCAACCAATAACACAGCCGAGTACGAAGGACTACTCGCCGGGATAAGAGCTGCAGCTACACTCGGAGTTAGGCGACTGATCGTGAAAGGAGATTCCGAACTAGTCGCGAACCAGGTGCATAAAGATTACAAGTGCTCTAGCCCCGAGTTATCTAAGTATCTCGCAGAAGTCAGGAAGCTGGAAAAAAGGTTCGATGGGATCGAGGTCCGACATGTATACCGCAAGGACAACATCGAACCGGATGATCTAGCACGGCGTGCGTCCAGATGAGAGCCACTCGAACCTGGCACCTTTCTGGATGTCCTGACAAGACCATCAGTGAAAGATGCAAGCGGCAAAGATAGCCCGGTTACCCTCAACAACAGCTCGGGGGCTACAGAGGCAGAGCGCGCCGTTGCCGATATCAAGACCACAGACGACTGGCGCACCCCACTCATCAAATTCATAGGTAGCGAAGAGTTGCCCGAGGACGACGCAGAAGCTGAGAAAATATCCCGTAAAGCAAAAGTCTACTGTATGATCGGCAACGATATATACAAGAGGACGCCAAACGGGGTACTCCTAAAATGTGTCTCGTCCGACGACGGCAGACATCTCCTCCTCGACATACATGAAGGGATCTGTGGGTCACACGCCGCTGGTCGGACATTAGTCGTAAAAGCTTTTCGACAAGGATTTTTCTGGCCAACCGCCCTCAAAGACGCTTGCGACATGGTTCAGCGGTGTGAAGCCTGTCAATTCCACAGTAAACACACAAAGCTACTAGCGCAAGCACTCCAGACTATCCCTCTTACTTAGCCGTTCTCGTGCTGGGGGCTAGATATACTCGGGCCATTCCCACGAGGACAGGGCGGCTACAGGTTCCTACTCGTGGCGATCGACAAATTCACTAAGTGGATTGAAGCGACACCCACGGGGGAAATCAAGGCCGACAACGCCATCAAATTCATCAAAGGGATATTTTGCAGATTCAGATTGCCTCACCGTATCATAACGGACAACGGCTCCCAGTTCATCAGTGCCGATTTCTAGGATTACTGCATCAGGCTGGGAGTCAAGATCTGCTTCGCCTCGGTTTCTCACCCTCAGAGCAATGGACAAGTCGAGAGGGCAAACGGCATAGTACTGTAAGGAATCAAGACCCGCGTCTACGACAGGCTCATGTCACATGACAAGAAGTGGGTCGAAGAACTCCCGTCAGTACTATGGACCGTGCGTACCACACCGACAACGTCTAACAAGGAGACACCCTTCTTCCTCGTGTATGGCTCAGAGGCCATGCTCCCCACCGAGCTACGACATCAAAGTACACAAGTACAGAAGTATTCCGATGAGGATCAGGAGGAGCAGCGAAACGACGATGTGAATCTACTCGAGGAACATCGCGAACGAGTTGTCGTTCGAGCAGCCAGCTACCAACAGGCCCTTCGCCGATACCACGAGAAGCGCATCCGAGCACGCACGCTTTCGATCGGTGACTATGTCCTCCGACGGGTTCAAAGCCAAGCAGGGCAAAACAAGCTCTCACCCAAATGGGAAGGACCGTACAAGATCACACAAGTCTTGCGGCCAGACGCATTCAAAATTGCAGACGACGATGGTCGCGAGTTGGCAAATTCCTAGAACATTGATCAATTACGTAAATTATATGTATAAGTCAATAGTATCCATACTTGTAAGACATCTTACAGCTCCAATAAAGCCTATTTTCAGGTACAGATCACAATCAAAGTGTTCATTCCTGATGATCCCTTACCCAGATGACACCTAGCATTAAAACCTATCCTCATGTCCCTTTACGCCGTCTTGACAAGGCCTCCAAGGAACCTAAGGGAACTTCGGCTGGGGATGCCCAGAGCCGATAAGGCCTTGTCATATCCTGTAGAGACGAAAGACCATGTAAGATCTGGTCATGTCAGAGTTCTCGCCATGCGTATTAACCAAGCCGTGTAATCGGAAATTAACTTTCCAACTTCACGGCTGGGGGCTAGGATCAGTGCTTGTTCAACCGAGGCAGGTCAAAGGTCTAAGAGCCTTATCTTCCGAGAAGAATTCTCCGATGACAAGGCTAGGGGCTAGGGAGAGTGTATAACTCAAACGACTGATCGAAGTCGCGAAGTGAGAAGACACTCATACACGCTACATCTAGAGTAAGGAAGCTTAGTTAGATAGATTTCTTTTCTATTTCACAAGTACTTCTTACAATTCCACAAAAATCCAAAATTATATTACACTTTTTCCTAAGACATTTGTCACAGGACACGGAGACTACCAGAAAGGCCAACGCCAGTCCATGGACTGGAAGACTTTCTCCGCCAGCGGCGCCATCGACTTCGCCAGGCCATCTATCTCCGTAGGAGTTCTCCGAGAACGAGAAAACCCTTCATGGAGGAACTCGAGGTGCAGCTGCGGACGATGATCTCGTATGCAAGCCAATACATGCCCCCCGGCATATCGGCTCGATCGACGACACTCCTGCTTCAGGGCCTCATCGATACGCTGGCCGATGCCTTCGAGCTGGGCGCATGCCCTATTCAGCCACAAGATGTATCCAGCTGCCGATTCCTCGGGATCCCCACGGGGTACTCGGAGCTCTCTACAAACTCATGACATGGAGGTGCAGCAACTCTTCAGATACGAGTTGAACCACACCTCGCGACCCCGGAGTGTCTCTACGGCCTGGTCCTTCCTCACTTCCAGCATAGTCCTCTCGAGTTCCGCGACCTCAAACTTCGTCCTCCAATACTGGATGCGACGATCCTAGTCAGCAAGCGCACTCTCGAGGTCTACTCAGCATGGAAACGACTAAGTCAAGCTGCTCTTCTCTCTCGAGAATACAGCAAATCAAGTCGATCCAGACGGAAGAGTAAAGGAGATGATAACAAAGACAACCAACCTAAGGGAGTCGTCGCCATGCTCATTTCCACAGGCGAACTTTGATCTACATCGCCCTCCGGCACATGTGTCTCGAACGCAAGTGCCGGAACGATCACTGGCAACTTAGGCTGCCCGCGCTGCTGGACATCCTTGACATCAACATCTCTACAAACGACAACAAAGTACTCGAGATCAAAATGCTAAAGAAAACTAAGGTGATGACTGCACACAAAGGCGGTTGGAACCAATGAGAGTTTTACAAAGCATGACTAAAGAGTACAAGGGAGCCAAAATCCTACTCTTCAAAAAGCGGGAGAACGGACTCCCCCAGATCGCCGACTTCCTCCATCACGTCCTTTCGCGCGTCGCTAGCCGCCCCCTGATCCAAGATCTTCCGCAGATCGAGTTCAGGGTGCGCCAGCCTCACACATGCAAGGACATGGCACGCCCTGGTATAGATCCCGTTGGACGTCTCCTCTCCGATCCTAGCCGCGTGCTTGGAGGGGATCGCCTCCATCACCGTCGCTAGTTCCGCAAGCGAAGACGTCAGCGAGAACTCGTCGGGATTCGTCGGGATGGTGGGCTTGACGCTGCACTCCCCGGCGAGCTGGTGCAGACCAGTGTAGGTGACCCACAGCGAGCCACGGATCTCCGACAAGTGGTTCTCAAGCTCCGACATACGATGCTCGAGCCCTTGCCGTTGTCGCTCATTGCCGGCCACCAGCTCCCTCATCTTCTGGAGGTCCTCGCGAACCTCCGCCAAATCGCGCGCCAGCTGGTCGGCGCGCTCATTCGCCGACGATGCCGCCGCCACCCTCACCTCCGCGATCTCGCGGCTAATGCCGCGAGAACCGGCCTCGAGGAGACGCCCCATCTCGACCTGGAGCTCTCCCCAGGTGAGGACGGCAGCCGGCGGACCCCGACCAGCCGCGAGATCGCTGTCTGGGCCGCTAGGTGTCGCCTCGCGGCTCCTGGGCACGACCACAACATCCGTCGAGGCCACAGCAGGAGACGCGTTGGAGGTCCCCCCAGACCCGTCTTGCGCCGCCTTCGCCCGTGCCGCCCTGTGAAAAGCTGCAGCTGAGACTGGCTGCAAGAGTTCGACGAAGTGACGAAACCTCAAATTCATCCACTTACTTCTCGCCAAGCGTCACAAGCCGCTGCCGTCGCGGTGGCGGGGGAGACGCGTCCGAAGCCTGGAGTATGACGGGTATGATGTGAGGTGGAAGTTTTCCGACTACGTGATGAAGGAACAGGAGAGCTTACCGAGGGGTGGGTGTCTTCCGCCTATTTCTGATCACGGAGGAGAATTTCCTCCCCCTTTTTGGGACGCTTCGCTACTCGTTGTGGCAGTAGCGGCAGCAACATCGGACGCCTCCTTGGCGACATCCTCCTTCAGCGACGCCGCCGCCTGATGATTCACGAGCGGCCCGATGATATCAGTCAGAGGGAGAGCCTACGCTTCATGAAGTCGCAATGCGATCCCGGAAGAAAAATGCAAAAGGGCTGCTGAGTACACTTACGTTGATGGCAGCTTCGCGTTCGTCTGCCCCTTTCTCGCAAAGGGGGACATGGACGTTGCTCGCCGTTGTCGGGCCGCTGATCATCAGTTGGCCGACGTGGCGCTCCACGGCTTCACTGCTCAAACCTGTAGATCGAGAACCATAATTCGATAAGTTAGGAGGAACACACACACAAGGAAGTCAATTCAAATACAAGAAAAATACCCCGAGGAGAAACCCGGGTCGCGTCCTCTGGCCCAGAATAGTCAAAGGCTGGGTGGGATCGAGCCTGGAGCGGCTGGATCCGCCTACCAATGAAGTTGGCAGCGACTTCATACCCCGACAACCCCCGCACTCGGAGGTCATCAATGATATCGATGAAAGATTGGAGGGACGGGGTCAAAGGCGGGTTTGGCGGTCCAAGATGAAATCTTGTCTGGTTGCTCCATAGGAACAATGAAGACCGGATCCGAATTTTCTATCTGAAGATAGAACCACCTCCCTCGCCACTTGCTGCGAGGTGAGGGGCACTAGAAGGGGATGTATCATGACTTCAGGCCATCCCGAAGTCAGAAACCGACACATCCGGACACCTTTTTAGGTTCCATCCAGCGCAACTCATAGTAAAAGCGGAAGAGGTCAAGAAACGGCTCTACCCCAATGTAGGCCTCACAAAGATGCGAAAAGATACTGAGGAAGGCGATGGAGTTGGGGTTCAAATGGAGCAAGGAAAGGCCGTAGAAATTCAAGACCAAGAGAAGAAATTCAGAAGGCGGAGGAAGAAAACCACAGAGAATAAAGTCCTCGATCACAACCATGCGACCCAGGACAGGCTGGGGTTCAGTACCTCCTGCTTCTCTCTCCATGGTCCCGCGACCGGGAAGGGCGCCATCCTCCTGCAGTTTCTTCAGCGACGCACTGGTAGAGGTGGACTTGTCGAGATCCATTGCCACCGGAGACCACCGGAGAAGGGACCAAGATGAACTAGCTAGGCTTCTTGCAGGAGCGGAGAAGACGAGGAACGCTTGGAGGCTGGAGAGTCTTTTCACAACAGGCGGACTTCGAAATGGATCCCCAAAACTCCCTTAAATAGTCGCACTTCCGACGGTGCGAATTCCAAGGAAAGGAGAGAGATAGCCGCCGGAAATTTCTGGGTCCGTTACGCGCGGCAGTTTTTCAAACTTCAATTTAAATTCACTCATGACCGTTGAGCTTCACTGGGCGTTGTCGATTACTCCTCGTCTCTCGGTCCTCACATCGAGAATGACAACAACCTCGACATCAGAAGTCACGATCGGTTACATGAGTTCATTTAAGCAGAAGTCGGGGGCTACTGTCAGGGTTACGGGTAAGGTATACCCTCTACCCTTCGATATACGTCACATATCGATATGGTATACTTGCGCGTATATGGACGTCTTCGGTACACGTTAAGGAAATTCGCCATGGAGTTCACAGATGGAAAGAGTCCTACTTGGACAAGACTGGGTCGTCATTGTATCGTGCCGAGTCCGATGTCTTCGAGTCCTACTTGGAGACCAGTTGACCTGCGATATAAAAGGGACCCCGTGAGGACCTAAGGCATCGAATCTCATAGCCAACACATCCACCACAGCCTACGGAGTTGAAGCCTACAGGAGCCAAGTCGCCGGGAGATCTAATCGGACCTTCTCGATTACGATCTCGGCGGTATCATCGAGTTCCGCTTTCCCTTTGTAATCTGTGGTTTCCATCATATAATCCCATATCAACTGGAGTAGGGCTATTCCCTATCAAGGGGCCTGAACCAGTATAATCTTTGTTTTCTGCCTGCTGGATGTTGTAAACATGTCATGATCAAGAAAAGGGAAGGAGTCACAAGCAATGTATGCTGATGTCCTCTTTGACTTCCACATCAGATCAACCCACCGGCTGAAAGACATCTCAGAGCATCCAGCTCCTTGCTCCGGAATGGTTCTGATTTCATTCCGACAAATAGAATAATATAGCATGTTTGTATGTTATTTAAGATGTAATAATTATTAATGGGCCATGAAGTGAGTTAAGTTTTAGGGTTTAGTGGGACGTGATTTTACGGTAAGATAGGTTTAAACAAACAGCCGTGGCAGATTCGGCTTCGCGTTGAGAGGTTTTCTCGTCATTTAATGCTCCAACAATAGTAGTCGTACGGATTCGAAAGCGCCATTCGGTGGTACAGTAACGATCCAGTGTTGCGCACGTCCCCGAAATCGAAGAACACAATCCAACGCAGCCAAAAATGAAAAACGGCCCCTCGACGCCGCGAAAAGCCGAAAAGCCAAGGGTGTATATCGAAAGTGGAGGTGTTGCCCTGGCCCCCGGAGACGAAAGGGACCAAGCGGACGGGGAGAGGGATCGTCGATCCGTCCGTTGGCTTGGCTGGCACTGGCAGCAACAACTCCAAAGTCTAAAAGGTTGGCTGCACCCAAGATACCTAGCTTGATTCCCTTTCCTCCCCGTATCGGTACGGGATATTCGAGGCGCCGAGGGAACATTCCACCAGAGGGAGAAAAAAGAATCCCAGGGTGATGCTCTATCCACCTACTCCCTCCGTAAAAAAAATAATAATAAAAAGGCAAACCCTGGTTTTCGTGTCTAACGTTTGACCGTCCGTCTTGTTTTAAAAAAATATAAAAAAAATTAAAAAGACAAGTCACGCACAAAGTATTAATCATGTTTTATCATCTAACAATAATAAAAATACGAATTATAAAAAAATTTCATATAAGACAGACAGTTAAAGTTGGACACGGAAACACATGATTTGTCTTTTTTTTTTTTTTGGGGACGGAGGGAGGGAGTAACTAGGATGCTGTATGTACGCAAAGCCACAAGTCTGCGTGCTACCATCACTCCACCCCCAATGCCCCAATGGCTGTGACTGGCTTCTCCAACGATGCTTGATGTCTTGTGCTCAATCCGTTTCAAAGTAGACGATTGTTTTTTATCATGAATTTTATGATACGTGTAGTATTATGGCCAAATTCAAAATGTAATATTTTTGGTACCTGCAAAAAACAAAAGAATGTGGCATATAAAAATGATATTGGTAGATTATCACGAAAACATTTTGACATCGTTATATTTTTTTAAGTAACTTTAATAAGCATGTAGACTGTCTCTGTTTTAAAATAAATATTTCTATGGTTATGTTCTTAAACAAGATGTGTATACATATAATTGTTTCGTGGTATTTGCCTTTACACAGAATGAAGATACAATGATAAAGTACCCACTCCGTTTTAAAATAAATTAATCTAGTATAAGATATAATAAGTTTAATCAGAGTATATATAATAATGTTCAAATTTGTAGTATAGGATGTGTAGTTGTGAATGTTTTGAGGTACTTAACCAGTGGAAAAAATCTGATACCGTTTTGATTTAATGGCAAATAAAATATTTATTGTGGTCCGTTTTAGCCCTACTGTTCCAATTGGATGCATGGCAAATCATCTTAAAGCGTGTGGGGGTCATCGTAGTTATTTGTAGAGGTAATTTATTTTCGTGAACTTTCTGAGGTTCTTGTTGTGCAAAACGAGTAACATACAGTTGGTTTTATCACCCACAAATTAAGCAGCAACGAGAAAATGTATTTTAGGCCGTGTTTAGTTCATTGCTAAAACTTTTTGATGTATACAGACACATATTTGAAGTATTAAACGTAGACTAATAACAAAACAAATTATAGATTTGGACTGTAATCTGCGAGACGAATCTTTTGAGTCTAATTAATCCGTTATTGGCAAATGTGGGTTACCGTAGCATTTATAGCTAATCATGACGTAATTAGACTTAAAAGATTCGTCTCGTAATTTACATGCAAACTGTATAATTGGTTTTTTTTCTTCCATATTTAATGTTCTATGTATGTGTCCAAACATTACATGTGACGGAAAAGTTGGAATTTTGAGAAAAAAGTTGGAATCTAAACTTTTTTCTTCCACATTTAAAGCTCTATGTATTTGTCCAAACATTTAATGTGACAGAAAAATTGGAAGTTCGAGAAAAAAAGTTAATTTAAACACAACCTTATTATCTTGCTGTGCAAAAGGAGTAACATACAGTTGGTTTTGTTGATCAATTAGCACGCTAAAGTGAGAAAAAAAAGGGAGAATAATGTCTATGGAGTTTCCTTAATATTTATGTATTTTATTATCTTTTTTACAAACAAAACAGCAAATGTGGTGTGTGCGATCACGAAGCAATCAGTAATTAACCCTTAATTTAAGCTAGCTAGCTCCAAAATCAAGCTGCACTTTGATGTGATGCACTCTCGTACTACGTACATATAATGATGTAATCGACGAATCTACACTAATCAAGCGGAGGTGGTCTGCGACGACGACGAGACGGCCGGGGAGGACGAGCTGCCATCGCCGGCGTCCCCGCTCCGCCGGCCTTCCGACCCGGAATGTCTCTGTCCTTGCTGCTGCTGCTGGTGCTGCTTCCGATGCGAATGCGGCTGCAAGCCTGCCGGCAGCATCGCCACCGGAGCGTACACGGGGTTGGCGCTCCCGGACGCATTATTGCCGGCGGCGGCAAGCTGCACGTGCTGCTGTGCGGCGGCCGCGGCAGCGTATTCCGGCGGGGGTACCCAGATGCTCCCGACGACGACGAACTGCGGCGCAGGCGGGGCGGGGACGCCGGCTGCGGCGCTGCTCTGCCCCGTCGAGCTCGGCCTCCTCGTGTGTAGACGATACTTCTGTGAACCCCAAGCGAAACACAAATTAAGGACATGATCGAGAGGAGTAAACAGGTTATCCGCGTGTGTTAAGAGTTAAATTAGGGCAAAGTAGTGTCCGCCATTGCTGACCTGCAAATGGCTCTTGACCTCGTCGTTGGTGAGGCCATCCACCTTCATCAGCTCCCGGATCTGCTTGGGCGTCGCTACTGCATAAGCACGGGACTAATTAGCTCGTAATTAACTAGTACAAGCGAGATTAATCAGTACTGTTTGTTGATATAGGATAATGTAATTTGGTTTGTCCGGTCGAGCTGTCACTGAGAAAAAATGGCACTAACCATGGGACCCGCCCAGCTGCTGCAGCGCTTGCAGGAAGCGGCGGTGGAGCTCCGGCGCCCAGCACCGGCGAGGCTTCCGGTGAGGCTGCGACTGGCCTTCCTTGTCCTTGTCCTTGGCGTCCTTGTCGTTGTCCTTGTCCGTCTCCATGTGTTTCTCCGTGTCATCATCGGTGGGCTTGTCGCCGCTGTCTCCGACCACGGTCGAGCTCGCCGCGGCCGTGGTCGACGACGCCGGCAGCTCGGCGCGCTTCTCCTTCTCGAACGGCTGGAACGCTCCGCCGGCCTTCCTGGCGTTCAGCGCCACCGGCTTGCACGGTAAATCCTGGCAGAGTTCATCAGAGATCGACGCATTAGCTAAAAGTAGATCAAGAGTAGTGCAAACTAGCAAGAAAACATTTTCATCTGCTGATAAATTAACCTATTAATTAATTACCTTGGTAGGAGTTGGGCTAGGAGACGATGGCTGCTGGGGTTCTTCTTGGCTCCAGAGCTGCACGGACTGGAGCCAATCCGGCGTCACCTTCTTGGCCTCCGGCGGCGGCGGCGGCGGCGACGAATGCCTCTCCGACGTCTCGGCCTCCTCCTTCTTGCCTGACTTGGCGGCGTCGGCGTGGGTGCTCTCCTCCTCGGAGGAGGACAGCGAGAGGCTGGGCTTGAGCGGGATGAACTCCTCGAGCACCGGCGGCGGGCCCTGGTCGCTGACCGTCTCCTCGCTGCCGGCGGCGTCCATCTGGCTCCTCATCCCCTCGATAGCTGCACCACAATCACAATTAGCACTCACGCGCACGAACGCGCAGCGATCGAGCGAAGAATGCGTGGCGAGCGAGGCGCGCGCGTACTCTGGGTGACGAGGTCGAAGCAGAGAGGGAGCTCCCGCTGGAACACCTGGATCTTGCGGCGCTCCTCCTCGAGCGCGAGCAGGTACTCGCGGCACCGGCGCCGCGCGCCGTCGCGGTCCGCGTGGTCCACCTCCATCTCCGCCGGCCCGTCCTCCGCCGCCGTGCCAGGTCTCGATCCGTGGATCCGATGGAAGGGCAGCAGCTAGGGATGGGAAAGGTTGGTGTGCGCGTTCGTGGGGTGAGGAAGGAAGGAAGGAACAAGGAAGAGGAAGGAGTAGGAAGCGAAGGGAATCGGGGTCGGGGCGTCGCGTAGGGAGCGAATCTTTTTGTTACCACTAGTCGTCTTCTTATTACACAAGGAAGAAAATAAAAATGAAGGTGTCGTCGAATCGAACGGACGGGCGAGCGGGTGGCTGGATTGGGACGGGCGGAAATAAGTAAAAGGAGGGTGGTGGTGGTGAATATTCGGAGGGGGATTCCGTTCCTTCGGCTCGGATGTGGGACCCACTTGTTTTTGTTTACTGGGCGAGTCTGGAGAGTGCGCAGGTAGGGGATTGGATAAGGAAGAAGGCGACTTGGACGAGGGGAGCGGAGGATGCCGCGGATCGAAGGGAGCGATGCGGAATCTGGAACGGGGGCCACCTGGGCGGGGCCGCGGGGGTGGCTGACACGACACCCTGTAGGGGTTGGGGGCTTGGGGCCTTGGCAAGGCCGGCAGCAGGGGCGAAGCTGCATTGATGGAGGGGGTTCCTTGGCACCGGTTCAGAAAAACTTTTAACATGTAATTATCCCATATCCACCATAGGTGCACTCCCCTCGGAAGAACAGTGTGTACTCCTTGACAAAACAATCAGCCAAGCAAGATAACAAGCAAGTAGCCAACACAACCGTATATGCTCACAGACGTAGCCATAACAAATGTCACCACCACCGTAGGCTTATAAGCTGTTAATCAAATCACAGGGGGCCATGCGTGATGCCCAGCAGCCAACCTCATCAAGCTTATACTTTAATTACCTCATCAAATCTTTTTTTTTTGCCACTGAACATACTAAGCAATATTATCATTTGGGTTTCCCGTTTTGGTAAGCACTTTCATCGCTAGAATTTTATTTCCTACATCACTCTTCTTGCTTACGTGAAACTATCGAAAATAATTGTACTGGTATTGTTATAGCGTTCTATGTTGTATATATAATAAAACATACACCCTCCGTCCCATACAAAACAAAGTTTTAGCCTCTAAGCTAGACATACCCTATATCTAAATTCGTAGCCAGAAGTTGATTTTTTCCAAAAACGAAACAAGTATACCGCTAAAAATAGTGGTGCACTCCCTCTATTTTGCGCTGGCTTCGCCACTGGCCGGCAGCGCACGGGTAGATACCGGAGAAATCCTGTATTTATGCTCGTCCAGCTCTCTCCCGCAAGTCCACCACGCTTTTCCCAGTTTTGACAAATGGAAATAACATTGGTATGGAATCTCTAGCACGGTTTGGACTCTGATCCTGTTCGACCTAATTTTCAATTTTGGTTAGGTTTGATGAACGGAATTTTAGTTAACCTTAGTACTCCCTCTGTTCCATATTAATCATCATATAAGTTTTTCACAAGATTAAAGAAGCCTTAATTTTCCTATATTTCATTTAATGTGAGTATGTGGTGGGAAAAAAAAGTGCACCAAATGCATGCATGCGTGCAAACTCAATTTATATGTATAATGAATAATACTACATGTTACACGAGCAGGTATAATAATAGGTGGTAGATGGTCTTCGTAGGAATTTTTAATGAGGAGGGGAAGAGAGAGAACGAGAGGGCGACTAATTTAGTCGACCGACTAAACTCTCTGCCCAAGACGCAGACCCAACAGGAACGATGGGAGTGCACCGCGCAAGCCGCCGTTGCCATGTACACGAGCATCGCGCTCCACCGGATTGCTGCCGTTGATGTCCTCGTCCGCCATGGCTGCCGTCGTCGTCGACTACGTGCATCGTGACCGTCACCGTCGTCATCGTTCGCGTCAGCCGCCACCGCCCTTTTTCGCGTCCGCCGCAGCCGCCCTCATCTGCGTCCGCTGCCGTCCTCGTCCGCGTCCGCCGCAACCGCCATCACCATCGTTGCTGTTGCCATCGACCGCGTCCGTCGCCGCTGTTGTCACTGTCACCATTGACCGCGCCCATCGATGTCGACTGCATCTGCCGCCGCCTAGTCCGTTGCGGTCGCCGGACCATCCGCCTCATCCTCCGCGCTCGTTGCCTGCGTCCGCCTCGGCTGCGACCACATCCATCGCGCAACCCATGTCCGGCTTGGCCGCCGCCCTCGCTCGCGTTGGCCACCGCCTTTGCCCTTGGTCCACCACGATCGTTGTGTTTTTCCTCCACAGCTCATCCATTGCGTTCGTCACGTCTGTCTGCCGGCGCCGCCTTTGTCCAGTGCAGCCGCCACCGTCGTGTCGCCGTCGCCCTCTTTCGCCGCAGCTGGCGTCCTTGTCCGCCCCAGCCGCCATGGGTGCCAGTGTGTGCCACCGTCGTCCACGTGCTTCACCGTAGTCGGGAGGACCGGATTAGAAAAGGTGAGAGGAAGAGATGGGGAAAGATGGTGGGTCCCCTAGAGATAATAAAATATCTATGGTACAGTTAATCTATTGTACAATGGCTATATTGTTTGCTATAGATGACATGGTCATCTATTGTAACCAGCAATGGGCTTTCTTATTGACCTTACTCTAAGGGTTATATGATGGAATTTTTAATTTTTGGTTATATGATGATTAATATGGAATGAATAGAGTTGTACTGTGTGATAAGTTAAATGGAACATTATTTTGTATCCGTAAACTTTTTGTTTAATTAGGTATTGTTTGTCCCTGAACTTTTCAAATCTTATATTATTTTATGCTCCAGCTTAAATCGAGCTATTTTTGGGTTAGCGATTACGTGATAGCTTAATCTCTATCTGTTGATGCGAAAACACGAAGCCTAGAAGATCTGCTTAACTTCAGTGCAGGTCCAAAAATCTTGCCTTTAGGTTCGTGAGTGTGCCAGTTGATTTGATCCTGCAATCAACAAGAAATAAAGACAAAGAAACCATGGTCAAATACATAAATGATAGCCGATCGGCCAGCTGCCAATGACATATCATTTATCTTTGAGCCGATGTTATATTTGAATCGATCGACAGTCATAAATAGGTAAGAAAGAACTAAATATATTCGATCGGCTGTAGGTATTAATGGTATATAATCCTTATGTCGATATATACTTAAATCAAGTGATTGGGTAGATCGGTCGCCATGCCGAGACAGTATAAATCACTTAGGTCAAAATATATATTGACAAGAAGATTATAAGCATTCATAACATAGCCGATCAGATAGATCTAGCATGTATCGGCTAATACTCCGATACCACTCAATATTAAGATATTAAAGCAAGCAAAATATATCAAATAGGAAGCCTAATATACCTAAATGTAACAAGATCTTAATATAAAGGGCAGATCTAGCATATCAATTAAGCACATAAAACATAAAGCTAAATCAGGTAAGATCGGCTGAAACCCCGATACTACCCTAATCAGCAACCAAAGACAGGCTAGAGATTATGGTTCTAATCACGACTTATAAGGTCAAACTCAACTGATGCAGCTATAAGTATGAAAAGAAGAACAATATCTAGACAATCAAGCCGTTGGATGTTTCATAAGGTGGTAGATACCCTATATAATCTAAACCAATGTTGATATTTAACCTAATCGGCTGCCTTCCAGTGATAGATGTTAGCCGATTGAAGGTTAGATAGTAATATTGTCAAAGATTATATAAGATATATGATAACTCGACGAATTACATAAACAAGATTAGAGTGTCATAAAGATGGAAGCACTAATCCCGAGAACGCAAGCCGCCATAACAAGTTTTACCTCTAGTTAAAGATCGAAATCGATGCAGCTCAACCCGAAAGCAAGAACTCGTCAAAACAAAACAAAAGTAAAGGGTGGCGATGCGCCGAGATTGTATTAAACGTGTGTTAGTTGATTACATGGGGCTCGGGGTCTATTTATACTCGAGATTACAAAATATGTCCATGTCGGACACGACTCTTATCTCTAACAAACTTTAAGATACCATAAGTCTTTGCGGCAGACTTTTGCCTAAACTTATCTTTAAGGAAATTACGTAAAATATCCTAATAAATAGATACAATTGCCTTCTCAGGACTCAATCCGTGCATGGCAATCCATGTGAAGCACCATAATCTAACTCGATGTCGTGTATCGAGTCATATTGTCGGAATCAGCTCAATCAACTAACCTTGTCCGACTCGAACTCTGCCGATCTCGGTCGCGGCCGATTCGGATTTTAGCCGATCCTTGCTCTATTTCCGGAACGATTTCTATCTTAGATTCCGCTTCGGTTTTATCTCCATCTCCGATACTTGGATTACGAAATTTGGTTGTTAACACTATCTCTACTACTTAAAAAATAAGAGATATGTTTCCTTTGTCCGTAGGAAAAAAAAAAGCGAGAAAACCGTAGAAAACGGAAAAAAAAAGCGAGAAAAACCTTCTGTCTTAAAAAAAATCCGACTCTAAAAAAGTCCAACTCCCTTAAACAAACAAAAGTTCACGTACGTCTCTACTATTATAAAAATTAAAAATGTTTTTACCGATATTTTGATATGGCATCCGTGTTTAAATCGATTTTAATTTTATATTTCTGTTTTAATCTCTATCTCTACTTAAAAAGTACGAGAAATTTCCATAGTCGGTAAAAAAAAGAAAAAAAAAGTCCGAGTAAAAAAAGGAAAAAAAAGCCCGAGTAAAAAAGGAAAAAAAGTCCGACTAAAAAGGTAAAAGAAAGAAAAAAAATGTCCGACTCATGAAGCGATAAAAAAAAGCTTCTGCTGTCAGTAAAAAAAAAAGGAAAAACAAATCGACCGACTCCATAAAAAAAAGGAAAAGAAAAAGTCTCGCCAGTAAACAAAACAAAAAAAAAGTCCGTTTGGATTTCTTGCCACTGTATTTGTCCGACTTTTTCTTTCACGCGGAAGAGTTTTTTTTGTGCGCACGCGCTATTGGTTTTTTTTTCCGGTTTTTTACATCCGATCTGTCCACCGCGCCTCATGGACCTTTTGTTTTATTCATTGTCACCGGTTTTTTCTCCGTGCGTTTTTGGTTTTCCTCATCCGGTTTTCTAATCCAATCTATTCGCTGCACGTCTCTTGAGTTGAACCCTGGCGCCGCGCCGACGCCATATCGATCGTGTGTTTTCTACTCTAATTTGATTGAAAAAAATCGATTCCCACTCCTCCCTTATCATTTTCTCCATGATTTTTCCGACTTTATTTGGTCGGATTTAATCTAACAGTTGTCGATGATGATGGCGATATTCCCTTATCGTTTTTATCCAGAGTTTTACGCTCTGAGTTTGGAAAAAAAGGGAAATAGGAGATCGAGTGGATAAAAGCCCTCAACCAATTTTTGGTGATAGAGAAAGATTCGGCCGAACTTTTATGGGTCGAATGAAGCAGGCCAAATGGAGGGAGGGATTTGATGGGTCGAAGGCAGCAGGCCAAATGGAGGAAGGTGGCGGACTGGCCTAGGTTTAAAAAGGAAGGAAGGCTTTCGGTCCAAAACCCATGAAAAATTTTCATTAACTTGTTCAATTATAATCTATAGCGATCCCAATATTAGAATTTTTGTTACCTTTTTCAATTATAATGTATAGTGATCCCAATATTTCAATTTATTGCTCAGCTCTTAATATATCATTGAAAAAACGTCTTTACCCGTTGCAACGCACAGGCAGTCTTTCTAGTTAAAAAAAGGGAAAAAAAACGTCTCAATAGGTGTCCAATCCGATCCGGTATCCGTTCCGCTATCGCGCGCCTCCATCCACCGCTGCACCGCCCGAGCTGAACCTTAAGGCTGCCGCCACATCACATCCACCGCTGCACCGCCCGAGCTAAACCCTAAGGCTACCGCCACATCGATCTGTTTCCTCGTACGTTTTCTCCTCTAATCTCTACTATTATAAAAATTGAAGATGTTTTTGTCAATATTTTGGTATGTCATCCGTGTTTGAGTAGGTTTTTAAGTTCGTTCGCTTTTAGAAATACAGATCCGTGTTTAAGTTGTATTTTAAGCTCATTTGCTTTTGGAAATAAAAAAGAGTCGTATAAGAAATATCATTAAAAAAAGGGAAAATTAGAACCATGCCATTATAAAAAAACCTGCATGCTAACTAACTTGAGATGAAATACGGACTCTTGCAGCTTATGATTTTCGAAAAAAATATCTAAGCGAATTCCCATAGTGAATTTTACCCTAGCTAAACCGTATAACAACAATAAAATTAAAATAGCATTACCCGTTGCAACGCACAGGCATTTTTTCTAGTTAATTGAAAAAATCGATTCTCCACTCCTTACTCATCCTTTCCCCCAGGGACGGATCCAAGAACAAAAAATTAGGGGGGGCGCTCAATTACACAGTTTCTTCAACCTCTAGCCATCTAGGGACCTTTAGTTTATCATTCATGGTGAAAAAATCGAAAGGGGTACTCCAGGGGTACCCCCTGCACCCACGTTGGATTCGCCCCTGCTTTCCCCTGTATTTTCTCTTTCAATTTGGCTTTAATTTGTTGGATTTAATCTCCATTTAACTGTTGTCAATGATGACCGACCGACGATTTTTCCCTGTTCTTTTTAGTCCCAAGTATTACAGATTCGCTCCAACTTTGGGAAAAAAAAGGAAAGAGGAGATTAAGTGGATCAAAAGCCCTCGATAAATTTTTAGAGATCGAAAAATATTCAACTAGATTTGGTGGGGATGATCGGCTCTGCTATCATACGAACACATAAATGTATTCCTAAAGCTAAGAGAGGCAGGAGGAGTGAAGGAAGGTAGGAGGCAACGCCTTTTCAATTTATTCCTCAAGTCCTAATAGCTGTTGTACCATTGGAAAAAAAAAGCCTTTTATCGTCTACCTCGTCGGTTTGGTTTTTCCAAAGCGTTCATGGAATGTTCTGATGTGCGGATCTAAAACAAGTCTTGCTTGAGCTTTTTTTTTTCTCGGAACGAGATCAAATTGATCGAGGCTTGGGTCGGATAGAATCCATCGATTGTTTCCATCTCCTACATGGCTTGTGTTCCATGATCTATTGTCCTATATTGGAGGCCCTGCACGTCTCTATATGCAATTATCAGACTACTTTGCTAAGTATAACTAATATTCTTAATAGCGCATCATATAAAAATAAGGGACTGTCTAGTGCACTATCGACAGATTTTTGGACCTCCAATCTGTCAAATTTTTTAACCAACAGATCTAGATCCAACAGCTAATATTATTTGACAAATAAAAATTAAAAATACATAAATGAACAAACACAAACAGGTTTGGAAGCCCATTTTCAAAGGGCTCAACACAACCTGACCCAATCAAATAGCCCAGATTGAGCCCGAATACAAAATTTACATCAAATGAAATCCCAAATTAACATTGTAGTCAATTTAAAGGCCCAAATAAAAGAACAACGGCTCAGAAAGGATTTAGAGGGAGAAAAAGAATTCTTTGAACCTTCTTGATATGAATCTTCATCAGAATAAATCACAAAACTTAACTCAAATCTTCTGAATATTGATCTACATTTCTGTCGAATGAGATTGAACTGTAAAAATTAAACAACAAGTTAAAGTCACTCTGAGGACCCTTCTAATGCAGCACACCACAACTCAAATTAGATAACCAGAATGTAGAGTTGCTGACACATTACTGTAGAAATTCAGAGAACAGACCACAAGTCAATCAGAAATAGAGGAGTCAAACACATTATTGCAGAGCTAATTAATTAACAACAAATTTAGAATTAAGCCCACAAGTCAATCAGTAATTCAGAATTCAGACATATTACTGACAGCAACAAAAATGTCAGAAAATTTAGAATTCAGGACACACCTCAAATCAGAAATCAGAAATGTTCAATTGGTGATATATTAAGTAGATTGACTTCAGAGTGTTCACAGATTGAAATATTTGAGTGTTTAGCTTCGGATTTTCATATGAATCTCCATCAAAAAAAATTCACAAAGCTTCATCACTCCAAAAAAATATCTTCTGAGTTATGGGTCTACATTTTATATATAAATCTTCATCTATCAAAATTAATCACCAGTTAAATTCATAACAAAAAAAATTCTTGACTTAAAACTTTACAGAAACATCACAGAACTTTACAAAACAAATTAACGGTAGGAATTTCTGTACTCATATGTATTAGTTCAGAATAAGAAAATTAGATGCAATACCTCTATCAGGCAAAACAAACATATAGCTGCAAATAAACATATGTTAGAGTATTTGGATAATCAAATCAAACTTCAAAACTAAAAATTATAATATAAAACTAAACTAAAAATTGCTCCTAGTTGTCATAAACCATTCAAATCAAGCACAATGCTTCAGAAATTGAGAATATTCAGCAGCATTCTAAATTTTTTTCTTAAATTACAATTATTTTGTACAGGAATTACATAAAACAAGCATTGTAATTTTAATAATAGAAAGATGTAACTGACATCTTGTAGACTAAAGACTTTATATAAACATCACATATCATATTATCTTAGAATTCAATTGTTATGTGTATTCTTAGGTTGAACAACATGATGATATATGAGTTTTGCATTGCATGTTTCAACAGATTTGAGAAATATTAGTGGAGAACAAGAATATTATATGCAAAATCGGATATCAAAACTCATGCAGAACTAAAAAATCTTTAAATCTCTATTAGGGGAAATATAAACACATAATCTATAAACTATGTAGAACTCATACATAAACAGAGATTCAAAACAAAAAAAAAATGACTGCAAAATATTCAAATAACCAAACCTTATAATGTAAAACTTAACTCAAAATTACAGAAAGTTGCCATAAACATTTCAAATCAAACGCAATGCTTCAAAAATTGAGAATATTCACCAGCATTCTAAATTTAATTCTTAAATTACAGTCATTTTGTATAAGAATTACATAAAACAAAAACTGTAATTTCAATACTAAAAATATGTAATTGATATCTTGTAGATTTAAGACTTTACAAAAATGTTATGTGTATTATTAGGTTGAACAACATAATGACATATGACTTTTGCATTGCATATTTTCTGGTCATATTAGAACTCATGCAAATATGTACTGCATATGTACTATATTCATAACCAAACTTATATCAAAATTTGGATTTTAGAGAATTTATATTACATCCAAAGTCAACAGCAAATATGTCAAAAAAAATCAGAGTATATCAGATTTAGGCATGTATCTAGAAACTACACAAAGTATATCTATATATCAGAGAATTTATATTACTTATGTACCAACTGCACAACGTTCATGGAAATCAGATTTCAGATGAAGCATATCAGATTTCATATACTTTGCAAGTAAAGTTGCAGGTACAAGAAAAGTCAAAGATCAAATTCAGGAGCAAAAGCGGATCACGAACAATGCACAGGGGGAAAGAGTTGAAGTCAAAATTCAAGCACTTAATAAATCTGAAGGTACATTTACCACTTTATGAACCTTGTTTTGAATCTTCTTCTGAATCTGAATCCAGTGACATGTTCATTTGTTTCTTGATCTTCAAATTGCATCTAAAATTCAGAATTCAGACCACACCTCAAACTTTTAGAATCTTCTTTTGGTTTTTTGATTTGGATGTTAATGTACAAAGTACTTCGACTCTGCTATCAAATGGAAACAAAATGAAACATTCGGTCAAATTGGCAGACAGAAAATTAACATATGAAAATACCAGTGCAGAAATCAACAATGAAAGCGTCTTGCTCGATTTTTTGTTTCAGTGTTGTTTCAGGCTAATATGCAAGATAACTTATCAAAAATTAGTATACTATGAATCTTGCATACTAAATTGTTTTAGTTTCAATCTTTGCAACGTAAGATTACTAACTAAATCAAATCATCAGATAATATACTTGGAATTTTCAAATTGACAGGATTAAGTTTCAGAATTTGGCACACCAATCAAGATACATTATTTTCATAGCTGACTAAACCAAACTCCCTCTGAATGAGGAACATACAAAATAAACTAAATCTGAATCTGAAACTTACAGATACAGTAAAAAGTTAAAAGAGTAAGATTTTAACTGAAAAAATCTTACAATATCATAGATAATTATTAACTGAAAAAATTATACAATCTCATAGTTGAGTTCGGGATAGAAATCACCACTCTAGATATTTGTATGGTATAAATAATTTTTTAACTCGGTAACAAGGGGGACAGATAGAGGATAGATGAGTAGTATCGCCTTTTTTACTCGGATGGGAGTGAGAACACGGGGTGCGTAGGCGGGATAGGGAGAAAAACGGAAAAAACGGAAGGGATGTGGAGGCGGATATGATGAGCTGGCAAGAAAAACGGAAAACAAGGAACGAGAGCGGATCAGAGGAGCGCTAGGAAATTGATGGCGCGTGCGACGCGCCATGTAGCGCTACCGTGTATATACATACATATATATATATATATATATCTGTGTGTGTGTATGTATATATCAAAAGTGATTTATGCAATATTCCATCTGAAGGTGTTAAAGATGGGAATTTTCAAGATAGTCAAGAAACATAGACAAAGTACATGTATGAACCATCTTTATAAAATTACAGTATTTTTATATCAAATTTACAGTTATAAAAACCTGTAATTTTACATTCAATTTCATGTAAATGATACAAAATCAAATATTTTGGTCACCAAAATCAAACCTGCAGATATAACAAAGCTCCCCTGTCAGTGTAAAAATATTTTAGTTCCAATATGGCTGCACCATAGCCGACAACAATCACCCGCATCAACAAAACATCTTCAAGGTTCAGAGTTCTTAATTGGTAGGATAGCAGCTAGTCAGGATTAGATGCAAAATGGCATACACAAATGAAATGGAGTAAAAGTTCAACTTTTTTTATGATAGTTGCTGATATGATTCTGAGCAACTTTGTTCAGGTAGGAGATGCAGCGCTTACTTAACTGATTAAGACTTTCTCCACCACCCTAAACATCATTTGAAACAGTGATAAACTTTTCAAAGTTATATAGTACTACAGCTACAAAATGTTATACACTTATTCCATTTTTTATTTAACAGACCTAGACAAAGTTACATTTCTGGGTTATAATTGTTCCAAAGAAAAAATACGGTTTGGAACTTACCGGCAATTCTTGGTTTCTGCCATCAAAGTCCAAACCATTTTTAACTTCAAAATTAGCAAAGCCTTTGAAAACGCCTGGGCTTTTATTCACATAGTGTCATCCCATGTCAAACCTTGCAGATATCCCATGTGCCTTTCTCTTGGTGCTTCAGTCAACACTATCTGAAACAAATTATTGATGTTACTCATGAAGGAACAGGCAGGACAAAGTAGGCTAGAACTCACATTTGATACATCACAGGCTTTCTCTATGATTTCTGCAGTCTCAACAGCACGCTTCAAATCAGACAAGTATACAACAGTTGGCCTAGCTTCTCTTGCCAGACGATGAGCCACCTTACAAGTTTGCATCAGATCGATTCATTTCAAACACATTTTACAAATCCATAGCAATTGTACCCATAAACTACAGGATTCACCAAACAGGAGATCCACCGATTCACATACAAATAAGAAAAAAAACAAACACTCAAATAACTCACCTGAGATGCCAGCTCCAAATCGACGCTTCAGCCAAAGAAATAACCTACAACCCAAACAAAATTGAGATTAAAACTCAAAATCACAATAGAAAACAATGAAAATAGGGGCAAAAGCAACAAAAACTCAAAGGCTTCAACCACACACACGGCCGAATCAGGGAAGAAGCAAATCGCTGAAGAAAAATGTCGACGAACAGATCCGCCGTCTCCTCGCAAAAATAGAGATTAAAACTCAAAATCACAACAGCGGTGATACGCAACCGTTGATGAAATCTCGACAGCGAACAACGAAGAAGAGAACAAATCCACATAAAAAGTTAGGGAAAAGAGCAAAAAAATGGATCCATATAAATCAACAAAATAAGGGGACTCATCATATTTAACTCGTAGAAGGAGATCCAGATCGCTGCAAAACACAGAGAAAACCCTATAATAAAAAAATTAAAAAACACGAATTAGTTGAACAAATCGATGCAATCACCACCTTACTTGGCACTGCGGCACACAAGCACGGCACGGCGGTGATACGCAAACATTGATGAAAACTCAGCGGCGAACAGTGAAGAAGAGAGCAAATCCACAAAAAAAAAGTAGGGGAAAAGAGCAAAACATAGCAGGATGCAAGCACAAACGCTCATGAAAAGAGGAACAAGCAAACCACAAGAGACAAACCGGCGAGACGCCGGCGAGAAGCCAGCAACGAGAAGATTCGCCAGGCTAATCACCTCGACGGAGACGACGAGAGAAAAGAGGAAAAAGAAAGAAATTTCGCCTCACTCTCTCCCCGTGTCGGAAGGAACCAGAAAGTAGGCGCGGATTTCAAAATTGAACAGTAAAGGTGGGACCCACTAAGCCCAATCCAATCCAGATAACCCAATCCAGCACACAGAGCAAACCCAGACTATGCACGAATCACAGAACAAAACGAATGGACCAAAAAATGACAGATTGAGCAGTCAATAATCTGTTGACAGAGATATAGCAATTCCGTAAAAATAATATATATATTAAGAGATCATGCGAGACAGTGTAGAATTTGATTAATCCTACTATTAGTTGCAAAGAATGAAACTGAAAGAGTACATGTGTACAACCACATAAATAATCCAATTCTTTTTTTGGGTAAAGGAGGCATAGGTAATATTGTCGTCGCCGAGGTTGAACCGTTACATTGAAGATGTTCCAATTTCCTTATGACATGTTTTAGCTGTAACAATCGATACAAACATTATCATTGACATGGTTATGCATGTGAAGCGTATATTGGCATTGAAATTTTTTCACCCGTTGCAACGCACGAGCATTTTTGCTAGTAGGGATAAAATTCATCTTCCCTTGGGGTATGTTTGTCAAGGAGGTGACTACATCAGGCCTGTGCACAGGATTGTTCTAAGCAGCAACCCTTTGCTGTTACTAAAAATAGTACCTCCACACCTCTCACTATCCAAAAATAATACCGCGCACACACACACAATGCTTTTGAAGTTTTCCAACCTATCAATATCATGTGTTGCCTTGGCCACAGAGCCCACCTACTACCTAAACTTTAAATAAATTCTCTTAAATTACTTATCTGATACAGAGCCCGACTATAACATTATGTTCGTTGCAATTTAATCTTTATAAGAAGATATCATATGATTATATTTTGATGAAAGAAATATATGTGTTGTAAATTACTTTTATTATATGTTTAGTTAACTTTATCAAATATGTTAATTACTTTTACATTGGATTAAATTACTTCTTAGACATTTATAATGTTGTGAATATGACACTTTTACTGTTGTTTTTAGTTAGTTCTATAATTTATAATTTATGTTGATTCAATTTAATTTCTATATAGACTCATGTTTTTACCGCCACAACTAATTTACTTTTAATTTAAATGTCCTGATAACTTACTTTTATTTTGTGTTAAGTTACTTTTATATTTTTTGTGGATTACTTTTAGACTTTACTGAATTTATTTTCATAAATATATAAGAAGTAATTTATTCAAATCTAGAAGTACTTATAAGTAATTTATATTTAGAATAATGCAAATTATCCAACGTCCTTTGAACCTGTGCCAAATCATGCAAAATACAGAGGAACAAAACAAAACAAACTGCACCACAAAACTGTCAAATCGATGTAAATTTTATCATTGTTTATAACTCCTCAAACAATGTAGTTACTTATAATAATGCGAAGTGTTATTTTTCTCTACTAGTATTTACTTCTAATAATGTGAAGGGTTACTTTATTGCGAAGTGTTATTTTTCTCTACTGTCGAATCGATGTAAATTTCTTTCTTTCTTTCTTTTTTACTTCTGTCGAAGGGTAAACTCCTCGAGCGGGGGCTGTGGTGGCCCCTTTTCGGTTCAGACCAGGGATGCGGGTGAAGGTTTGACAGATGAAGGGAAGGTGATGCAGAGGGGGTCAGGCCCCTCGGGAGTGATGGGGACGCAGTCAGTTTATACAGGTTCCCACCGTTGTGTAAGCGAAATACCCTACTCCTATGTGTGGTTGGTTCTGGTGGGAAAGTACAAGCGCTTTCGGCTCTCGGATCCTCCTTTCCCCCCAGGCATGGACCTCCTTTTATATCTTAAGGGGTTACCACAAAGGCCCAAGACCTAGCTTCGAGGGAAAGGAAAACATCCTTTACAGGTAATTAATGTGTGTCTTGTCCTCCTGACATGTGAAGCCATGCGCGCCTTACCGTGACATGGGCCCCATCCCATCATGCCGAGCGGTACGGGCGGACGTCCATGTCATTTCTCCTTAACTGTCGACAACTTCCGGCCGTCCAGCCCCACCTTGGAGTAGGGATCTCTCAAACGGACCTGCGTGGAGAAAATGCTGGTCCGAGTCCAAGTGAGAGGCAAAAGAAACCCTCATTAATGGCGACGGGACGGGGCAGATGTAGGCCATGCCCCCTGCTAGCAGTAGGCGCATGCGCACAACGCCTTGTCCGCTGTCACATCCGTCATTCTTGCTGCAAGTGGCCTGTCAGTGTGCATGCTCGCCGCATTAAATGCGGCGTGCCGCGGCAGACGAGACCTTATTAAACATGGTAGTTGGGCGCTAGGAACGCCTGCCCAGGGCGCGCACGCAAATCAGAGCGAGGAGGGGGTTGGGTCGACCCGACCTCTGGCTCGGGAGGAAGCCACCGCTCCACCCCTGGGCCCGACCCCCCTTGGGAGGCGATACGTGGGTTTGTGGCGGCCTTCTCCCTCTGTTTGGGGTACCCCTAGGCCCATATCACCGACAACTTCCCTCTAGCAGTGTAGTTGCTTTTAGTATCATGAAGAATTACTTGTATTTTTTCCCTCTAGCAATGTAGTTACTTATAATACTGAAAGTTTAAGTGTCATTAATTTGGTTTTGGCAACTAATGATAAATCCAATTATATGACACTAATATTTTCATATGCATTTCTTTGTCTAGTGTCTCATGTGGGATATAAAAGTGCAAATTGTGAGAGGTGGTTCCCGGACTTGATATGAGTTGAGATAGAGACGTTCGTTGACGGTGGACCTAAATCACAACAACAATGAAGTGCATGTAGATAATGTATCATTCCTTCTCTCCATGCACATATTTATATGCTCATATATAATATTTCCATGTGATTGACATATGTATGTGAGACAATGTTTTGTTTGAGCCTTATCACTTGTTTACTTTCTTTATATTGAGAACATAGAGATGATGAAGGTATGCATTTATTTTAGAACCTATATTTGATAAATGTATTTTATTTTTGTATAGGATAAACTCCCAATATTTCATATCTTTTTATGCATGCTCTTGGTTCTCAAAATTATTTTGTATGCATATATTTAGGGGGAGCAAATCATATACCTTAGTTATGCATATATTTGATCCTAGTTATTCACTTTCATTTAATTGTAATCTTCACATTTGAGTATATAACTTGTGGTATTGATTAATACCCATCATTTATTCATATCATTTTATCCATACCATCAGTTGGTCAACAAGTGGAGGTTGACAACCAAATCATTGTGACTAATAATTTCATTGAGTTGAATGAGTGAAATAGGTCCCAAGAATTTTTTTTAAAAAAGGGTGTTGACGCTCAAGAGAGATCATGACACCTAAAGATATAAAGAATGACAAAGTAAAGATATCGAAGATGTGGAGTACAAAGTAAGTACTATGGTAAGACGGTGAAACACAAGTAATGCTTGGCGCTGGAGGACCAAATTTGGTGGTGAAGGGCGAGTGACGACTATGTCGTGATGAACCGTGAGGCCATTTGAAGGCACAAAGGAGCCCGCATCAATTATTTGAAGAATATACAGTGAAATGGTTTCGGCGTTGGCATCCCTTAAAACAAAGGAAGATAGCATGAAGACATTTCTATTGGTATAATTCTTTTCCTATTTATATTTCTGTATAGCAATACCGTACTATTGACTTAGCAATGCAACTTTGATGTTTTTGTTTATGTCTCGGTGCACAAAGTGACCTATCTTAGTGCTACCTTGAGAGAAACCCAAGCGTTAAGCTATCCATTGAGTGGTTTTAGAATTTAGACCTTAATTTTGGTTGAGTTGAGGAGTTCTCTGAGTGAGCTTTCTATAGAGTCCAAGATCACCAATAGCAGACTCCCAAGCAAAATGCTATGGCCGTTTTGCTCTGGTGTTTATTGGAAATTATCAAAAATTTAGGAAATTCCAAAAATAGCAGTAATCCTAGTTTTGCTCTATGTTGTTTTCGGAGTTTTTTGAAAAAAAATCGAAACTCTGAAAATGACTGCGAACAGTGAAATTGCTCTAAGGTGTTTTTCGGATATTTCCAAAAATGTTTCGAAAATTCTGAAAAATGGAATCTTGACCTCCAATTGCTAGTTTTGAGAGGCTTGAGTATATGAACTCCTCCACCCCTTCCTTTGAGTGGTTGTTGTTCTTGGGCAAAAGTAAACACATCCAAAGCCAAATAGCTTTCCCCATTCCCCTAACTTTGTGGTGTCTCTTTGTGAGAGAGATTTGAGAAGGGGAGAGAGTATGATTGAGAGATTGAGAAGTTGAGAGCTAGTGAGCTTCACTCCATTCTTTTAGCACTTGAGTTCATAGCAAGCAATTTTTCGATTGTGTTTGTTACTCTTGAGGACTAAGGTCTCCTAGATGGCTAGGTATCGCCGATGGACACCTAAAGTTGTGGTGTGCATCGAAAAGTTTGTGAAGACTTTGATTTCGACTTCGCAAGGGAAGAAAAATCAAGAGTGAAATCGAGTGCATTTGTGGAACCTTGTGGGGAAATGGTTGAAATAGACCCGGCCTTTATGGCACCTCAACGGTGACGTAAGATCCGTGAATTTGAACTTCGAGAAACAAATCATGCGTCTTCTCTTTTGGTTTGCACGTTGTTGCCTTCTCTCATATTGTGCCTTCTCTCCTAGCATTGCCGCCACGTCGATTTGCCTTCCCATGCGTGCCTTCCTATGCGTTCTCTCCTCTAATTGATTGCAAAAATGATTCTCCACTACTCTCTCATCATTTTTTTCAATAATTGTCCCTTTCAATTTCGTTTTAAATCACCGGGTTTAATTTCAATTTAAAATTTTATCCCGAGTTTTACATATTCGCTCGATTTTGATAAAAACGGAAAGAGAAAATCGAGTGTATCATAAAGCCCTCAACCAATTGTGGGAGATCGAGAAATATTCAATCGGATTCGATCGGATTTCAATGGATGATCAGTTCTAGCATAGTATGGACTCGGGATGGTCCTTCGAGGTTGAAGACGGCAGTTAACTATGCAAGCTAGCAGCTCCACTTATGGGCTGGGTCAAAAAGAGGCATGCCAAACAGCCCGAGATGGTCCTTCGAGGTTGGATACGGCAGTCAACTATGCAAGCTAGCCTACAGCTCCATTTATAGGCTAGGTCAAAAAGAGGTATGCCAAACAAAGGGAGATAGAAGGCTGGGCTGAGCTGAAAAGGGATGAAGAAATAAGCTTTTGGTCCAAAACTAGAGAGTATAATATATAGCGACTCAAAAATATTTTTACCTGTTGCAACACACTGACATTATTACACACTGTCATTATTTCTAGTCAAGTATAGTTTCAATATCATGAACATAGTCAACTAAATATCGGAGTATATTAAGGGGGGCGCAAGGGGCGGGCGAGGGGGCATGCCACGTCAGGATTTCGGCGCGGGGTGGCATTTTTGCAAAAAACCCTTCGATTTCCGTTTAATTCGATAGACGTCCCTCTAGAACAGTACCTATGTGGTATTATTTTTTATGGAGGCCCTTATGGAAACCGGATATTCTGTGCGAAGGAGATAAAAATCGCGGACTGCGCTGTAAACTCTGGAAGAAGAGGGAGCTTTTCGCGAAATGATGCCACTAACCCACCCAAACTCTAGCCGCCACCGCGTGTGTGTGCTCCCTCCTCCCTCTCGTCTCATCCTGTCCCTCTCCCCGCCGCCGCCTCCTCCACCTTCCCCTCGTGCCACCGTCGTCGCCGTCGCCTCGCGCCGCCGCCGTCCCGCGTTTGCCCCCTCCTCCCTCTCGTCTCATCCTCTCCCTCTCCCGGACGTCGCCGCCTCCTCCCTCTCGTCTCACCCTCTCTCTCTCCCTCTCCCTCGGCCGCCCGCCGCCGCCGGTCCACCCTTCACCGTCCGCCGCCTCCATTGCTGACCGCCACCACCCGCGCCGCTATCCCCGCCTCCACCTCCACCTGGCGGCTGGCGCCGCAGCCGTCGCCGTCTCTGCTCCGCGTCCGCCTCGCGCCACCTCCGCCGTCACCGTCTTCTCCGCCCGCGACGATGACAAAGGCGGTGGCGAGCGCGAAGACCAACGGCGCGGGGGAGTTGAGGAAGTGCCGCAGCCGGAGAAGGGAAAGGATTGGTGCGGAGGTGGCCGGCGATGGTGACGACGATGAAGGCAGTGGCGAGCGCAAAGATCAACGGCATGATGGAGTTGAGGCAGGTCTACAGATCTGGTCATTCTGGGTTGGGTGGAGGGAGAGAAGCAGATCGAGGAGCTTCCGGGCGATTCCGGCGGAGGAGGTGGGGATGGTGTGGCGCTACAGCTGCTTCACTCTAATGGCGGAGCAGCGGCTGTGGAGGATGGGGGTGGTATTGTGTTTCTGTTTTTGACGCCAAGCACGCAGCAGTGTGATGTGACTATGGCTACTATGGATACGACCATTGCTCACATCATGAATCAACAAGAAGACATCAAGATCAAGTCCTCCATGTGCTGCAATCTGATTCGGCCACGTGTTACATTGCTGATTTCAAACGGCTGCCAAATCTACATACGTGCTCCGTTTTGGGCCCGTGAGTACTTGATGGAAAGCTCTCAAAGTCCTCCTTCCAACGGATCCAGCCTCATCTCGGAATTCTATCTCGTTTGGCCGCAATCATAGAAGCAAGGTGCTGCGTCACCTGTATTGGGCCAATGGGCTTGTAACTTTGTTTGGGACCCTGGCCCATGTGGGGCCCATGTGGGGTGCGCCCCAATCTGGTGGAGCACGACCCTTGGACCCTCTTGGTCGTCCTCCCACCTCTATAAATAGTTAGGTACCCCTTCAGGGTTTCTTGGGTTTTGATCGATTAAAGTTTAGCCATTGCTACTTGCTTGCAGCGCGCGTGTCGGCTAGACCGTCCGTCTGCTTGTTCTTTGGAACCCCAACTTATCATTCGTATTTAACTCCTATTTGCAATTTAGATTGCTTTTATCTTGTTTTTGCTTGTTTCTTCGATTTGCTTGCAGGAAGAAGGTTGATTTGCACCGGCAAGATCAACAACCCACGGAGAGGTGTATCGATCGCTAAGGCGCAACACAACGTCTCGTACGGTTGTAGTCGGATCGTCAACGTTTCTCCCAAATCGTAGTTATCACAACTCACCGAAAGATCGGGCCAACAACAGCCTTGAGTGTCGAGAGGAACTCAGGGTCCATCAGGTGGTATCAGAGCTTTCGTTGCTCGGTGAGTTTTATCTACCCATAACCAGAAAATTGCCATACAAAAAAAATTGTATCCTGTACCTAGCCATATTGTGCCATTGCATTGTTTTTATCAGTTTTTGCTTTGTTGAGTTTTGTGTTGCATTGTCGAGTCGTATTGCTGGTTTTAGCGTTTAGTTCGTTTAGAGTTTCGAGTTCTGGTCACGTTTCGTACCACTGTCATCGCCCCCGCCGTGTCTTTGTTGTCGTCGGGACCTAGGAAAACGGAATCATCTTGTTGTCGGGGTTTCGTTTTTCTAGTTTTCAGAAGTTTTTGTCGGTCGGTTTTGGAGTTGCTGAGTTGCATCAAGGGTTTGTCGTCTGTATTCGGCCGTGCTTGTTTCTCTTGCGCGAGGAAGAGGAGAGAAAGAAAAGATAACAGATCTGTTTTTGGAGGAAGTTTTGCAGACTAGATCAATCAGGTTGGTTAGTTTCCATCTAAGACCAAACTTTCCAAACTCTCCCCACGCGTGAAGACCGGTTGGCGCCATCTCCTTTTGTCGCCCACTTTAGCTGAGTCCGACTCCCTCCCTCTCACGTCGGTTTCGCCTGTTCCGAGTTGTGTCAAACACCTTGGTGAATTTTTGTTTGGTGTCGGTTTCGAGATCCGTTTCGAAAAACGGAATCAGTATAAATTCAGCATTCCATTTTTGTATAATTTTTAATTTTGGTTTGGACTTTTACAGTTGAGTCCTTGTAATTTTCATATTTACATTTGAGTCCCAGTAATCTTGCATTGAGGTCCTTGAGTTGTTTTTGCAGAAAAAAAATAAAATAAAAAAAAGAAAGTAAGGAAAAGGCAGGAAGGTGCATAAAAAGAAAAAAAAGAAAAGAAAAGCCGCACCAAAAAAAAGGAGAGAAAAAAAAAAGAAGAAGAAAGAAGGAAGAAGAAAGAAAGAAAAAAAAATCAGTTGTATCTTTGAGCTGAACATGATCTATCAGAGTGTGCCTAAGTTAAAAAAAATCAGTTGTATCTTTGAGCTGAACATGATCTATCAGAGTGTGCCTCAGTTGTTTCTAGTGCTATCCTGTGGTATCGCTTGTGTCTAGGCTCACGTCTCTAGTACGTTCTAGCCTAGGACCAGCACGGTACTTGACTTTGAACCATTATTCAACTTTGCATTCTCTGATTTGAGCATTTGCTATCCCTTTGCTACATATTTAAGCCTACCCAGAGCTCCACAGATCTGATTGCAGCCGTACAGCAAGTGTTTGCCAAGGCATCGATACATCCAACCTCTATTGGGGTGCTTGGTTAAGTCGGTGTACATCACCATTCCACTTGCTTTGGTAAGAACTTGTAAGAGCTTGGTTAAAAGCTTGAGTGTGTGTGATATTTGAGCTGCCACTACCTAGTAGTTGATAGGAGCATGCATATTTTTGTGTGTTTCTTGTTTGGTACTAACCATGGCAGGATTGCGTAATGGAATACGAGAACATCAACTTCTACACCTTCGACGAGATATGACGACTTCTCCAAATGATGCATATGAGGTACATGACTATAATTTTGAACAAGTTGCATCTAAGTTACCCTTCTATGATGGGAAGTATGATTCTGTTGCATACATTGATTGGGAGCTAGCAGTAGAAAATGAATTTGATATATATGATTTTTCTGATGCTCAAATGATTAAGGCTGCTAGTAATAAGTTTACCTCTTCTGCATTATTTTGGTGGACTTATGTTAGTAATAAACCTGAAACTTGGGATGAATTGAAAACCATGATGAGAAAACGCTTTGTGACATCTTATTACAAATGTACTCTTCGGGAGAAATTAGAACATCTGAAACAAGGTGACAGAACTGTTAGGGAGTACATTCATGAATTTAAGGTCTGTATCATCTACAGTGGTCTCAAAGAGTGCAATGAAAATACAACGCGTAGATTTTTCAATGGGCTTAATTCTGAAATTCAGGTTTTGCTTGATAATGTGACATATAATCATATTGGGCACCTATTCATGCTTGCTCGTAGCATTGAGAGTCAGATCATATCAAAGGCGAGGATGCATGACCAATGTGATTTATCTCCTATTTCTGAATCCCTAATATACTTATGTAATGATGATGTGCAAACATTGGAGGAGCAATCTTTTGTCTCCCCTGTTACTAACGTTTTGCAGAAAGATCAGCACATCCAAGAAAAGGAGAATGGTATACTTGAGAAGAAAGAGGATGAAGCACCTGCGATGTCTGAAGAAAGTTCGCAAGGTAAATTAAATGGTGCTGAGAGAAATGAAGGTGAGTATTCTCAAGGTGAGCTACACTTGTCCACTTTTCATGCTATAGTAGAGCAACCATTAGTGGAATCAATTGCTGAGTTGCCTTTGTCACAAGTTGATTTACTTGCTGTTCCTTGTGATAAAGAAGAGTTGTGTGATAATGTTTCACTTATATCCATGCCACAACTAGTGAATGAACATGTTAGTTCTACTATTTCTTTGTGTGCTGATTCTAAGCATGTTGTTCACATTACTAATGAAGTAGAGGAACGCGAATTGCTATCTTCTTTAAATACTTTGGGCTATGTTCAGTTTGATGATTTTTGTGAGCTCGATAATTTGAAGGAGAAATTATTTGCTAAATCTGATTTGCCATGTCCAACTAATGCTATTTTTCATATCTTTGGCGAATATAATGATAGAGGAATATTTTTGGTGCATAGAGTTTACATTTGTTCGGATTTAGAACATCTTGTAGTTCTGGATAAAATATGCAAGCTAGAGAGACATGTTACTGCTAATCATATTGTCTCGAGTTTGTCTTGTTTTGATTGCAAGAAACAGGTTGTTTTCAGTGGACTGCGCGAAGAGCACCATATAGAAAAACCGAGGACGGTTTTCCGTGAAGAAGGGGAGGATGATGTGACCATGGCTACTATGGATACGACCATTGCTCACATCATGAATCAACAAGAAGACATCAAGATCAAGTCCTCCATGTGCTGCAATCTGATTCGGCCACGTGTTACATTGCTGATTTCAAACGGCTGCCAAATCTACATACGTGCTCCGTTTTGGGCCCGTGAGTACTTGATGGAAAGCTCTCGAAGTCCTCCTTCCAACGGATCTAGCCTCATCTCGGAATTCTATCTCGTTTGGCCGCAATCACAGAAGCAAGGTGCTGCGTCACCTGTATTGGGCCAATGGGCTTGTAACTTTGTTTGGGACCCTGGCCCATGTGGGGCCCATGTGGGGTGCGCCCCAATCTAGTGGAGCACGACCCTTGGACCCTCTTGGTCGTCCTCCCACCTCTATAAATAGTTAGGTACCCCTTCAGGGTTTCTTGGGTCTTGATCGATTAAAGTTTAGCCATTGCTACTTGCTTGCAGCGCGCGTGTCGGCTAGACCGTTCGTCTGCTTGTTTTTTGGAACCCCAACTTATCATTCGTATTTAACTCCTATTTGCAATTTAGATTGCTTTTATCTTGTTCTTGCTTGTTTGATCGATTTGCTTGCAGGAATAAGGTTGATTTGCTCCGGCAAGATCAACAACCCACGGAGAGGTGTATCGATCGCTAAGGCGCAACACAACGTCTCGTACGGTTGTAGTCGGATCGTCAACGTTTCTCCCAAATCGTAGTTATCACAACTCACCGAAAGATCGGGCCAACAACGTCGTCAAGAGCTGCTTCAAACCGCACTTCTACTGGTGGGATCAGGTCGACATGGTGGGAAAATTTTTTTCTCCCCTCTTTTGATTTCAGTTACTTTTTTGAGCTTTTTTCCCTCTTTTATCGCTGTGGCTTCCACATTCATCTCGTGCCGGCGACGCCTTCATCCTATAATGCATCTTCTTCCAGGAGTTGCTAGGAATCATGGCAGTTTGCGCTCCAACAGTTTAGGGTTAGGTCTTCCTACTGCATAATGGAGAGAATTTCTTCATATAGCTTTTGTCGTGTGTGGATTTGTTCCAGTTTCGTCTCGTTTAGTGTTTTGGAGATTTTGGACCTGTGTGTGGATGGCTGGGACCATTTTCCCTGCAACGTTGATGTTTCGATTTCACGATTCGTTGAGAGTTTCAGTTTGCTCTGCTCTAATTGTGCGCTTTTCTTTTGGTTCATCAGCATGTTCTGCTCTCTGCTCATCCATGCCCCAGCAATATTATGTGGTTGAAGAAGCTTGGAGTCTATGATGTCGTGACACTGAGCGAATCTTATGAAAGGCTGGTTTGCCAGGTGCCTATATGAGGTAGTCAGACAGCCAAATAATTCCACTATTCGACCAATGCTTGTGCTGAATAATATGTGTTCTGTCAACCAAGTTTTGCAGCTTTTGTTTATTAATTCCTTCCTGCATGTTTGGCTCCTACATATCATTTGTTTATTGCTCTGATATCAAGGAGGTGCATCTGAGATCAATAAAGCCTACATTATCTTAAAATAAAAAACAAGGGGGTGCATGGCCTTGTCGTAAAACACATTGTGCATCTGACGTAATCAAGTTCCAATGGTCTCAGTTATGCAATAGTGCAATGTGAACAGAGCAATTACTGAAGGTGTCATTGTTTGGCATCCATAAGATCAGTGGTTTGAGAAAAATACTCAAAGTGCCATTATTTCGCTGATGGGTCAGCAAATTGTTTGTTAGGTAGATTGTTCTTACCTGATAGTGCAAGGTTAGTGCTATGTAAAGTAGTCGTGGTCAACCCAAATGACAGGTTATGGCAACCATTGTTTTAGCTCAGAAAAATGCTGGTTAGGTATTATAGTGTTCATGAAATGCCTTCTGCTTATTTTACATGTAACTGTATATTTGGTGCTCTATTTGCTTGTTGCCTAATTAGCTTGGCGTTATTTTTATGTAATTTACAACTGATGTGCTATTTTCATGCTATTTCCCTAACTTTGCATATCTCTGTTTGTTCCTACTGCTCATGAGAGAATGTTCAAATAGCTAGCAGTTTTGGGTCAGATAACTGATTTTTTTTTATTGATTTTAGGCTCATGGAATTGAAAACCTGGTGTTACCAACTAGGGGTTATCTTCATGCACCATCATTTGAGAACCTTTGCCAGACAGTTGTCTCATTCACGAATCTTCTCAAAATGTATATCCTATGGTACGACAGAATCACCATGTATGTTCCAATTTATTTTTGATTGAATTGTTCATTGCATGAGCAGAGTCCAAAATCTATGATTTGACACATTTTGTTTGTTTTTTTTAGTAAGAGAGGCTTTTATGTTTATTTGTCCCATCACCTATAGCAGCTATTTTGTGCAATATTTTGATTGGTTTTGTTTGTTTGAAACTCTTGAAGCTTCCCTGAATATGCTGCCATGTAGTGCATAAGAAAGATTTAAAGGCCTTTTGCTTACTGCCTTTTCTGATGTGCTTGCACTTCAACATTTGTCCTCTAGGAACATATCATGATATTGATTTCCATGGGGAGGTAGACAAAAAATGAAGCTCATTCATTTCGTAAGATCTATCTTATTGTGCCGTGTAATTTTTAACTAGGTTTATATCATGGATTTATTTCTGTTGTTTTAATCTCGGAAGGAAACACTTCGTATGGTAAGTTGACACATGTTCATTGCAAAGCTAGACATGGACGGACCACAACAACTGTTCTTTGCTACTTGGTATGCTTGGTTATTTGGTCATACTGATACGACTTTATGAATGCCATAGTTAAGTGTTAACCTGCAGTTTTGGTGGCAAGGAACTATCAGTGTTAACCTGAACTAATTGGTATTTGCATTTTTGTGCCAGGGGACTAATAGTTATTGTGCGCTGATATGACTATGCTCTATTCCTGGAACATTTCGCATTGCCATTGACAAAATGGTATGGCATCATTTTTTTTGCTTGCTTTGCATTTTGTGCCAGGGAACTAATAGTTATTGTGCACTTTTGAGATATTTGCAACTCCAGAAGTACATGTTGACTTCCATCCTAATGCTACTGCCCCCTTTTATTTGTCGCAACTGACTGGCCATGTTGGTTCGTCTCAAGCTTTCCATTTTAGTTGGATATGAAATGTTTAGTATCCCAATTCACCTTCTCTCTGTAATTCCCATGTCCTTGCAGCCTATAAATTTCACCATTGATCCTTTGCATGTGAATATTTGGCTTTGCCTGTTGAAAAACTCAATGGAGTGGATATGATCACACTTGGAGTTGGTATAAACTATTTCATGAGTAGTGTAAGAGCATTTTGATTGTAGTGTATGTTTTGCATTTCTGGTGGTCTATCCTGTACTCGTCTAGCTGGTAGGTCAACTTTATAAGTCAATTTCCTTTTATATCATTTGGATCTGGTTGATGAACATCTTGCAACACTGGTAACTAATGATCCACCACTGTTAGTTCTTCCCTTGCACAATATGAAAACCATGTCTATGCAGATAAGAATAACATTGTTCATAGTTAATACATCCAACAATTTAAATATATTCTGAGATGAGAATGGATTATTATGTGCTTTAGCACATCATATGGTCCAGCCTGCCGGAATGCCATATTGTCCTTTTCTAAAGATAGCATGATACTTAGAATTTTAAAGATGCTTTGCTTTCCTTCCTAAAATGTTTTAGCCTGCATTTCAGAATTATAACATCATTTATTTCTGTGTATTATCATTACTTTGGAGAAAGACCTACAAAAGTATCTTAGAATAGATAGTTTTCTACTTACAAAGCGTGTTATTTCTTAGTTCCTTGAATCTAGCAGCGTGCTATTCTGCTGCACTTTGCCAATCTTTGCATTAGCTGTAGAAATTTGTCTTATATCTCTGTTGGGACCTGAATTCTCTTTGTAGTATATTTGACAGGTAATAACAAATGGTGGAATGATTGCATTTTCACTGTGCTTAGGATGGATTCATCTTTAATGCTAATTACCTGCCAACCTCTTCGGCCCCAACAAGCTCGTGGAGAAGAAGGTAACCCACCCAATCCGCAGTTTCTCTCCCAAGATCCAGTAGAGAAAAGTTTCTTGTTCTGTTTAGGAATCGATTCAATGATGCAAAGTTTTTTTTTCATGTTTGTTTGTTTGTGTGTGTGTGTGTGCAGGAAAGCAAGTTCTTCAAGTTCTTGGGGTTCATGTGGAACCCGCTGTCCTAGGTCATGGAGGCTGTGACAATCATGGCCATCGCTCTCGCCAATGGAGGAGTAAGTAGTAATGAATTTAATGATGTTTCAGAGCATGGCATGTGAGGGATTGTGAGAGGTTTGATTGAATTGATGAGGGTTGATTTGTTTGGGGTTTTCAGGGGAAGCCGCCGAACTGGCAGGACTTCGTGGGCATCATCACACTACTCATCATCAACTCCACAATCAGTTTCATTGAGAACAATGTCGTCAATGCCGCCGCCGCTCTCATGGCCCGTGTCGCCCCAAGGGCCAAGGTAATCTATGCCAATCTTTGTCTTTTGTGCAGCTGTGACGATTGTGTGTTGTGATCTCAAGCAGTACTGGCTTTTGTTTGTGGTTGATCTAGCAGACACAGGATCGAGCTCTCCTCGAGTAACTTGCTGTTGTCAACGACAACGAGGGGACGAATCGACCGCAACAGAAACGCGAAGGGTCTCAGATCCTCCTTCACCTTGTCTTTGCCGCGGTGTTCATCCCTTTCACAAGAGAGAAAAAAAAATTACCAATTCAATCGGCGACAATGGGCGCTCAACCTTGGTGGCGATTCCTCGCCCTGCTGCTTCCGCTGCTCGTAGCAGTCGTGAGTCAGGTGGCTGGCGGCGTCCAAGCCCCACCCTCATGACTCTTCTCAGTGGCCATCTCGGTGAGTTACGGGAAGAAATCTCCTCTCATCCCCGAATCTTTACTGATGCAGCATGATTCCAATTTTGTGCGGATTCTATTATGTATATGAGGATAATGGAGTTGCACAGAATGACTGATCCTTTCTCGTGTTCACGTGATCAAAGGTTGCGTGTTTCTCTGCCTGTGGATAATTTTTTTGTTTCATGAATGTGTTTACATCACTATGCAATGATAATTAAGAGGTGGCAAGGCTATGCTCAGAGGAGTTGCTTGGTTGTTCTTTGTTGCAGTCTTTTCTGATGAGCTTCAATTTTGCATACAGTGAGGGTGGCCAGATTTCTGAACATGTCGCGCAGGAGAGATGGCAGCAGCAGCTGGAGCTATGTGATGGGGAACAAGGGAGGAGGCCAGCATCAGGTGGGGAGAGGAGGTTTGGGCCTTATTATTTTTAATGAGGTGCAACCATCTGTCCATCTCACTTGTTGGTACAATTACAAGTTTTTCTTGATTTTCTTCACTGCTTATGACGGCTGAGATAAAAACTCATCGATGCAACTTCATATTTCTGATGCAGGGGTAGGGTAGTTGTCTGGTTGTTCATGTTCTAATTTACCTCATTAGTGTTGTGCTAAATCGAAGGCGAGTTCCAGTAGTGCCATTGATCATGGTACATCCCTATATCTAATATCCCCTTCCTTCATCCCATCTAATTGACCCCACAAAATCTCTATAATCATTTTCTTCACCGTTACTATTGCAGGTCATTAGGAAAATGAATCAATGATGTACACAAAAGCTTACAGATATAGTAGCATTAGACAACATATTGTTCTTGCTCATATTGTTCCTGATGTTTCAGCGTTTCTCAGTTAAATCAATAGGAACTAAGGAAGACGTAAAAAGATGAATGCGGTACTATCTTTTATTCATTTTCATCACTTCAAGAATTAATACTTTCGATAATTTGCATTTCTAACACATCTCCTTTCAAAATGTTGGATATATGACTACCATATGCTTTCCTGGTTTCTTGACCACAAATGGATAATAGTAGGTCTTGTGTCAATTCTTCCTACTTTCTTAGGGAGGTCTCCAGATTTTAATTACTTCACTTAGAGCATATTAAGAGATGTAGTTCAATGCGTTCAATAAACTATTCTAGATTATCCAATCCTAACTGTCGGAGGGTTAACCCCTCGAGCGGGGGACTGTGAGGCCCCCCTTTGTTAGTTTGGCCGGGGGCAGCGGGTGAGAATTGAAGATTTGGATGGGAGTGTGCTAGAGAGGGAGTCGGGGCTTGCCACCGTCCCATCCGTCAATCGGCCAGGCACAGTCTGGTCAAACGCTCAGCACGCCGCATTGCGTGGTGCGTCCGTTGCAGTCACATTGAAAGCAGTTAGGTGGGCACTGAGGGGCGCCCACCTAACCCCATATGCGTGGTGGCCGCGTGGAGTGGTCGGGCTCCCCCTCCCCCCCTCCCCCCCCCCCCCCCCGTGGGGGGGTGTGCCACGTGGATACTGAGGGCAGCCTTTCTCCCTCTGATCTCGGTACCCTCGGGCCCATATCACCGACACTAACATTCTACTGTTTGGTATGTTTTTCTATTCGCTTGTTCAATACTCAATTCTGCATCCTTATACATTGCTTTCATTTATCTGGTGGCATTTATATATAGATCTCTGGTGATTCTTTTAAAAATTACCTATCCATTGTTTCATCTATGTTTTGTCATGTTTTGTCCTATGGATAACCGTGACAAATTCATGCTTGAAGCGATGAAAACATACATGTAATTAGGCATTAGAAAGTACAATATGTAATTAGCCCCAGTGGCACGCCTCCTGCATATAATTTGTTTTTATTCTTTGATGATTTCAATATGCTTGTGCTATTTCCTGGGCATCAGGTGTTACATATAACCAACGAATAATAATGGGGCAAGCAATACTACCCTCTGATAGTATGATCTAACATCATCTCCCTTCTTTAGGTCAATTTTTCCCTTCTTAAAGTTGACATGTTCAGGCATTTTATTTTGCATTAATGTTTTCCGAGTATTTTACATCAAAGTTGAAACACATCTCCCATCGCGTCATTGTAATCGTCGCGAGTGAGGCTGTTGAACTTTCTGTGCATTAGTTCTTTTGTGCCCAATTGGTATATATCATTCTTTGTATATCTATTCTTCGTTTGCTTAGCATCCTTGTGGAAAGGTTTTGTGGCTGCGTAACCAAGGGGGCGGAAATTTAATACTCAAGTACCTAAATCACAAGTGCCTTGGGTAGAAAATTGATGACAAAGTTTAGATGTATCTGTTTTTGTTTTGCCGTCTGAAATTTAGATGTTTGCTTTCCAAGCTGTGAATTCTATGCTTCGATTTGATCTTCCAGCACACCACATATTATTTTTCTTTCTTGGTGGTGTTCTCCGGTGCTTGTTGAACTGAGGCTGCAGTTTATAAATTCCATCTCTAGGATTTATTGTTGTTCTTACGACCGAATTGTTTTTTTTTAGCTAGGGTAAGGATGATTTGCTGGAGCGTTACAGGCAATCATCATTTATTGGACCTTGCTTCTTGAGGAGATGCACTGTGACAGTTTTGTGGGTGCCATGTTCATTTCTTAAATTATTTTGTTATTTAGTTTGCGGATTACACTTAGTTGGATATGTTGTGTTTCATTTAATTAGTTTAGGTTTCACGTCGTTGTTGTTTACATGGTTGCTCCCTCGATGGTTTCTTACGGTCTCATGGTTTATATATATATATATATATATATATGGCGCTGATGTGTTTTCTCCTGCGTAGATTAATGCTTGCTTTTCTTTTGTTGTACAGATGAAGGAAATAGCGCATTGTTAAGCATCTTCACATGAAAGGAATTAAGGTTTTTCCCCCTTCTAGAAGAGATAGGCATCTCTGTAAATAGATCTTTCCTTTTCCAATTCTGCTTCATGATGTATTATCTGTACACAAACTATGGAGCTGTGGCATATGATCTCACTATTGTAATCGTGCTCAAGCAACCGGTTACAAGAAACTTAAATAAAGTTGCGGCCCGGTACTCTCTAACAATTGCAAGTTACATTGTCACCATCAGTTTATTAGCTGGTTGAATGAAGTCGTTGCACCCGGCGTATGAAGTTGTATCTCCTAATTATCCACTTCTTTTTCACCATCTTTCCGCCCAGGCGGCGCGCCAACGGCGCGCCCCAGGTTCTAGTTAATATAAAGAGCTTCTTACAAAGTAGCCTAGCACGCGTCAATTTCTACTAGCAAAAGTAACAGAAACCTACGGAGCTTTAGTACCAGAGCTTCATAACACCAACAAACATTTTTATCTTGGTCTTAGCAAAAAATAGTTACACGCCCTATAAACTAGGACAGAGGAAGACTAGCTGATTCTTGGGAACTGTTTGAGAGCTTTGTAGCAACTGCAGCATCTCTCATAATCTACACCTCCCAAAACATGTTAGATTGGATAGGACATACTATAGTACAACGAATCTGGATAGAGGTATGTCCAGATTAATAGTACTAGAATATCATATCCAATACACTATGTTAGTTTTTATGCGACGGAGGAAGTATAGATTCTAGATTCTAAAAATCTATATTTGTAGAATATAAAAAATAAATTAGAAGCCATTTGCTAAAAAAACAGTTTCTCCATATTCTTATGACTTTATGAACTGTGTACCAGCTACTAGCAAATTCTCATAATCTTAAAACACCTTAAGACTCTCAAGCTGCTCAAAGTAAAGCCTAAGGTACCCAAACTTTGTACTCCCTCCGGGTTGATAATACTTGTCGTTTTAGATAAGGGCACGGTCTCCAAAAAACAACTTTGACCATTATTTTTCATTATAATATGTATAAAATTGTTAACAAATATATGATCATATTAAAGTACTTTTTAAGACTAATATATACATGTAGTCACCATATTTGAAAGACAAATATTTTTTTAAAAAAAAATGAATCATAATCAAAGATTGTAAAGTTTGACTTCACCCTTATCCAAAACGACAAGTATTATCAGCCCGGAGAGAGTAGTGCTCTTGATAGGTGAACCGAGCATATACCTGCTTTAGCCATTTGATGCGAATTCCTCCCCGGGCCGAACAACAAAGGTAGCCCACGTATTTTCCCGACGAAAAAGTACACCGAAGGTCCCTCAACTTGTCACCGAGTTACAAAATTGTCCTCCAACCACAAAACCAGATATCTGGCGTCCTCTAACTTACAAAACCGAAACTAGATCCCTCGGCCGTTTTGACTCCGGTTTTATCCGATATGGCAGCTAACTCAGTGTGGGACCCACATGGACCCCATGCATCAGCCTCTTCTTCCCCTCCCCTCTCCACCTCTCTCCTCTCTTCTTCACGGGCGCCGGTTGGGGAGTAGCTGCACGGGCGCAAGTGGCAGGGGAAGGAGCCGCGCGCGGGCGGGCGGGCCACCTCTCTGAGCTGCACGGGAGGCAACCAGCAGGCGGCGCATGCCTGTTCTTCCTTCTCCTCCTCTTCTAGCCATGCGCGGGCAGTGGAGCGGCGCGTGGGCGGGCGCACGCGGTGGGAGAGCAGCTGCACGGGTGACAACACCGATTGCGGAGGCGGTGGCAGCAGCTGCCTCGCGGCCATAATCCTTGCGGCGGTAGCCATGTCTCCGATGAGGACGCTCTCCTCCAGCGCGAGCTCGACGCCGATGGTGGGGAAGGAGAAGACATCGACGAAGTGGTGCTCGCAATCAGCCCAAGAGAAGGTCGTCGTCGTAGTCGTCGTTCGCGTGCTAAGGTATATGGCAAGAGGTTCCCGCGCGCCACTCGCCTACGCGCGGCTCCTCCCCCTGCGGTCTGCGCCCGCTAGTTGCTCCCCCGCCGACGCCCGAGAAGAAGAGAGGAGAGAGGAAGAGAGGTGGAGAGGGGAGGGGATGAAGAGGCTGACACATGGGTCCCATGCTGAGTTAGCTGCCACATCGGATAAAACCGAAGTCAAAACCGCTGAGGGACCTAGTTTGCACTGATTTTGTAAATTAAGGGACGCTGGATATGTGATTTTGTGGTTACAGGACGATTTTGTAACTCAATGACAAGTTAAGGGACTTTGGGTGTACTTTTTCCTTTTCCCGACTTAACAATTACTCAAGAAGTGCATCGGCCCCCGCACTATCCACAAGGGCAACAGCCCAAAACAATGTAAAGCCAATGGTAACGGTAACTCACGAACTAGCCTAGCCGGTAGCCGCACATCATTTAACCAACAAACGACAATCCAAAAAGCATTGCCGCCAACACAAAGGAATAGTAGCGAAAATACGTCCAGTTTCACATCAAAAGGATTGACCGTGCAAACCTTTCTATTTTCCAGCAAGTACAAGCACAAATTGAAATTACAGACCTGATAAAACAGATTGGGGCACTGACGAGCCTCTAGGTACATAAACTAAATATCGCTGAGGCGACTATCCAGGAAATCATCTTTAATGTTAATGATAGCTCCGGAGGGGAACAAGCATGCAGTTCAACAATATGTTGCCTCATTTGTAGAAGTCAAAGTCAGTCTCAGGCTTCTTGACATTGGTTCGGTAACCCTTCTCGAAGTCCTTGGGGAGGATAACATACCGATTTTTGCGCACAGCATGCATACCAGCTTCTTGACAGATAGCAGCAATCTGAAAAACAGAACATCACAATGAATTTCAGAACAGCACAAGGGAAAGCGAATATAAATGCTTACAGTATTTATTGAGCAAAAGCTGAGCAGAGAGTAAATGTGCATGTGTAGCTGCCAGCAACATTTATGCCAAAGCACAGAATTACAAATGAAAAGAAAAGTTTGATGATGAACAAGGCTTTAAGGAACCTCTAGGGTTACAAAAATTATTAGAACATATAAAGGTAATCTATTAGAGGTGGTACTTTCACATAATGAAAATAAAAAAAAAGGTGTGGTAAACTACAGTCATGTAATGAATAAAATAGAACCCTAAGATTTGGAAGGTTCTCGAGGGGAAACATATATCTTAGATTTTGATGTTATTAACTTAAAATTGGAAGTTACAGCAAGATAAAAATAAAGCACAGTAACAAGCTGAAACTCTGATGCCATAACTGTTGATAACGAAATTACATTAGCAGGGAGTATGCAATATTTATGTCAAAATATCCTCTAGTTTTATACAGTGATATTTCAATTTTACTGTTATGGATTAGGAGCAGGGAGCACGGCATTAAAATTTTAACCAGCACAGATGTGCCACAAGTTACAATGGCATCAAAAGTATCTTCTGCACTACAGTCCTCAGACATGGGCTATGCATTAGTCAAAAAATGGCCATGTTAAGCAACAGATCAACCGGCAATCCTCTAGTTATGCTCTAGTGGTACAAATGCAGATTGATATATTATTATGTTATGATAGATGTAATATGAAGATCAAAATGGAATGATACTCACATCAGCAGCACTAATTTTATCTGGTCTGGAAACATAATCTTCCAAATCAACCTCATCACTCAAGTTCATTTTAGCAGTACAGACCTGGAAATAGAGAGATCAATTACCAAATAAGAATATAATCTCAGAAAGGATCTAGCAACCAATAATTTCATCAGTTATAAAAATCATAAACAGATGAATTACAAACAAGAATATAAATAATAAATAACAAATGTTCAGAAGGATATAATGTAAACTTATTATGCAAATTACAGGCAAACCAAGTCATATACTCCCTCCATCTTCTTTTGATAGTCATATTTCATCTTGGCACACAGACCAAGGATAAGTAATTCTACTTATCATCCATTTAAACATGCTACTTGTTATTCCTCATAAACAAGCAAATCATTAATATTTGCATTTCTCGATGCCCATGTAGCCAATCTTGTGTGAAAGAATGGAGAGTCACGCATTAAATCCGAGAAAGTCATTAAGAGGATAGATTGTTGGATTGAAATATGCCTATCAAAAATAAATTTTTCAGATTTGGAAATATGACTATCAAAGAAAGAATGGAGAGTCACGCATTAAATCCGAGAAAGTCATTAAGAGGATAGGTTGTTGGATTGAAATATGCCTATCAAAAATAAATTTTTCAGATTTGGAAATATGACTATCAAAAGCAGATGGAGGGAGCAAGATATTGAGCCTACAATAATTGTGCACTCTTGTGGAAAAATGAGCATCAACAGATGCAGTACAGACCAACTCACTACTTTATTGTTAGTATTATCAGATGCTACTGTTGATTTATCCCCAACAAATGCAACACAAATAATTGGCTGTGCAACAGAAAGATTCTGCCCCTCCGATCAAACTATGTTAAACAAGCATAACTAAAAAAAAGTCACGAACCAATATAGACTCCTAACAGTGGCTACATGTAAAGAACAAGAAAGAAACAATACCCATCAACAATATAGAAACTTAACCTTCAATATAAAGCTCTACCAAACAATACCCATCAGTCAGTAATATCCTGCGAAGGACACACATTTTGGGGAAAAAAAAACAAAACTTACTTGGAAAACAAGCCTCTTCTGCCGACGATCTGGAAGAGGGAACTCGATTTTCCTGTCCAATCTACCTGGACGTAACAGAGCAGGGTCTAGGGTATCCGCCCTGTTGGTCGCCATTATAACCTTCACATTCACTGTTTGATCAAATCCATCCATCTGCATTCGACATTTTAAAAAAACACATGGTGAGAAATACTTCAACCTTCAAGCATAGGAATTTCATAAAATATTCTCGACAATATCTGTGTAAATCCCTTGTTTGACTATGTATTTCAAGTCACTTGAGCTTCAACTACTTAAATGTATGGGTATGGCTGAGCTATTCAAATTTAACAAGCAACAAATATTCAGTTTCTCCACAAGTATCTTACAGATATCCTACAACAATAAACCTTACCTGATTGAGTAGTTCCATAAGAATACGCTGAACTTCTCGGTCAGCACCAGTCTGAGCATCAAAACGAGCAGTTGCTATAGCATCAACCTCATCGATGAATATGATAGCTGGGGCATTCTCTTTAGCCAAACGGAATACATCTCGAACCATCCTAGGTCCCTAAACAAATGAATAAAAGAACTTCATCAAGAAAAGAACTAGTATGCCCAAAAACCATAGAAAATCTACAAACGAAGTCTCAACATCCAAAACATAAAGCAAACTTATGCATACTATTATTGAGCATGAAGCACAAAGACTTGGTTAATTTGGAGTTGTCATTGATGGTCAAAAAGATTGTTTCCAAAGAATATTCAGACAAAAAATAGGAATTGTTCAAATGAATACACAGCATGGGCAAGCTAGATATTTACTAGCACTATCAAAGTTCCCCATAATTCTTCAGCTAAAAATGATTAGCCTATTTCGATTAACTTATCCTTAACATTTGAGCAGAACTAATCCTTAACACATTCCTTCTTAGTATTCAGTAGCACAGCAGTTCAAACATTATGCAGTTGAACCTTTTAAGTATAAGGCTAGATTTGTTATTTCAGCGAACAAGATGTAACGAGTGAGCTAAGTTATTAATATATATACATAAACTGGTCCTAACATACCTCACCCAGGTACTTCTGCACAAACTCTGAACCAACAACTCTGATAAATGCAGCAGTAGTGTGGTGTGCCACAGCTTTGGCGAGCATAGTTTTGCCAGTTCCAGGTGGACCATACAGAAGCACACCTCTTGGAGGATCAATACCAATCTGCTTGTACAGCTCATGATGTGTCAGCGGTAATTCAACAGCCTCCCGAATTTCTTGTTTTTGGATGTCACATCCTCCAATATCCTGAAAATAGTCAGAAGCAAAAAAATGTTAAATATTTTATTTGTCGACTGTATGAATAGATTACAGTGAGCAATAATAAATAAGCTCCAGGATATGTGAGGATTGTATCACATTATGCACAGTTAGTGGTCATAAGTCAATATTGGTTAACTTCGATAGCCAATCAATAGTTAAACAGCGATAGCTTAGGCAGATAGATGTTTAATCCAATTGTCGAAATGTTCATATACAGACAAAAGCCCAACCATGTCCTTATTACGATTCCAAGGCTTCATGTTATGCAATAAACTGTATACTGGTAGAGCAAAATTCAGATCCCCATTGCACTCAACTATCAGAAAATATCTAAAATTCCAACTTTCTGCCTAACTGGCAAAATGTTGGGAAACTGATCCCGGCGGGCTTCAGAAAGAATCTCGTGTGAAAGTAAATCTCCCGGATGCAAAATTATACTTCGAAAAATTAAATTAACTAGAAACATGGCACTTTACAGGCAGATCTAGAACAGATAAATCAACATAAGGTTCACGCGGATCAGAAAAAATCCAGCAGAAAACTGACCGTATAAGTGACGTTGGGCTTCTCCGATGATCCGAGCAGAGAGATGCTGGAGTCCGCCTCGGGCGGCAGCACGTCGACGAGCGCATTCGAGTGGCGGTGCAGCGCCACGGACGCCGAGGGCTTGAGCAGCTCGCGGTTGATGGTGCTCAGGATCCGCACATAATAGTTGCTCCCGGTGGTGGATCCGACGATTCCGTTGTTGCCGTCGACCATCTCCATGAACTGGCCGATCACGAGGGGAACGGACTGGATCCGCTTCACCTCCTCCTGCGCGCGCAGCAGCTCGCGCTTCAGGTTCTTCTGCTCGTCCTTGACGTACTCCTCCTGTATCTCGACGAACTCCATGTGGCGCTGGAGCGACTTGAGGCGGCCGTAGAGGTCGTCGTCGTCCTCGGCGGCGGCCGCGGAGGCGGAGGGCGCGGAGGTGGCGGGGTAGGACGGCGGGGGAGCCGCCGGGAGGACCGCGGCGGGCGGCGGGGCGGTGGCGGCGGTCGACATCGCGGAGGCTAGGGTTAGGGCTCGGTGGCGTGCTCGGGTTTGGGGACAAATCGGGAGGGTCGGCCCTCTGGGATTAACGGGGACGAAGTTGCTTGCAGGAAGGGAAAGGATATTATAAACAGTGGCCGCCTGCTTTTCCGATTCCACGAGTTTTCCTTCCAATTCGTTTCTTTCCCTACTTCAATTTTGATTTCTACTCTAATTCGGTTCTCTGCTTGAAAAGATTAAATCTACTTTTCAGGACCTTTTTTAAGAGTTTAAATTTTCATATTCATTTTTATTTGCCTAAAATAACTTGATAGAAACTTTCATAAATTGTAAAGGTTTAATTTGGCTAATTAACACAATTATTATTTATGTTAGCATTTGTTAATTAGAGTTATTTGATTGGGTTAATTGAATCCATATCTCTATAAATTAACGGTTTTGAAAAAATACCATTACAATCCATCTAATTAAAAGGATGTCGTTATAAATTTGTTTGAAATCGGAAATATGTAACTACTTACCCTTTCGGTATATTGTCATTCTCTTTTGGACCAAATTGTCCCTTATCACTAGGGATGAAAACGGTATGAAAACGAACGGAAACTACCTTTATCGTTTTCGTTTTCATATTTTTTTCAGAATTAGAATCGGAAACACCGGATATGAAAACGGAATTGAATATTATCGAAACCGAAAACGGAGTGAAAACGAACCGGCACGGATACGATAACGAAAATTTATCGGAATACAAGAAACCCTCAAACTGAGCTTCAAACTTCGATGGACAAAAACTTCAAACAGACGGAGGGGGACGAGGCGACGTGAGATCTGGATGCGTCGCTCCGCCGCTCAGCTCTGGAATCTTCGATGTCCCTCTCAGTCCTTCACTCTCCCTCTCAGTCCTTCACTCTCTACTCTCTAAGCCTCTAGGTTAGGGGAGGTATTATGGACTACGGGAGGTATTATGCTGAATTGGGCTAGGCTAGGGAGGTATTATGGACTATTGTATTTCTGACTGGCTGATTCCGTTTTCGAAAATAAGCCTGGAATCTGAAAATATTTTGTACCGTTTTCATCCCAACTTATCACTTTACTCCCCTCCTCTCTCTCTCTCTCTCCCATCCTATTTACCCTTTCAATACATTAAAATTCCCTTTTGGACCAAATTGCCCCTATCACCTTACTCCCCTCCTCTCTCTCTCTCTCTTGACCAACTCGGCGGCGGGAGCCCGTCAACGGAAGTGGTAGCACTAGCAGCCTGTGCCACTGATGAGCACCCGACAGCGAGTACCCTAATTTCCCCTCTCTTTCACGGTACAAAATATGTAGTATCTATTTGTTTGTCTCAATCGACCAAATATATATAATAGCTCCAAATAAGGCTGCATATATGTGTGCATGCGCCGCAGCCAATTGATTGAATCAACAAAGCAATTCACCCAAAATATAGTAGACCGGTAAATATCTCAGGAGCAAACAAATAGTATCACAATATAGATGGATTCGGTTTACAATAGCAGAAACGAACCCTAGATGAATTCTCCTACCCGAGAACTTTCAGCACAAACAGTAAGAATAGGATTCACTTGAGAATCCAGCAGCAAAACCAGAAACGATCACCTGACCTTGCTTAGCTTCCAACCCTAACAACAGGTGGCATTCATCAGATAGTGGAAGATGGGATCGCCATCTCCTTGGTCTCGTCAGCAGCAGCCTTCGACGATAACAAAATCAACCCCCCAATCTCCCTTCAGGCTGTAACGTGACTATATATATATATATATATATATATATATATATATATATATATATATATATATATATATATATATATATATATATATATATATATATATATATATATATATATATATATATATATATGCTTGCAGCCATCCTTTGTTGGGCCTATTCAACCCGTATAGGCCCAGGGTAATTAAGCCGATAATTAGGCCGCTAATGACACTTGGTTTAATTAACATATAAAATATTAAATTGCTAATGCACACTGATTATGCCGAAGCAAATTCAGAAATTTTTAATAAACGATTTCTACCTCCATGGAGCCAATTTGCACAGTTCTTCTCACATCTTCTCTTTTGTGCCGATAATTCTTCTTCATGTCTTGCTCCACTATATTAGACACAGAGCCAACAAGGAATAATACATGAGCCTTGGTCACATCATCCTCCCTCCCTTGAATCAAAGCCGTCCTTGGCTTTGTACTATGCACAATTGGATCTTTCTTCTTCTTCCTAAAGACAGGAAATACTTCCGCTTTAATAGCACTGTTGTGCATCGGTTTCACCACATGGTTAAAACCAAGATGCATAAAAGAATATTGATTGGACCTACCCTCGTGGGTAGCATTGCGATCGAATTGCCATGGCCTCCCCAACAACATGTGACAAACAGTCATAGGCACAACATCACAATCCACTTTATCAACATAGCTCCCAATAGAAAATGCAACCCTCACTTTGTGAGTAATTTTTAATGTGCCTGCTTGATTCATCCATTGAATATAACACGGCTTAGGAAGCCTTCTCATAGGCAAAGATAAAGCATGCACTAAATCTGAACTGATAGCATTAGTAGTACTACCACCATCAATTATTAATTTGCATATCTTGTCTTGAATCTTGCACTCGGACTGGAAAATATTACAACGTTGTCCCTTCACATCAACCTTGGAGTTGTCGCGTTGTACTTCTTGTGCTATCATAGACAATTCCATGTTCGATGAACCATCATCCACTTCCACGGCAATATGAGTTTCTTCTTTTTTCAATATTTGAGGAAGTGAAATTTCAGAAACAATGGCTTCCTTTTGCTCGGGATATAACTTCTCTTTCTTCCCATCTAACTTCCCATCAGGATCAGATGTCATCTCAGGAAATTTGGTTATTTCTTTTGTGGAAACAAACATACAAGCTTGTGAATCATATCGATGTCGTAGCTCCAATTTCATTGCAGTCCATGACCTGCAATGTTTATCACCTCTGTCAATATATGCATTCTGTTGTTTCAGCCACCATCGCAAAACCCGATCAGAAAAGGTGCGCTTTGCAAAAGGTATCTTGATGAATGAAGCCAATCCACGGCCTCGTAAGAATTCCTCCATAGCATCTTCCCATACATAGTAGTTCGACGGAGAAGTTCTTGTGCATAGCATTGGTACAAACCTAAGCTCCTTCGTGAAGCTGTAGTCTGTCATCTTCACCATTTAATACAGTGATAATTTCTTGGCAAACAAAAATTCCAGTGTACCATGATCAACCACGCTCTGATACCACTTGATGAGCACCCGACAGCGAGTACCCTAATTTCCCCTCTCTTTCACGGTACAAAATATGTAGAATCTAGTTGTTTGTCTCAATCGACCAAATATATATAATAGCTGCAAATAAGACTGTATATATGTGTGCATGCGCCGTAGCCAATTGATTGAATCAATAAAGCAATTCACCCAAAATATAGTAGACCGGTAAATATCTCAGGAGCAAACAAATAGTATCACAATATAGATGGATTCGGTTTACAATAGCAGAAACGAACCCTAGATGAATTCTCCTACCCGAGCACTTTCAGCACAAACAGTAAGAATAGGATTCACTTGAGAATCCAGCAGCAAAACCAGAAACGATCACCTGACCTTGCTTAGCTTCCAACCCTAACAACAGGTGGCATTCATCAGATAGTGGAAGATGGGATCGCCATCTCCTTGGTCTCGGCAGCAGCAGCCTTCGACGATAACAAAATCAACCCCCCAATCTCCCTTCAGGCTGTAACATGACTATATATATATATATATATGCTTGCAGCCATCCTTTGTTGGGCCTATTCAACCCGTATAGGCCCAGGGTAATTAAGCCGATAATTAGGCCGCTAATGACACTTGGTTTAATTAACATATAAAATATTAAATTGCTAATGCACACCGATTATGCCGAAGCAAATTCAGAAATTCTTAATAAACGATTTCTACCTCCATGGAGCCAATTTGCACAGTTCTTCTCACATCTTCTCTTTTGTGCCGATAATTCTTCTTCATGTCTTGCTCCACTATAATAGACAGAGCCAACAAGTAATGATACATGAGCCTTGGTCACTTCAGCCACCCCAACCATGGATCTTAAGTGCCCCCATGCTTGAGCTGCATTGTCGGAAGGCAAGTCAGAGCGTGTGCTGAAGCTATTGGAGTGGAAACAAAATGGCAAGGAAGAGAAAGAGCCGATCTTAGCTAATGAAACTGAGATGGGAAAATAAGCGTATGAAGCTGTGATAAGCTGCGAGAATTAAGAAAAAAAAGAGAGCAAAGGAGAAAAGTGGAACAGAAGAAAAGTGCAACTTTTTTTTTTTTGCGAAAACTTGGCTTCTGCTTCGAACAGTGTGGAAATAAAAAGAAAGCTCATGAGAAGTGGACTCATGGCGAAAGAAATCAACATGAAGAAGAAATTCACGGTTTGGATTTGGGCGACGTGGCATAAATGGAAGGTTTGGAGAAATCAAGAAGCTTTAGGCATTCGTGCATGTCCTCGTTGCCATATTAGCTGAGCACGCCTACACGCTGCACGTTGTTGCCATGCTGGGTGGAGAAGGAGGAGGGCGGAGAGAGTGTGCGGGCGCCAGAGTTATACGTGCGCAAGACAGCGTCCAACTCGGGCACGGATCTGTTTTGCTCGTGCCTTGCCACCGGTGACCAACTTAGCTGCGGATCCTTCGCCCTCGCTCGCGCACCGGTGAATCCGCTAGCTCACACGGTCACAATCGAGCTTGATTGTGCCCGATCGTCCCCCGTCGCTCTATGGCGGTAGTTTTGGCTTAGATCTGGAGGAGAGAAAGACATGGAAGAGATTGAGGGAAGAGAGAAGACGGGGCAATTTGGTAACAACACTAATGGGGTAAGTAGTGGAATATCTCCTATTGCCATAGATTTATAATGTCATTATTCCAATTAGATGAATTGTAATGGTTTCAAAACATGTGATTTTATAATAGCATGGATCCAGTTAACCCTATTTGATTTTATGTTATATGAAATTGGAACCCATCCTCGTACCAGTGAAGTACAAGGACGATCTCAAACTTGTACGGTGTGTCATCTAGGCCTTAAACGCTCAAAATACATTTTTCAGGTCTTTGAACTTGTTTTGGGTATTATACCGGTCCAAAACAGGATCCAACCCACTCCGTACACTGTCATGGCATGCCACGGTGGCACCTACGTGTTAGTAGGACTCATATGTTAATCACATATAAAATAATTAAGTTAAAAAACATTTTTTGCTCTACCCTAAAAGTTAAAAGAAAAATAAAATCCTCTTTACATTTATCCTCTACACCTTATCTTTTAAAAATGTATATATATCCTTTCATTTTATGTTTTCTCCTGTACACCCAAGAGAAAAGATGTTTTCAAATTTCATTTTTTTTTCTATGTGGCTGACATGTGGGTCACACTCACACGTAGGCAGCACTGTGGCATGCCACGTCCCCGCATGGAGTGGGTTGGAGGCTGTTTGGACACGTATAACACTCTAAGACAAGTTTTTCAGAGGTCCAAAAATGTATTTTGAGAGTTCAAGGATTTAGACGACGCACCCGGACCACCGTATAATTTGCTCTTCTCGCCCATCCCTACCTTGCGCATCATACTTGAGCTGGCTAGGCCCAAGGTACGGTATGCTAACGTCACACGTCCTTGTGTCATCCCCAGTGAAGCTGTCTACACCATGTCATGTTTCCATCTCATCTTCAAGACAAGCTTCACACCACCTCTTTCAATTCCCAGTGTAATCCGTCATCTTCTTCATCAATTTCCATATTCAATGCCAAAAATTTGTCGACGTTGTTTCTCCTAAAAAATTTTCACCGCCCCTGTTCCTCTTCGGTTGCACACTGTCACGTCCTGATTTTCGTCTTAGGATTTATAAATTATTTAATAAATTATTATTAGAATTTATATTAAATGTTCATTAATTTACAAGTGAAGTTAAATATGGGAAATAAAATTTCCTAAATATAAAGCATGGATGGATTTAATTTTTATTAAATTCTCCATGGTTAAGTATACTCTCTGGAATTTTCTCGGATTTTTCGGAGCTCAACTCCTAATTTTAATCATACAAAGAACATTTCAGTAATTATCCACATATTAAATTAATCATTAAATGGTCTGATTATAATTTTGTTAAATACTTTGAGGGTCCAAGTATTTTCAAGATTTTTCTTGAAATTATTTGAGCAATACAAGTATTTTTAACAATTCAAAGATCATTTCAGTGATTAATTTAATTGGAAAAGTAATTAAAATTCACCTTTTCCTTTTCGGGCCGAATTAGGAAAAGTCCTCTCACTCTCGGCCCAGTCTCCTCTCAGCTTGCATTCCTTTCCCTCTCTTTCCCGAAGTCTGCTTTTTGTCCCTTCTTTAATCAGTCCTTGGAAGTAGAAGCCCAGCCGAAAGTCTAATTTGCCTCCCCGTACTGTTCATCTTCAAGCTTGGACAGAAGCCCGAGCTGCCGTCCTGTACCTGTGCAGCCGCCGCTTCCTCCACCAAATCCACCGCATCCCGTGCTCCGTTTGCAAAATTAGTTCAGGGGAAATATTCCTCTTATCCTCCTCTATCTTTTCCCCCAAAAATCGGAGCTAATCGTTTCGTATTTTATCCGAATCAAACTCGTTTTCGAGTTTATCTCTCCAAAACGAACTCTAGATTTTTCCGGTTCAAATCCTCTCGTTTGGAGTCCGATCTCTCCAATCCAAGGCTATAAAAAGGACCCCCTAGTCGCCCTCTTTCGTTTGCCCCATCTCCCGAGTTCTCTCGTGCTCCGTAGCGCCGCCGCCACGCCGAGCAAGCCGCCGCCGTGGCCGGCCGACGCCCAGCCGCGCCGCGCCGTCGATTCCGTCGTCGCCGCCGCTTCCCCTCGCCGCCGTTAGGTGCGCACGGAGGTGAGGAACCTCGGCCGCCCTCTCCCCGCTGTCGCCGGTCGCCGGAGACCCGTCGCCGCCGTCGACCGAACCGCCGCCGCCGCACAAGCTCGCCGCCGGCCGTCATCCGTCGTCGTTCGTCGCGTTGGTGAGTATCGTTGAGATCGCGTCGTCGTCCTCTACGCGTAGGTGCCCTCCAATCGGCCGGCCAAGGTCCCTAGCGCCGGCGGTCGTGCCATCCGAGCCGTAGCCACCATTGATGACGTCATCATGACGTCATATTCCCTTTTTCTAGGTTTTCTTTTTTAGATGAAAATCGATTAAACTTCGGAAATTCATAACTAAATCATCGTAACTCGGATTCGAGTGGTTCAAGTTGCTAAATTCATCTAAAATCGATATCTACATGTTAAAAATATCCACATGTACTGTTTATACTTGTTTTTATACTGTTTTGTTGATTTTGTTCTTTCGCTTAAGTTTCCGACGTTCCGGAGGAGAGCGTTTTCGTTGAGAAAGGTTCAGAAGCGTTTGAGGAAGCTCTAGGCAAGTCACACAGATCCCAAACAACCCTTTGAGCATGTTGAACCCGTCTAAAGCTAATGTTTTATTTTAACTTATGCATTATTTTCGAATGTCATCGGGTGGTGAGCCTTTCCCAATTAATTAATGGCCGAAGATGAATTTATTTTCCTATGGGTTATAATTTGATTAGCTAGAACCTTATATATTGGTTTGGTTCAGCTAAATGCTATATATATATAATTGCTTTGCCATGCTTAGAAACATTAGCTCACTAATGGGATGAATCATACTACATTATTATTTATGGTTATACTTAATGGTAGCTCACGATGGTTAATCGTGCTATGATAATTAATTGACAATTAAAACTTGACAATGGCGGGTTGTGAGCACATAGTTTTGAAGGTCGTGCTCATGACAATTAAGGACCGGTTCGTGAGCTACTGTTGTGAAACATTAACCGTGCCAACCACAAGCCAGCGTGGGCAACGGCTTTACCTTTTGTATAGCATGATTCATTATGGGGTGCCAGACTGAGAAGCGGCGAGAAGTCCGTGGGGGTCGCTGGGGAGTCCATGCCTCTGGTTTTTGAGGGGGGTGATTATGATCCAGGAATGGTGCACTGTGATGAGTTGTGTTGTGCGAAGGGTATTGTCACGATTTTCCCCTTTGCAGTGACGTGGTGGTACTTCGGGGCATGGCAACATGTGTGGAATCGTGTCTTGTGGGTACAGTGGTACACCTCTGGCCAAAGTAAAACTATTCGAATAGTCGTGCCCGCGGTTATGGGCGGGTTGAGCAATGTTTTTCTTGATTAGTCTCACACCTCTCAAATAATTATTGATGCAATAACTGGAAATAATTTGTTTAGCTCCTGGTTTGGAGTTAGAACTGTACAGCCGGGTATGGTTGTTCAGGATGGTTGGGCCTGTGCAGCATTGGGGTGCTGTTCAGTGTTGATTAAAATTGATGATTAATTACTCTACTGTTTTACTTCTCTTAAATATTTGCTAAATGCTACTTTTGCAAATGAGCCTATATTATGCCATCCTTTGGTATCCTTGTGCACTTGCATATTTGCTGTGTGGCTTGTTGAGTATGTCATATGCTCATTCTTGCAATAATCATCAAACCTCAGTTGAAGAAAAAGGATCCAGAAGGAGAAGACGTTTGGCTTATACCCTAGTTGAGCTGCTTGTGGGAGTGGAGCTGAAGCCATCGCTAGACCATTATTCCGCTGCTGTGTTCTTTTCTTTTGTAAGTATGTAACGTTATTATTATAATGGATTTGTATATTAAATTGTCAGTTTGTGTACCTCGGCTGATTCCTGGACGAGGATTTTGTGCACAAATAAGTTCGGAAATCACTAGTGAATTTCTGGGCATGACAAGTTGGTATCAGAGCCATCTCAACTGTAGGATAAGCCAAATGGTCAAACCTTAAGGACAAATTTTCCGAAAACATGATTTGTGAAAAATTTTCCTTTCTTCCTTCTTTAGAATTCTTTGCAAATTGAGTAGTTGTTAAACTTGATGGAGAAACTCGAAGACGTCGATGTTGTCAACTTCTGCAAGTCCAGTGGATCGAGGAATAAGAAGATGATAGTCGAATCAAAGTGTTCCGCTGTCAAGATAGAGTGAAGTTTGGAACCTATCTTAGCACCTATACCACCAAAGTGACTTTGAAGAATAGTTAGTAGGGTAAAACGTTGTTGCTTGTTTTGTGTGTAGGTACGGTTGCATTCCCATCATTGGTGTAGTTCAATGATGAGCGTGTAATTATACTAGGTTGCTTGCTTAATCAACTTAAACAATATAATGAACTACACACATCAGATCAGTGGTAACTTGGTTAAGGTCTTGTCTTTAGTGTAACCCCTCTCCTCCTAACTTTTCCAACTCTGCAACGAAAAAAAATGCAAGCTATAGTGGAAACAACAACAATGCTAGTGGATCAGGAAGTTGGACCAATGGAGCAATTTAGGACAATCACTTGGGCGGAGTTCACTGAAGCATTCAAGAAGACACACATATTTGCAGGAGTTGTTGCTTTGAAGAAGCGTGAGTTCAGGACACTTAAGCAAAAGGATCGTATCGTGACAGAATATCTTCATGAGTTCAACCGTCTAGCTCGCTATGCTCCAGAAGATGTGCGTACTGACGAGGAAAGGCATGAGAAGTTTTTGGAAGGCTTAAAGGATGAGTTGTCAGTTATGTTGATCTCTCATGACTATGAGGATTTTCAGGAGTTGGTTGACAAAGCAATTCGACTGGAAGACAAGAAGAACAGGATGGACAACCGTAAGAGAGGAAGGATTGTTTTCCAGGAGGCACAGGATAGTAGCCAGAGGCAGCGTATCAAGCCACTCCAAATTGGTGAATCTTCTTCTGCAGGTCAAGAACAGTCACAACAATTGGACATAAGTGGTGAGATCAACTCAGAGACTAATACAAGCACTGAAGTTAACATCGAGCAAGCTACTCAATTAGTGCCGGTTGCGTCTTCAAGGGATACAGCTCAGCCACCAGTTTCAAAGCAGCAGTAGTTTTTTTTAAAGCCTTAGAGTAATTATCGGAGTTATGGAATAAGATAGACTGCAGTTTACCTATTTCCTTTTTCTTTCTAGCCGTTCCGAATCTCGGGACGAGATTCTTTGTAAGGGGGGTAGATTTGTCACGTCCTGATTTTCGTCTTAGGATTTATAAGGCAAGTCACATAGATCCCAAACAACCCTTTGAGCATGTTGAACCCGTTTAAAGCTAATGTTTTATTTCAACTTATGCATTATTTTCGAATGTCATCGGGTGGTGAGCCTTTCCCAATTAATTAATGGCCGAAGATGACTTTATTTTCCTATGGGTTATAATTTGATTAGCTAGAACCTTATATATTGGTTTGGTTCAGCTAAATGCTATATATATATATATATATATATATATATATATATATATATATATATATATATATATATATATATATATATATATATATATATATATATATATATATATATATATATATATATATATATATATAAAATTGCTTAGCCATGCTTAGAAACATTGGCATCATTAATGGGGTGAATTATACTATATTATTAATTATGGTTATATTTAATGGTAGCTCACGATGGTTAATCGTGTTATGATAATTAATTGATAACTAAAACTTGACAATGGTGGGTTGTGAGCACATGGTTTTGAAGGTCGTGCTCATGACAATTAAGGACCGGTTCGCGAGCTACTGTTGTGAAACATTAACCGTGCCAACCACAAGCCAGCGTGGGCAACGGCTTTACCTTTTGTATAGCATGATTCATTGCGGGGCACCAGACTGAGAAGCGGCGAGAAGTCCGTGGGGGTTGCTGGGGAGTCCATGCCTCTGGTTATATTTATAGAGGGGGTGATTATGATCCAGGAATGGTGCACTGTGGTGAGTTGTGTTGTGCAGGGGGTATTGTCACAACCTCTATTCGGGTACTTTCCAGTATCGTGACGCATGGTAGACATGATGTTGAGGCTGTGTCTTATGGGTACAGTGGTACACCTCTGGCCAGAGTAAAACTATTCGAATAGCCGTGCCCGCGGTTATGGGCGAGTTGAGCAATGTTTTTCGTGATTAGTCTCACACCTCTCACAATAATTATGGATGTCATAATTGGTAATAATTTGATCAGCTCCTGGTTTAGAGTTAGATCTGTATAGCCGGGTATGGTTGTTCAGAATGGTTGGGCCTGAGCAGCATGGGCATGTTGTTCAGTGTTGATTAAAATTAATGATTAAAGTACTCTACTGTTTTATTACTCTTAAATGTTTGCTAAATGCTGCTTTTGCAAATGAGCCTATATTATGCCATCCTTTGGTATCCTTGTGCACTTGCATATTTGCTGTGTGGCTTGTTGAGTATGTCATATGCTCATTCTTGCAATAATCAATCAACCTCAGTTGAAGAAAAAGGATCCAGAAGGAGAAGACGTTTGGCTTATACCCCAGTTGAGTTGCCTGTGGGAGTGGAGCTGAAGCCATCGCTAGACCGTTATTCCGCTGCTGTTGTTTTTCTTTTCTTTTGTAAGTATGCAACGTTATTATTATGATGGATTTGTATATTAAATTGTCAGTTTGTGTACCTCGGCTGATTTCTGGACGAGGATTTTATGCACAAATTAGTTTGGAAATTATTAGTGAATTTCCGGGCGTGACAAGTTGGTATCATTTCAGTGATTAATTTTCACCGCCCCTGTTCCTCTTCGGTTGCACACCTCCCATATTAATCATGCGCCTCTCTACATTTTCACGCCTAGCGAGATGTATTCGCCTTTCCACTTCCTCAAAATTCGCCTGTGTATCATCACCCGGACCACCCACCATGTGTGCGCTCAACATTGCTAAGAGGTCGATGCTGATGTTAGTACCAGTGCCACCTTGGCCATTTTCTTCTCCTATATCAACCGGTGCCTTTGCTTCCTAGCTAGCGCCAATCCTAGTGGTCGGTTGCGTCTGATTAATCTAATCGGTGCCTCTGCGTACAATACCAATCCCAGTCATATGATGTTTGATCCTATACATCATCACCACCTCAACTCAACTCAGTGCCGTGTCAACTACCGTGTCACCCCTAGACATTGACGTGGGCCATGTGGTATACCCCGTTGGAAAATCCATGATCCTAGGCCCATCACTTTGGTCCAGGGTGGTTCCTCCCACTAATGGGTGGACCACACCTATTAGTTCCATTCAAAAGTAATTCTCATAATTCAAAAATCATAGAGAGTATTCCTAAATTCCTTTTCTATTTCGAATTTTCTTTGAATTTAATCTTGTGATGCCCATATCTTCTTACATACAACCTATGGGTAAAAGAAGTAGTTCTTGATTAGCTAAACCCTAGTGACAAATAACCTTGAGGTCTTAGGTTACTCGAGCACCAACTGCATAATGTAAGAGAAATAATAAATTCATATCATGCTATATTTTCATGCTTGCAAAATGTCCATTATGAAATAGCACTAAACAAATCCTTTGGTCCCCTTTTCAAATGGAGGATTGATATAGGACATTTTGAGGATTCTAGTCATGCACAGAAAATACCTTTAAAAGCCTCTGAAACAAATGACTCAATCATATCCTTTTCTTTGAAATTCCTATCAAACGGATAATCCCATGGTGGTTTTGGAGGAAAATAACGAAGAGGCCTTTCCAATCCTTTGCCTCTCACAACCCAATCCATGTTCATGTTTTTATCACATTCATTCATGTGTGAGTTTCCAGCATTTCAAAGGGGGCGTTAGTATGTGCAAGCTGAATTTATGACCTATTGTGAGGTCATTAGGTGCCATACCACATAAGAATTTTATCCCAGGATTAATAGAATGGTAGGTATCATTATTAAAATCGCTCGTATTAATGATACCTACCATTCTATTAATAATGATAGATTATTAATAGAATCTATTGAGATAGATTACACAACGAAACAATTCATATTCATCATATAAGAATAAGTGTTATAGGTTGATGATATTGCTGACACCCTTACTCCCTTCTAATCTCTTTTAAAAAATATTGCCGGCATGAAATTTATAGACAACCTATAACTTAGGGTAATTACGATAATAATAGGATGTCAAACTTTGATCCTGAAAATCAAAGTTTGTTTTTCTGCTTATGAAGTGCACGCAATGATTGATGGAAAATAATTGTATTGAGGACCATAAGAAAGGAGTATTTGCATGCTTACAAACTCTCAAGTACCCCTAATTAGTAATCCATATGAAATGGAGCAGTGCACTATAGATAATTAATAAGGTTTAGTGATGATTATATACTCACTCTATCTACTTTAACATTCGATCAAGTGCGAGAATGTTAGACTCTTCCCCGTAAAAAAAAAGAGGAGAATGTTAGACCCTATAGTGTGATCGATGGATATGTTAGCCATTAGTTTTTATGGTAGCATCAGTAATTAACATACTCCCTCCTTTCATAATGGCTGACATCTAGGACAAAATTTGGTTTTTTTTTTAAATTCTGACTATTAATTTTATATTTGAATAAGTTTATAGTTTATCATATTATGACAGCAATTTTTAAGGCAAATGTACATGTGTCATTTTTTTTAAGCTAAGTATTTCAGAAATTATTGATTTTCGGAGTTTCAAATTTTTGATTGATCCTTGTCTTAAATATCAAATATTTCTGATTGGAGAGAGTAATTAGGCTACTAGGTCAAAAACATCAATATTTATGATCGGAGAGAGTAATTAAGCTACTATAAGAGCTTATTTGTGAATATTCCTTGGATTATTAGGGGGACTAGATCTATATCTTTTATGTAATTATAACCACTAAGAAAATAAAATTCAACATACAAGCACAACAATTATTAATAGAAGCTAAACCTTGACATGTAAACATGCTACACCAAGACACTAATCACATAAAACTCACCATACAAGCATATCAATCATTAGTATACTCTAAAGCTTAACATGACAGCATACCTGATAACAATCCGGCCCAGGTGGGGTTGGCCGAGGCCCAATAACTTAAGGTTGCCTGGACCCCAACAGTTCATAGGCACACCCACTCAGGGAAAAGCCCAATCTCCCTAAAAGACTAGTCCAATAGGGGAAAGGTGGCTCTCCCTTTTAAGGTGGCTTCCTCCTCCCAAGCTAAGCAAGGTGGGATTATTCAAAAGCTCACACGGTCGTCGCCCGACTTTGGCGTCTTTGCCAGCGGATAATAGTGGAGGATGTCCTCATCAATACCGTATCATTTACTCCCTTTATCCCATTCTATGTGCAACCATATTTTTTCTGTACACAACTTTGACCGTTCGTCTTATTTGAAAAAAAATTGAAAAGTACTATTCATATTTTATCATCTCATAACAATAAAAATAATAATTATAAAAAAAATTCAAATAAGACGGACGATCAAAGTTGGGCACGGAAACTTATGGTTGCACTTAAAATGGGATGGAGGGAGTACAATTTATTGCATTTTTAAACCTAGCATAGTATGACAAATCATTATTTCTTCTCACATCGTAATATTCATAATATTTTAACCCAAATCCGTTCATCATTTCTATAACATCTAACCCAAATATATTCATCCATATATTATGGAGCAAAACACAATAGTGTTATCTAGCTTAAATGGGTTTGGTCCTAGATCACTAAATGTCTTATAAGACTCGCCTTTTAGTTCGTTTTTTTTCCTAACACCGCCGGAAAAACACGTACCACCTCCTTCATGGTCTTCCAAAACCAACCAATGGGAGCGCATGGCTAGTTTATGGGAGTGCGCTGGTTTCAAATTCCACATTAATTGATTATCACATAATCTTAATGCTAGAAATAAGGTTATATGATCTTACTTGTGATTGAAATTAACCAGGGACTACCTATACATTTATTGATAAATTTTTTCCTATAAAATTGACAGATGTAATTATACTACAATCGTAGTGTAATTACACTGTAACTTGTATTTAATTATACTGTAACTTGTATGTAACTACAGTGTAACTTGTATGCAAGTTTCATGTAATTTTGAATCGTTAGATCTATTACAAGATTTGTTCTAGTAAGGAAGAAAAAAAATCACAGCACACACATATGTGAAAGGATTTGTTCCCACGACCTCCATTTTACCGAAACAACATGTTACGGAGAGATTTTTGAAAGTTACATACAAGTTACATGCAAGTTATAGTGTAATCACACTATGATTTTACTGTAATTACATATGTCAAATTTTTGAAAGAAAAATTATCGACAAATATATAGCAAAATTGAATTGACAATACTTAGCAGCCACCAAAACAGCCCAGCGCAATTCCTACGAACAAGCCCACCTAATCCAATTTCTACAGGCAAGCCCATCTCATCCCTATGTTCCCTTACAAGGAAAATAAAGTCTATTTCTACTCCTTCATGTAGGTTCAATCTAATTCGTACCCTAAAGTACAAAACGGGATATAATGGTTGTTAAAACTAGCGTAAAATGACTCCCTCGACAATATTAACAATGGTTTTCCCTGATATGTGATATGGTATCCACGTGTTGCATTGACTTGCATCTACGTGGCACTACAATCATTAAAAAATGGTTAATTAATTCGATCCATGCCATGTTAAATATATCATTTTAGATAAATATCATTATAATTCGTTTATTCACAGCTATGCCATTAAAATTTTATAAAATTAAAACCGTATTACTACCGTCACGTTTTTCTTCCATCTTCTTCCTGCTCCATATTCTTCCTTTATCTCTTCCCATGTTCAATCTTCACTGTCGTTGTCCATCCAACCATGGCCGCCGCGAGCTTCGGTGGCGCCGGCGTCGGGGTGCTCGGTGTGCACGCGGCGCCGCGCAAGATCGGGGCGCTCGGCGTGCACAAGACTGCACTGTTGTCCCCATCTCTTGCTGCCTCTTCGGCAGCCTGCATGGCCTGATGCCAATATAGCGCACCAATGTCGGGCTGGTGCTGTTCATCGTCGCCATGACCGCCACCGCCAGTGGCGGATCTAGAAAAAAAATAGTAGTGGGGGCTGAATAAACTACATCAGCATAAATCGAACCTTCAGTCCCCACATCCTATAGATCTATGGAAAAAAAATTTAGTGGGGGCTTAGGGGGGTCTCCACTGTCCCGGGGGCGGTAGTGGGGTCTCGAGACCCCTCCGCCCCCATTGTGAATCCGCCCCTGGCCACCGCGCTCACTGAGATGAGGCGGCTCCGCGTGGTGGGCGTCAACGACGGTGAGGAAGAAACCAAGCAGGAAGGAACCAAACAAAAGTCTAGGACCAAGCAAAGAAAATATATGTGATTTCTATTGGTCGCTTCCCACGGATTCGATCGTGGAAGCCATGAACATGGTCTCCAATCTCTTCAGGCAAAAATAGTAGGGGAAATATCTGCTTGCCGAGCCTGTCTACTTCTCATGGATGCAACTGGGGGTGGATGGATGAATGCGTAGGGATCCGGTGGGCTGAGGGGATTGGATCCAAACATACAGTGTGAGAGGAGAGAAGTGAAAGGAAGAAGGGGATGACGAAGATAAATCTAGCAAGTGGGTCCCTCGTGCAGATGATGAAGAAGATGGAAAATATGATGGCAGCGGCATGGTTTTAATTTTGTAAAATTTTAGTAGCACAGCTACAAATAGATGAATTGTAATGACATTTATCTGAAATAGCATATTTACAATGGCATGAATCGAATTAACCCTTAAAAAACTATATGTGGGATCTACATGGTAGTGATCATTTCTTTTTCCTCTATTCTTCCCTCTCTCTCCTCCCTCCCTTATCTCTCTTTACCTCTTCCCAATCTCTCACTGTGGTCAAGAGCCTTGAGGTGGCGACCAGCGAGACGAATGGGCGTCCGGACGACGAAAAGAGGAGCTGGAGATGATGGTAGGAGCCATGAACGTCATGCTCCTTCGCGCAACATCGCCAGCACGACGGTGAGTAGGCCCCTTCCTTGACCACGACGTGTGCGAGGGTGTTGCAGCCCTCCTTCCCCTTGTTCGAGCTCGCCGCCATGGTGGGGATAGCGTGGCTGCACGAAGGTGGCCAGTGAGTCAAGGGAACTTCGCGTTCATGGACACCGACAAGGGGAACTATAGCATGTACCACGAGCGGTTTGGGGAGCATGGCGAAGCGGAGCGGTCAGGCGCCATCCCCTTGTCGAGTCGTGCGTGTCGCTAATGCTTGAGCAGCCGACGCCAACCCCATCCAAGCCAACAACCTCGTCATCGATCTGTATCCGTCAGGCTCACGAGGATCTAAGCGCAATCATCACCTCACCGCGCATGGTAAGTGCTGAGCCTAGGAAAAGAGGCCTTGGACGAGGAGAAGATAGACGATGCCTGGTGGTGGAGGTGAAGGACGGCAAGCTGGCACACCTTAACATGACAGCACGCTAATGTTCAAGCTAGCCCAGCTCAAGCTATGACCTATGGTTTCTTTCTGCATCCGCCAAGAGAAAGAGAGAGGGGACCGCCTCCGGAGGAAAAAGATGAGACAAGCGGAGAGAGGAAAGTCTATTACACCTTGGCCTGATGCCTATTTTTTAAATTTCTTTTATGATTGGGCTGTTAATTACGTGGACAACACATCAGCAAAATCCATTGTCAGTACTGCTAAGAAAGTCATTTTACATTATTTTAGTAGTTAGAGGAGTCGATATACTAGGCTTTACGGTTGAGAAGTATAAATCAAATTTGATCTATCAAGTTAAATTGGACTATTTTTCTCCATTACATATTTTCCGAAGCTTGCTATGCTAGCCTCTAATTATGTGTCTTGATATTTTTCTCACACATATGTTACAACTGATACTCTCTTTCTCTATATATATAGTTATATACACCACAATTGTACATTCATCTACTTAACTTAAAAAAAGTGCATGTCACAACTCCTTTATCCAGTAGCAACACGGGTACCATCTCAGTTATATAATTAAGAGTAAATTGTACTAGCGGTCCTTAAACTTGTAGGCAGGTTTCATTTAGGTTCACAAACTTGCAAAGTGTGTATCGAGATCTCTAAACTCAGTTTATTATATCATCCCGGTCTAAAGTTCTATTTGACCATGGTCTTGCCTACGTGGCATACCATGTAGACGACGACATGGCACATTATTATTTTTTTTTTCTCCCTCCTTCCTCTTTCATTTCTCTCTTCTTCGGCCTCTTCCTCCGACAGCAACGACGCTTGGCGATGACGGTGGTCGGCATGGGGGAGCTTGAAGTGGCTCTAGCGGAGGAAGAAGATAAAAGAAGAGGACAAAAAAGAAAAGGGGGAAAAGGAAAAAAAAACACCATGTCATCGACACGCCACGTAGGTAAGACCGCGGTCAAACGAGAATTTAGATAGGGATGATACAATAAACCAAGTTTAGGAGACTCGATACGCACTTTATAAGTTCGTGTATATAAGTGAAACGTCATGACAAATTTAAGAACCGCTGATGCATTTTACTTTATAATTAACAACTGAATCCATATATCAATGTATGAGGCAAATTAGTAAAATGTCATAATGTTGTATATCGACACTATCAAGAATTTCACGCGAATATAGAATATATAAATTCTAGGTTACATTCGAAGCATGAAAGTATCGTGCAAGCTAGCTACTCGATAAATAAAATGATAACTGCCGACGAAATAGCATGATTTCTCACTTTGTGATACGCACTTTGGAGTGTACCTTTTGTCCTGTGCTGCATGTCTGGATCCCAAGCACCAAAAGACCTTTGGGGCCAAGCAAAGGGCAGATCAGAAATCACGCACGTATGTCCACTGGAACCTGGATGCTGCCAGCGGTGTGCATATCATGTTCACACAGCGCCCGTACAGCATCCATCCAGCTGCCGATGCTCGTTCATCGTGTATCACGTCGCAATCCCGCGCGCGCCGGGCGTCACCGCCACCGATGAGGCGATGATGCTCGACCCGCTGGAACACAACATCAACTCGTCTACTTCATCCCCGGCTCCGACTAAAAATTGAACTCGACATCTAAATTCTCTGGTGAACTGAACACCTCACAAGCAACTGTCACATTATTAGAGAGGAAATCACTAGAATATACAACGAATTAAGCAAACGACAAGCACAAGCAAAAATATCATCGGGACACGGTGATTTTATTCATAATTTTGATGCTGACATGTAGATAGGAGTTTGCAACAGGACGAGAAAATGCGACTAGATTGACAAAACTGAACGAAATAACCAAGCAACTGACACTGACGACTGAAAAAGAAGCATCGTCGAATTATTACGCGCAACCCGACCAGCTGTAGTGATGAACTCGGGGACAACGATTCCGGCAGGAGGAGATCAGCTCGATCCGGATTACGGAGGCATCGGTGGCTCTCACACCTTGAAGCTGAAGCTGAGGAGGAACTTGTTCAGGCCGCCCTTCCAGCCGCCGCCGCCCCGTTTCTTGCAGGGATTGCAGGTCGCGACATTCGCCAGCTCAGGCCGGCCGCCCTTGGCCATGGTGTCGCGCGCCGCCTTCTGCCAGAGCAGGAAGCTCCGGCAGCCGTTGAAGTAGATCTTCTCGTCGGCGCTGAGCGCTGCACACCACGGCGAGAAACAGATAAGCGAGGTTCTAACACAGAACAAACTAATAAACTGCTCGGATTGAACCGATCTGGAGTCGGGGGTGGCGTACCGTCGGATCCGCCGTTGGCGGTGTAAAGCAGGAAGCCGGCGGCGTCGGCACCGAGCAGAGGCATGCGGCCCTCGCGGGCGTAGCAGCGGAGCGCAGCCCGGATGAGGCCGGCGACCGTCTCCCCCTCGTCGATCAGGAACCGCAGCGGCCCGGCGCTGCCGAGCACGGTCACCGTCACCAGCATGCGCGCTCGGCCGCCGGACCCGGCCGGCGCCACCTTTCCGCGGGCGGACTCCGCCTTGCCCAGCTTCATCATCGTCGGCGGTAGAGCAACGGCCAAATCGGAACAAATCCAACTAAAATCAAAGAATTGCCTAACTTTCTTTTTTTCTCTCTGTTTTCTCGCAAGAAGAGGAAGAACTCACGACCAAAAAAAAAAAGAATCAGGCGGGAGAGTCGAGTCGAATCGAATCGACGAAATCCTGCGCCCGTTGCGCGCTCGTCGCCGGCGACGAGGCGTTCACGGGTCGAGGCCGATGCAGCGGTGGTGCCAGCCCTGCATGCAGCAACCGAAGCTGCGGAAGGAGGCCCTCTCCGGCTGCGGCGGGGAGGCGGGGGAGGTCGTGCGGGCTCCCACCATTCACAAGGCGTGCTCGTCTTCGCGCGGAAAGATCCGGTGATGGTCTGCGCTTCTGCGGCGGCCGGGTGGGGAGGAGAACGGCGCGGCGGCGCGGTTAGCTAGGTTGGTTGGGGGCTCAAGGGACGCGTGGCCGACTATATAAAAGCACAGGAAAGCGAAGCTGGGGATGAGGAGTCCAGCTCGGCGGCCGCGTGGTGGGAAGGCGATCTGAGCCGTTGGTTGTTGGTGATGGACGGCTGATGCACGGTCTACGGTGTCGACGCGGTCGGTGGTTCGGTATGAGGCAGGTTTTTCCCGGTCGCGTTACTGCTCGCTAGGGTTTTCGATCGCTTCGTCGTTGGACGGACCTCACCTGCCGTCTGCGTGACTGCGTCAGCTAATACTCTGCTTCAGTTGGATCGTAAACGGCTTTTCTGGATCTTGTTTGCTTGGGAGGTACGAAGAAAGTACACGCCTTGGCAACGTGCGTGATTGTCTCGCTTGTAGGGCCAGCTACAAAGGATTTGTATGCCACGACTCGACGATACTACGGCTGCGTTCGGCAGCTGAAGAAAGAGAGTGATTTTGTTTCGATTTTCGCGCGTACTTTTCTCAAATTACTAAACGGTGTATTTTTTATAAAAAATTTTTATAGGAAAGTTGTTTTAAAAATCTATATTAATCTATTTTTCAAATTTAAAATAGTTAATACTCAATTAATCATGCGCTAATGGCTCACCTCATTTTTCGTACCTTCCCAATCTTCTTAATCTCCTCCTCCTCAAACTCACCCTACTACCTTACTACCCAAGATAACCCCCATCCAATGCTCAGCATTAATATCGTCTGATAAATCTAGTGGTGATAAGCTATTATGATAAAAAGGATCGGATATGGTTAAATATTAGCTCTATCATATTTATTTTTATAATTTATTCTTGAAATCGGAATCGGAATTCTGGATATGAAAACAGAATCGAATACAGACGCGACACGAATACAAATCGAAACGAATAAGGTGACGAATATTAATTGAAATATAAAAACCCCTCAAACTAAGCATCACAAATCAACTAAGAAATATAACGGTGGCGCTAATATGCGCACTGCGCACGGAATATTAGTTCGAGCTCCGCACAACGCTCCCTCCTTCTAGTTTTCCCTTTTTTACCACCCTACCTTTCCTACGCATCCCACATTTTCTCCGTCCATTTTTTTTCGTTTTTTACCACCCACTTTTCGTATTTCTTTTTTCTCTTTTCCATCTCATCTTCATCAAAGAGCATGGTAAAATATTAACCATCCAGATTTTTCCATTTTTCATTCATTCTCTCCAGTTTTTCCGTTTTCGCGTTTAATAAAATATTTATCGTCTATTTTTTTTTCTTTCTGAGTTTTCTGTTTTTCCAGTGTCTCCCCACATTTCAAAAGTAACGAGTTTTCTATTTACTTCCAGCCTCCCATATCTGCTCATTCTAAAGTGACAAATTTACTCGCATGAATGTGTTTGATGAGTTTTTGTGCAAAAAAAAAATCATATAAGATATAATAAATTATTGAGCATTTAATTTTGTACGAAAATATTATCTGCCACCCAATTTTATTAAATATATACGAGACGTGTCTATATGACATGTGGGCCCAAAAAAATTAAATATCACGGTGTCCGAATATATTCAATATTGGGCTCGTTTTGTTGTATAATTTGAATAGAAAGTAATGGTTCAAATGGATTTTAAATCCGACGTACAATTCAAAAGATTGGAGCTATTAAAAGAAAAGAAATAAGCAGTGCTATCGTTACTACGTGAGCATGCATGGTCATTGGCTGTGGCGATTAAACATATGGGGCTCACTGTCATTAGACATGTTAATCACATAATTATCTCCAGACTTCAGTACACGTCGACGGATTGGCTCGTCTCTGCGTCGGCTTATCACGAAGATTAGCACGGGGCGCTGGAAATTCGGAGGCCGTTTCCGTCACCGCTGCCTATATAAGGAGCATAACCCATCTAGAGCTGGGACGCGGACGACGCCACAGGAGACACCCAACCACCATTTTCATTCATCCCATTCCTCTTAGTAGATTAGGAAAATCAGGAGAGGAGATTGAAGCCGGCCGGTGATAGCAAACCGGCGCCGCTGCGGAGAGAATTAAACACCGCAGCCGGCGTTCTTCGTCAAGTCGATTCATTTATAACATGCCGCCATTCAGGATATTTGCGTTGGATGGTGAGCACATTGAATAAATATTAATTTTCTAGATTAAACACAATAGATGTTCGGTCTTTATTGGCGATCGGAACATCTGCGTGTTCTTAATCGATCTTGATCTTGATGATTAAAGCCAGATCGATGAGAGCCGAAACACGGTTATCATCAAACTCCATTTATACAATCAATGGTATAAGGGTGGTCCGGTCCTCATTGGCGATCGGATTATCCGAATACTATTTGATATTTTCTATGCTCAAAACTAGATGTCCGACCCTCATTGGAGATTGGATCATCTATTTGTTACTATGATACCGATAACAACGGCGCTAGATATGTCCAACTTTCATTGGTGATTGGACAATCTAAGCGGTATTTTACAAAATATATTTTGCTACCATGCACACGCATGGGAGCTATTCGTGATCTTTGGAAGATAAAAATTATGGCCGAGTATTTACGAGGCCGGTGTCACGATATTATTAACATGTCCAAACAGATAGGAGCGGATAAACGTTACTAGGTTCCGACAAGGCAAAAGTAACGATATATCCACATCTAATAAAGGCCGGCATATATGACTGGGCACCGATGAGGCAAAAGTCATCCCCTTTATTATGATACCTGATTCATGTATGGACGTGGTGATAATATATTGTGACCGGGTTTCGGCAAAACAAAGCCACCTATATCATAGTTATAATTAAATCTCTACACCAACCTCAACCTTCGGCGAGCAATCAATTTTGAAGACGACGATCACAAGCGCAGCTTAATCGGAGGTATTCCATAGGCTCGTCCTATGGATGTAATTGACCGGCCGCCTCATTGCTAGGCGCCAGGAATCAGCGGACTGCACGCAATCTCCAGTCATCATATCTTTCCATTAAGTATTCCTCGTGAAGACAAAAGGCGAACTCCTGCGGGAGCCCTCATGTATTTGTAAACATTCATGTTAATGAATCGTGATTAATAAAATATAGGGTTTCCCTATTTTCTGTGTATTCGTTGTTTTGTTTTCATCAAACAGAATATCCCTACATCGTACGACACCATTCCTAAATAGCCGTAAAAGAATTACTACCAGCTTACAACACTATTAATTATTTTATCAGTGTTATAAATATTGTGTAAAACAATTACCACCTTCCTCTCGATGCAGCCCATGATTTCGTAGCCACCGTGTAGTAATATGTTTATTGATATGTTTAATACACATTAAAAGAGTAAAAACTAATATAAGAATATTGTAAATCTGTATCACAAAATGGTTGTACAAATGAAAAAAATACCGGCTCAATCACATACGAGTGATAAAATTACTCGCATGTGAATCAAACTAGAAAAAAATGATTCAACTAAAAATTCATCGTGAAGCTGGGATCCTGATGGCTTTGCTAGATCTTGCTATAAGGATGAAGAGACTGATCTTTGCCTTGTGACTGGTAGTGGAGAGGGCATGTTATGCCCAGAAATTCGACTCGAATTTCAAGCAGAATATGTATTAAAATCTCTGTCCAGGACCAGACAGAGTACACAAACAACAAATTGATACATAGATCCACGTCTTACAAAAATAATAAATAATTCTTACAAACGCAGCGGAAATGAACAAAACTTCTAAACTTAATCTTCACAACCAAAGCATAGCTTTCTCCATAATCCACAGGCATCCTCAACGTCTGGAACAAGCTTAATCCTCGTAGAACTCATCATCTGAATAATTCTCTACTTCTGGGGTGGGGATAAATAAAGCAATACTGAGTACCAACCATCGTACTCAACAAGTCATACCAACGGGAAGGTATGATGCAAGATATTCACAGAGGAGAGGCTATAGGATATTTGCATAAAAGCAGCATTTGTAAATCATAATTTGAACACAGTAAAACAATAGATATAATTAAGCAATATTAAAATATCACTGCCCAACACTAAACCACGTTGCAACATGCCCATCCAAACCACTTGAACTACACCAGTTCATTATGTCATATTATTAAGAATAAGACTAATCACGGCGAGCTGGTTGACCGCTCAATAACCATGGGCACGGCTATTCGAATAGTTTTACTCTGATAAGAGGTATACAACTTTACCCATAAGACACAGCCTCACAACACGTTACTGTGCGCCGACATGCTACCATGACATACCAGAAAGAAACTGTGACAGAACCTTTCGCATAACCCTCCCTAACCAAGCATACCCACCGTAGGTTTCACCTCCACTCCTTAAAAAGGCAGTGGACAGTCCCCTCTCGTGCCTAGGTAAATCCAGAAACAGTAGAGACCAGAGCCAAGTCCGAATTGCACCATCTCCTCTACCCTTGCCATGGTATGTTGATTAGGTTAGGCTACACTCTAGATTCAGCCTGGAGCCCATGCTGGCCTTTGATAAGTATGTGTTTATCTTCTAGGGACTCCCGAGAACTGGTCTTTAATTGTCATGGGTACGACTTGCAAAACCATGCAACCACAACCCACCATTAAAGCATATTTTAGTTTAATTAAACCATAACCATGGCGGTACATCATCATATAATTAAGGACTAATTTATAGCGAATCCCATTGTGAACTAATTAAAAGTGCATCTAGGCCCCTAATGATTTTGATGATTGATTACAATGCGATTAGAGAGGACTAACACTTTTATTCAAGCAAATGTGAAGGTTGTTATGTCCTCGACATGTTGTAATGTGATGCATATCTCGTGAATGCGACATCACGATGCAATGCGGCAATGATCAAATGGTATATTGTATCTTTTACCTTGCATTGTGTCGTAGGAATGCCGTACTATTAAGAGGAATACCACATGAATATAATTGGTAGAACACTAGTGCTCAAAATGCTTCATCTTTGTGTGAGTTGAAAAACCTAAGCCAAAATTTCAATCCCGAGTTGTTTCACTTGTCACAACACTTACACCGGGTTTCTTTGCAAGTTTTTCAACATCTCTTGAAGGTTTTGGACCATGTTTTATGTTGGGTTTGATAGCCCACGAAACTAGCTTTCCATAGAGTCCAAGATCTTCGAAATCGGAGTTCGGAGTAAAAAGTTATTGCTTTCTTACTTGAGCAACATCAGACTATCCGATTTGAAATCAGATTATCCGATGTATCAGACTATCCAATTTTTCACAGAACTTCACTCTCTGTCTTTGTTTGAAAAATCCTTTCGAGTGAGTTTTTCTATGTGTCGGAGTATCCGATGTTGGATCAGATAGTCCGATGATACAGAGACTCTGAAATTTCATGGAACTTGAGTCTCTGTTTGAGGATGAAGTTTTTGCTTCTAAAATATCGGATACTCTGATTTATCATCAGATAGTCCGATGTCTTGGAAAGTCCGAAATTTCATGGAACTTCGTTCTCTGTTTCTCATTGCCTTGGAGGTTTAAAATATCAAACTATCCGATCTTGTATCGGACTATACGACGTGAGCTGAAAGATTCTCCTCCAACGGTCACTTTTTGGGGGGATCTATAAATACCCCCCACCTAAACCTTTTCTAGGGTTACCCAGCTCATTCATTCTCATTCACTTTGGGTTGAGCTTGGTGCTAAGGTGCTTTGGATCTTTGAGCTCTTTCTCCCTCTCTCAAATCCCTCCTCATTCTTTGTGTGGTCGATATTAGTGGTTGTGGATTTAGTGTTTGAGGGCCTAGTGTATGTTTCACTCAATCTTGAGCACTAGGGTTTGACCAAGAGTTGTGTGCTGTTTGTTACTCTTCGAGGTTGAGGACTCCTAGACGGCTAGGTGTCACTCCCGAGCCACCGATCTACGTGTGGTTGGCCGGGAGAAGTTTGTGAAGGCCGGATCTCGCCTCCGCAAGGAAAGAGATACCCCTTAGTGGAAGGAGGAGTGCTTAGTGCAACCTCTTGAGGAAAGGGTTAGCAAAGACCCGGCTCTTAGGGAGCTCCTCAACGGAGAGTAGAATCCCCTCAAGGATTTGAACTCCGGGAACAACTCCATGAACTTCATCGTTGGTGATATCTCTTCATCCTCTCTTTAGCTTTGCTTAATTGTGCCGCTATAGATCTAGTCGCTTTTTGTGCTATACTCTTGTTTGTGTGCTAGATCTGCTTGTTGTGTCTCTTTAGTGGATCAGACAGTCTGATCCAACATCAGACTATCTGATATTTTCGGATAGTCTGACTGTGGATCAGACTTTCCGACCCTAACTTAGTTTTAGCTTCCACATAAAGTTTTAAATTAGGCTATTCACCCCCCCTCTAGGCCTAATTGACCCTTTCACTAATTAATCTAAGCATGACTTAGCATTCCTAAACTAATCATCTAGTCATTTATATCCCAAGTTATCAATGGCACAAGGTAACAAAAGGCTGAGTACAATAGGCATCCATCCCACATGACATTCTAAAATAATGCAATTTAATAGAAAGCAGGAGATTTATAAAATAGGCTCAACATGATCAATGCTGTATGTATGACTTGCCTTCTCTTGAACTAACAGAAACTTCGCGACCATTTCAAAATAAACGGGAGCGTCGGAACCACCGGAATCTAAACAACAAAGAAAGTATACAACAATTCATACAATAAGTCTACCAAAACAGCAAAAGAAACCAATTTTAATGGATTCTAGAAATTTTAACGAATTCACTGCAACTTGAATGGGTTAAAATGGAGCTCAGATGAATTATATATGAATTTTAGAACATGAGCTGTGTAATTACTATTAACCGAAAAACCTTAGTCAATTATTACACATTAATGCCCAAAGGCGAATTAAATTAATGAAAATATAACACTGGTAAACAAGTCTCACGGGTTAGCGACTCAACGAGTCAACCTACCGTGACACGGGACTACTTAAACGGTCAACTGAACCGGCGAACGGAACTGGCGGCTCATAATGACTCCGAACTACTCAATGAACGGGACTACATCTATACTACGTGCGAACGAACGGTTAGTGGCTAGCGACGGTGGTGCGGCACAGCCGGCAATGCGGCTGCGACGCGGTGGCAGTGCGGTGGCGGTGCACAGGAGCAGCGTGGCAAGCTGCGGCGCACAGCAGCGCGGCAAGCGGCGGCAAAGGGGTTGGCGTTTACGACGAACCACGAACGGGGAGAGTGAGCCGGGGATGGTTCTCGACCAAAGGAGGGAGAGGAAAAAATTATTAATTCAATTCCTGGCATTTTAACTTAACATTATTACTTTATCTGCTCTGAATATTCCTCTGAATGTCCTGTTAATGATTTAAAGCAAAGAGAATTAAAAAAAAATTCTCCCTGACAATTCCGATTATAAAACGCATTGTTAATTATGGTTTCCTTCTAGTTAACAGAGTATTTTCTATAGACAATTTAGCAATGATTTAAATTCAAGTATAATTGCTGATCTCTATTTCTTTAACACAAGAATGTATACTTATACTCCTTCCTCGTGCATCGTCCCGTCGATCACGGCCAGTGAAGTTGTACCAAGTTGTACACGTTGTCTTCAACCGACTGGACGGCCCCTGCAATTTGCAATAATGCATATGATTCATTTGACTTGACAAACCCAATCTATGGCATGGTTCGGCTAAAATTGACCAACATATACCAACCAAATACACACCATTTGCTCGTCGGTTCGGCTACTAACCACTCTGGATATATGCAGTCGTCAGGCTACTATACAGTGTACAGGAGAGCTCAGCAAGCAAAGCACTTGACTCTCTTTTCCCAGGCGTTTTTCAGTTTCACGTAGCTGCAGGTGCTGGTTTAATTTTTATTTCATCTTTTTTTTTTCAGTAAGAGATAACAGAGCACAGATCGAGGGAATAATCAGCGCGCCGCGCGGCGAGCAATGCCATGCGCGGCGCCCATGACCACACCATCCACGTGCGCAGCGTGAACTAACTCCACACTGTACGTGGAGAGATCTTATCAAAGGTAGGCGCCATGCACGTGGTGCCTTCCTCTGCAGGATCAACAGGTTCGGGAGCGGGAGAATATCCTCGTTTCCTCCAGTGGCACATGCGCGAGCAAAAGCGCCGCTAGCTCGAGCAGTTCCCCGAGTCATCTTCTCACGCACGCGCGTCGACCGGATGGTGGGTCGCTAGCTAGATCGATCCATCTTGAACCTGCAGCGTAGCGGGAAGCGAGGTCAGATGTGAATATGTGATGTCGCCATCTACCATGCTTGGCGCTCGTGTAGGTCTGATGCACGAGTGTTCGCGGTCACCGGCGCGAGCGAACGAGAAACTATAAAAATCGTCGTGCACTTTCGTGGAAGTCGCAGCCCAGTTAGAAGAAAAGCCTAATTGCCTTCTTGGTTTCTTTGTTGATATGGGCCAGCCCACGATCATTTGCTCTATGGAATAAGTTCATCGGAGGTCCCTCAACTTAACTACGAGATTTCTTGAGATCCCTTAACCACAAAACCATAAATGTGTACCCCTAAACGCATACAAACCGTGCACTCAATATCCTATGGTAGTATATATGGGTGGTTTCGGTGACGTGGCATCCTAGTCAACAAAAAAATAAAAATAAAAAAGTACGTGGGGCCCACATGTCAGCTGCACATCTTTTTTCTTCTCCTTCTCTTCTCTTCTTCAGTGAGGGAGGCCAGAGACGGGCGGAGCGGCGATGGGTGAGCGCGGATGCTGGCGGCGGGTGGAGAGCCGGTAGGCGGCGAGAGAGCGCAGCAGCGGTCGGCGGATGGCGAGCAAAGCGGTTTGAGAGGGAGGGGGAGACGGCCGGCGAGCCCGTCCGAGCTTGCCCGGCCTACGCGCGAGGGAAGCAGACGGCGACCAAGAAACCATCTTCTCCATCCTCTACCTCTTCCCCTTCTCCTGCCGGTGTTGCCGCTAGCATCGTCGGCCACCCACGGGGGCACGGCGGTGGTGGCAGCCAAGCATGGGGGAGCTCCCCGAAACGGACCTCGACTTCGGGAGGCTTGTCGACGAAGAGGAGGAGCACGACGAGGACGGGGTTGCGGTCGGGGTGGCTGTGCACCACGCGGCGCCAGCGGCGGACTGCCATGGCCTGTGGCGATTCTTGGAGATGTGGTCCACCGCCGCCACGCTCGCCCCCCGCTACTCTGCCGCCGCTGCGCTCGCCCGCTGTCCGCTCCGCCCGCAGCCCACGCCGCTTCGCTGCCGCGCTCGCCCACCACTGCTCTGCCCGTCGCCGCGCTCGACCACCGCCGCTCCGCTCCCACGCTCGCCCACCGTCGCTTCGCCCGCCACCCGCCGACCGCTGCCACGCTCGCCCATCACCGCTCCACCGGTTGCCGGCCTCCCTCACTGAAGAAGAGAAGAGAGAAGAGAGAAAGAGAAGAGAAGGAGAAAGATGTGCAGCTGACATGTGGGCCCCACATACATTTTTTAATTTTTTTTGCTGACTAGAATGCCACATCAGCGAAACCACCCATATATACTGCCATAGGACCTTGAGGGCATGGTTTGTGTGAATTTAGGGGTACACATTTCTAGTTTTGTGGTTAAGGGACTAAAAAAAAATCTCGCTCTTAAGTTGAGGGACCTTCGGTAAACTTATTCCTTGCTCTATTCATGTCACTCGCAAGTCCGAACTATGTGAGGCTTTTTTTTTTTTTTGCTTCGAAGGCTCAGTCAATAACGATTTTTAGCCCGAAGACTTACATTTCTATTTTCCCTTTAAATTTATGAGGTGCGGTAAGTAGGAATGGGAAAAAAATTATACATAGAAACTTTATATGGATACAACTTTATACATTGAAAGTTTACACTTTATACACATAAAATTTATAAGTAGATATTTTATACATAGATACTTTATACACATAAACTTTATACAGAAAAAAATCTTTGCATAGAAATGTACTACCTAAAAATCATTAGGTAATAGAAACTTTTTACAAATTAGTTTAAAACAAATTTGCATCCAAAAGAAGCACAAAACATCTGGATGGGCCATGAGCCTGTGAGGCCCATGTAGCTGGAGCAACGTGCCGCAACAATTTCCGAATGGAATAAGTTCATCTGGTCTCTAAACTTGTCAACAAATCCGATTTTCGTCCTTCAACCCAAAAACCAGATACAACGGCTCCCTCAATTGTCAAAACTGGTGCAACATAAGTCCCAAGGTGGTTTGGAAGGCCATTTTGGTCAATGTGGCGCCTACGTGGTTCCTTTGACAAGGTATTCGTCCCACGTGGCATTAATGTGGCGCTTACATGGCAATTCGATCCCAAAAAAATAATAAAAACCGTGGACCCACATGTCAGCTACACACACAAAATAATTAAAAAATAGTGGGGCTCACGTGGGCCCCAAATGTCATAATCACTCCTCCCTCTTCGTCCTCCTCTCTCCCCCCATCTCCCCTCTCTCCAATCTTCATCTCTCTCCCATTTTTGCACGTGATATTGTAGATTGAAGGTGCTTAAAATTAGCCCATCATTATCTCCGTGCACTTGCCCGCGCATTGCGCCTCCATGCTCGGGATCCGCTTCTACATGCACAACTTGACGCACTCACATATGTAGTTCTGCCATGCCTACGCCGCCGGCAACATCGCCGCCATGGCAACCACCACTACCACCACAAATGTTGCAGCAACTGGGGTTCCCGATATTTCAATGAGGGAGAGGATAACTTCGATTTGGGGGAGGAAATGATGTTAGCGGTCTGACTACAACTACCATAGGGGTGCTACGTCTTAGCAACCGGTACACCAACTCCACTCCATTGTCATTCTTGTCGTGTCAAGAACAACATTGAACCTGCAAGCAATAAAATAACAAGCAAGAACAAATTGATAAGGAAAGAACTCACGGCACTTGTCAATTGATGAAATTGAAATACATGAATGTGGGGTTCTAAATATAGGTATACGGGTGGTCTAGCCGACACATGCGAGTACAAGGAAGTAGCTGAAGCTAAACTTACATATAAACAAAACCTATGTTACAAAGGTGATTGCTAAGGGTTTATATAGGTGGATGACCAGGAGGGGGTGGTAGGGAGCAAACCCTAGTCTTTGTGGACCCCTAATAGGCTATGTGAATACAAGGTCTAAGCCCAAATTTCTGGTCCGAATATTATTTTTATTATTCTAGGCAACTCCACTCGAATTTGATGGTGAGGCTAGGCTCATTTGATTAGTCGATGATATATTTCCAATGAGTTCTCTTGAGGCCAAAATGAAGCTCATATGCAAATTTAGCGGCCGTTTGAAACTATCGATGTTGCTGGTGAACAAATTGGATTCCCAGAAATTGCGTGGCATGATCTTGGTGTCTTCATGTTGATGTATGATGCGAACAATGGTTCTATCTATAGTAGGCATGGTCACATTAACTTATGCAAGTGCCCCATCTTCGTTGTCATTGTCATCGCTGTAGTCCGTCTCACCATCTCTACTAGTGTTTGATCAACCGGCCAGCGAACCTATTGCTAGTTAATTTGGCGAGGTTTCATGCAGTTTAGTTTCTCTGGTGCTAACTTAAGTTTTCCATCCGAATTAACAAGCACCTCCTTCCGTCGGTGCACACACATGCGCGACGCAGTAGCAGCGGTGCAACGGACGGAGCCACCGGAAGGAGATAGAGGAGAGGGAGAAGAGGAGAAAGTTGCTGACATGTGGGTCCCACCAGCTAAGTTAATGAGTCAATTGTAGTCAAACTGCCACATCAGCAGAAATCGCTTCGAAAACCACCCGATTTGCACTGGTTTTCAAAGATGAGGAAGATGTTATACCCAATTTTACAGTTGAGAGAGGTGACTCAATCATGAGCAAGACATGAGGTAGGCAAAACAGACTTATTTCTAAGCTCAAACGAATAAACCAGGACCATTAGCCCATGCCTTGTCCGGCCCATCTCATGAGAGATCGTCCTCATATATAACAACGCTCCACCATCCTCCTCTTCGAACCCTAGCGCCGGCGCCTCCACTTCCCTGCATCCTCATCCCCTCACGTTCCACTGCTCAGGTACATCTCGTCTTCGCCTCCGATACGCCAACCCATCTTCTCCGTGCTTGCCAGTTTCCCGATCTGTCTCTTCGGCTTGAATCTCACGGCAAGGCAAGTCTAGGGTAGAGGAAGGGAAGATGTACACTGCGAGGAAGAAGATCCAGAAGGAGAAGGGCCTATAGCCCTCCGAGTTCGAGGACTCCGTCACTCAGGTGAGAGCACATTCTCCATTGTCTCTCCCCCCTTGCAGTGGCGTCACGCTGCTATATTTCATTTGTTTGTTCTCTAGAGCTCGTATGTGTTTGGATTAGCCAAAGTGTTGTCTTCTTATGGCTGGCTGCTGCTATCATGTGGGCTTTTTCTTTGACCTCGAGAATGGAAACCATTAGCTCAAGAGCGAGCTCAAGGACATCTACATCCACAATGCAGTGTGAGTGGCCATTCTCTGCCTCCCGATTGATTGATCTTGTGAGCAGCATGCTTTTTGATGGCTAGTGGATGTGTGTGACATGGCTGCGGATGTATATGAAATGGCCACGGATGTATGTGTGCAGCCAGATGGATGTTGCTGCGAATTGGAAGGTGGTAGTGATCCATGTGTTGTACCATCTGTGCAAGGCATTCAAGAAAATCCATGTTAGGCTTGTCAAGGAGCTTGAGAAGAAGTTCAGTGGCAAGGTGAATTGCGTGTTCTTAGTTGCCTACTTGTTTACATAGCTTGCATGCTAGTATTTTGATAATGTCTAGTGTTGTCTATCAGACTGCAAAATCTATAGCTTGTGTTGTGCATTGTTTAACTGGTAACATAAATGTTGTCGGTCTGACTAAATATACAATGTTTCCCTTTAGCGCTAAATATGCCATATAGCAATGTTAGTATATAACACCCAACATCTTGGAGAACATGGCACCAAGTCTTGAGCAACATTTTAGTTTCATTCATGAAACATGCCTTCAGCTACAACCAAGGCATTTGGCATTCTTGTACTAGTATAGTGTTGTTAGTGTCCATATGGACTCTGAAATGTCTTATGTGCTCGTTATGAGGCTTGTGGTAGCCTTTAGTTACTATGAGGATATCATCAAAATTGTTGTAAAGAGAGCTTTAAAATAGATAGTTATTTCTGTTAATTCACAAAATCCTAGCTTATCGTTTTTTTACATCCATTTTTGAGTGAAGGATTTGTCAATTCATGCTAAGCTTATATGACCTTGGTTCCAGATAGTTGTTTGAACCATTCTTTGATGAATTTCACTATTAGTTGGAAAATTTGTATTGATAGTGTGTGTTCACTTCAATAGGATGTGGTCTTTGATGCAACAAGGAGGATTGTGAGGCCTCTCAATAAGGGTTCAGCTGTTCATCATCCTCGTACAAGAACTTTGATTACTGTTCATGATGGAATCTTGGAGGATGTAGTCTCCCAGCTGAGATTGTTGGGAAGTATATCAGATATCGCCTAGATGGTGCAAGGTCATCAATGTAGATGCTACAACTTTCTATAATGTCTCTTTTAATCATCATTTTAATACTTTATTGTGCTGATCTGTCACTGCATCTGCAGTAGTCTACTAGCTAAATTATTGTCTCTGATATACAACCACTGAAATGATGTACCACAATTTCATTATCCAAGTTGTTGTTTACCTCACATGGATACAATCAGCTCACTGTAACTAATCCAGCAATATGTCACTGCATTCTATTTGCTACTTTAGCAGAGTAGTATTGATCCACTTGTTGTGATCTGTTTTTCCGATCTTCTTGGATCCAAAGGAGCGCAACAATATCGAATACAAGCTGGAGACCTTCTTTGCAGTCTACCGTAGGCTTTGTGGGAAAGATGTTGCCTTTGAGTACCCCGTGAACGAAAGTGCTTGAAGATGATTGCTTAGATTGCTCCCCTATGTATTCCAGAAAGTTTTGATGCCAAACATTTTAGTTGGGTATTTGCTACTTGGGACAACAATATTAAAGTTTTGGGCATTTGAATTATAGACATTTGCTCAGCTTGGTTAACTTGTTTAAATCCTTCGTTTATTATAGAATAGAATATGCTTAGGTAAAGGAAATTCTTTTTTGGTATCCTTTTTCATCTCTACTTTTGTTTATCACCCGTACCTACCACGCTTTTAATTTTACTAGATCCTATCATTGTGGACAGAGCTAAACCGGAGCTTGTTTTGTTACATGTAATCTTCCTAGTCACCCTACCACCTAGCCCCTTGCTTTGCGGAATGTCATACCTGTTATGCCATAATTTTCTTGATCATGTCAGAATCTGATTAGGCTGATGCATCCACATGGGCGATAAAATGGGATTATTGGTGTTTCATTTGTCTTAGATAATGCCAAATTTTAATCTTAAAACAGCAGGTGTCTATGAAGTTTGTATCGAAAGAACCAACAACAGCTAGACGGACCTGGTTACATAATGGTCAACATAGACAGGCACATTAATACATCGTGACATCTATCATTCACATATGGCCCCTCATGTGTCTATGATATATGGGTTCAGTGTCAAATCCTTAATTGGCACTTGTAAGAGTGGCAAATAGTTAAATATTTCCATTCGGTCTATCTGTTACGTGCTTGTAAATAAATTGCTGTTGTGAAATATTTTTAGAATGTGTATAGTGAAACTTCCATAACTTTTACAACTACTTGTACAAACTGATCCTATTTAGATTTACCGTCTGAGGATTTTAAAATTGGATTTGACAGCCCTCACGATCTTTTTGCATGCCAACATCCAGTCTAACCTGATTAGATATGCAGAACACATCAAATTGTGATAGTCAGGTAATGTATACGATATATATGGGTGGGAACACCAACTGTCATTTTGGCCACAAAGGAATTCACTTGGCTTCAATCCCCTTCACACCACTAGAAACTGCATAATTCACTAAAACGACCATGTGTTACTACGTTGAGTTTTAGTTATTATAAACTTAAAAAATAGATTAATCTAATATTTTAGAGCAACTTTCATATAGAAAGTTTTCGCACGAAACACACCGTTAGCAGTTTGAAATGCGTGCCACGAATATCTAAAATTTTATCCACCCTTTGTTATTGGCCACATAAAATTTGCTATTTGAACTCTGCAGCATTACATAATTGTTATGGTGCTGGAAGCATCTTATACAGATTATGAAATGGAAAATTGATTCGGAAAATAAAAAGAAAAACTGAACGTAGACATATCTCAGTTTTTTTCTTTTTGGACAGTAACCTGCATGTCTTCTCCTCTGAACTATATTTCTTAATTGTTATAACTGACAAGAACTTATCTGAAATATGTCATCTTTGGTTCTCAAAACAATTGCACATAAAGCAGGGGAACCCTGAAAACTTTTGTGGACTACACTTCTAGCATAAATTGCAAGATGAAAAATAATAACTAGAATTGGTCAACTAGATTCAAGGATAACCACTTATACATATGGGTGGAAAATATATTTCAATAGCATGACAGTTAGTAGTAGTAGAGAAATAGAACCATTTACATGGACTAGAAATTAAATATATAAGGGCGAAACGACTCTTAAATCCACAAACCGGTCTGATTATGGTCGAGTCTAGATTTTCTTTTGGTCCATTGGTGCAAAAATCCAATAAACATTAGCGTGACCACCCTTTTTTTAGAGTACTTAAACTTGTTTTTTTAGATAATGAAAGAACATCCTGTCTTTGTTTCAGAAGAAGGTACAATCACTACAAACATAGAGCTGCTAAAAATTCCAAACATGGCGAAACTGAAACTTGTTAGCCTGACATTACTTCTTATAGCTGCTGTCGCTTGATTCAGTTCTTTTTCCCCCTAAAGACAACAGAAATATTTAAGGTCGCCTGTCTATTTATCAAGGATTTATGGCTCATTTTGATTATTTCACACAAAATTTTCACACGTACAAACAAACTTCTAATATGAAACTAAATATATTTGAAATATGTGTACCGGAACTTTTGGGGAAAAAAATCCATACATGTGCAAATATATGGCTTTTTCATGGATTTTCAATTTGAAAAGGTTTTGTTAGATATTTTGCTGATTGTTTATGCATAATTGAAGAATGCTGTTCTCTTAAATTAAGGGCGCCTGTTTAGATCAAAGGAATCATTAGAGGCTATATACTTATGTGGAAGAGAGAGATAAAAAAAAGTGGGGAGTGTTGGCTCTCATGCAAGAGCTAACTGCACACAAACTCCAAGAAATATGCATTAAATTCATGGTGAGAAAAAGAGAGAGGATGAAGAAAATAAAGATAACCTTATAACCAATCTACTATACATGTTAGGTTTAATATTGACTAATAGTAAGTAAGTAGTGAGCTCTACTATTAATATTAAACTTGCTCTTATGAGGAGATAGCTAACCAGCAAAATCAGGAAAATGTATACGGTAGTACTGGTAAGTGCTGTGCGGTCAACTCCACCCTGTCGTCCCGGACTGGTGTTTGTTTATTTTACGTGCTGACGTACTCGTCATTACCAACTTTAACTAAACAACCATCCTTCGGCTATACACATCAATTATTTATCCGCCTGCCTTGAGAAGACTAATAAAATGTCCGTATGCACCGGCACCGTCGTCTCGTCTGCAGAAGAATAATGCAACGAATGTACCAGTACATCAATTTATAATATGCTAATTAATTAATGACTGAGATTGATCATATCAACTATACCATGGTTGATGAGCTGATATCACATAGAGTAGTCTCATTAACCTCAGAAAGTACAAATATAACTTTCAGGTTTTGTTGACCCCCCAATTCCCCTGATCCTCCTATCTCTTAACCAAGGTAATTAAAGACGCATGATAAAGGATGTTTTTATCTAACACAGGTTTGGGACAGTACTAATTAACACTGATCAGTCTTTTGTGGTGCCTAAGGGCAGTCCCAACACTGGTTAGTACTCTTGTTTTCTTCTTTTATGGTATTGTGTACGATTATGTCAAATTTAATTACATTAATTAGGTACCATAAAAAGACTGATTCGCCACTGATTGGCCATTGGGCAGTCCCAACCCATGATGTACATAAGTAGTGTCTATAGTACCATGTCAATAAGACATCATAATAGAAACTACACTCTACAACCCATGGTTTCTTAAAATGGGCCATTAGTAAATACATCATCTATCTTCTCTACCAATCATATTTATTCTTCATTTATTATGAAGACATCATTCTCTCCCAATGCAAAACTTGATAGTGTCTAGTGCATAGGTTCTCGTGTTGAAGTTGTGTCTTGCATGAGACCCAGTTTCTTCCTCTCTTCACTCTCTCTCTCTCTTAATTAATATAGTGCCACATAAGCTAAAAGTCCTACATGGCAATGTAGTTAATACCATAGACACCATCCTAGGTGGAGGGTTGGGACTACCCTTAGGCACCACAAATGACTCATCAGTGTTAATTAGTACTATATGGCATATAATAGGATTAGAGGTTTTGTCATCAGCTTATTTCTAAAACATTGGGCCCGTTTAGTTACCAAACAAGATTTTTCACGCGGTCACATCATTGAATGTTTGGACACATGCATGGAACATTAAATGCAGACAAAAAACAATTACACAATTTGCCAGAAAATTGTGAGACGAAACTTTTAAGCCTAATTGCGCCATAATTTGACAATATGATGCTACAGTAAATATTTGCTAATGACAGATTAATTAGGCTTAATAAATTTGTCTCGCAGTTTCCTAGCACAATATATAATTTGTTTTTGTTATTAGACTATGTTTAATGCTTCAAATGTGTGTCCGTATATCCAATGTGACATATAATGGTAAAATTTTTTGCCAATTAAACATGCCCATAATATTTGTTGATAGCATATGTATAATAAAATTTCTCAATAACTAATTATTAGTTGTGTCTGAAACACCTCGATTTAAAAAGACAGAGAAAAAAAAAGCAAAAAGCCTTACATATTGTTGCTATGTATTGCTACCCATTCTAAACGTAAATTGTTATGCTGTTGTCATTGAATTTATAGCCACTTGTCTAACTTTTGCCCTTTCATTGTCGTGCTAATAAAAATGCTATCACTCTCGAGAATAAATGGGTTATTTCAGCATGTAATTTTATATTTCTTAGTATTTTTTAATTCATGTTTTAGAAATAAACCCTAAAAAAGTTACATTTCAAAATAGGGACAATTTGAACCATGCCACACAAATTGCAAAATTTGTGATATGCCACCCTGACCCACATGTCATTGACTCATGTGGGTCCTACATGTCATTGAGATACGGGTGGCATATCTCAAATTTTACAAATATAGGGTGGCATGGTTCCAACAAACCCTTAAAAATAAATCTCTTGCCTAGGGTGGCAATCAATGTTGTTAATGTAGTGTTATTGTTTATGGTGTGAGTGGCGTGACAAAATGCTAGCTAGTCCACCGTTTTCACCTATATGGTACTGTTGTCCTATCATTATAAATAATTGCATGATTAAAAGGTTTAAATAAAATTCTAGATAATTTATTTTTAAAATTATATTGAAAGGTTTGAAAGTAAAAATTGGTGTAATAATCCACTATAAATAAAAGAAAATCCAGATCCTCTTTATCATTGTCTTTTCGCAACAATTGTGGCAAGTGTAAGCAGCTTGTCTAGAAACTCCTAATTTTACGAACCAATTCAAATGGATACAAGATATATATATAAAAGTTAATTTGTATATCTTGAAAAACTCTACAGCTTTGTAATTGACTTATTTGACGTTATGAGGTACCCAACAATTCGTCAACCGTTTCAAATGAAAAAAAGATCAAAACGATGAATGTTGAATGCTATATATTAGTAGAGAATTTGTGCAGAGGTTATGAACTTGTAGCAAATTTGTTCTTTGTGCTAGTGAAAACAATATATTTTATTTTGTTTCTTGAGGAGGCAGCGGCGGCGTCTCGTCCCAAAAGCCCACAGAGTATGGGAGATGGCACGTGGCAGGGGCGGATGTAGTCGCAGGCTACGGCCGCCTTGCTCTTTCCCAATCGCCATCGAGTCCGTCACTCACCTTCTGGTGGTAGCGATGGGTGCAGACAACTCCAGCCAATCGGTCTACTGATCCGGTTAGTTGCAGCCATGGTAGCCGCGAGCTTCCGTTACCAACATTAGTGACGCCTATAAACGCCACACATATTTTTGGAGGTGATGTCATGACTCTCTTCCATCATTGTGATGGTGATATTCAAGATATCGTAATCTTATGGGAGGCGTCACATTGGAGGTTCATTGTTGGTGGTGTCCCTGTTGGATTGGGTTCGATGGCAATGGTGGTGGTAAGATTTAGGCTAGTGACTAATTCATAGGTTAGATATTCTCTAATGTTTTCTTCCGCTTTGGTTTGACGTCAGTTTGCAAATGGTGATGGATGCAAAATTCGATTGACAAAGGATTGACCGCTAGTTTTGGAGATTATGCTTTTTTGGTTTGAGGAAGACAAGAGCTACGTACAACTTCAAGTTGTTAGAAACAACGATTATGTATACTCTGTCCAACCATATATAGAGATATCGGTCTTTAAGGTGGTTTTCTTAGTAGTTATCTTGTAACTTCTCTAAAGTAAATGCCAGGCTGAATTCCACTGTCAAAAAAACTAATGCTAGAAGCTTAGTTCTACTTCTACCTTTTCACTTTACGCTAGGAACTTTGCAATTCATTTAACATTGCAGTTTTCTTGAACCGCATCTCAGTTAGGCCTGCCCTAAAACTCACGTGCTTCTCTGTAGTTATATGCTGCTCTGCCACGCGAATAAGTATGAACTGCACAACCAATTATGGCTGAAGCTATGTAAAGGATCATAAGATGGACACATTAATATGACGGAGGAAGGTTATTAACTAGCAACGGTTGTGGCACTCTCTGCCTAAATCTGAAAAGAATAATTGAGTCTTGCTATAAAATGGAATATTCTTTATAAAGTAAAAATAAATTAGTGTCTGCAACGGGTATTCATATTTTCACGATAACCCATGGTTCATGAGGTCACCATGATTAGCATCGAATTTTGTCAGAGCCTAGTAATTTAACAAAACTATTCTAGAGAATGAGTGGAGGAAGAAGAGGGGGCAGCTGGAAGAAATGGAAGAGGTTCTGAAACATAATGTACTAGCTTGGGTTGAAATTTAAAATTTTTCATGTCCCTCTTCCATCGCCCATCCTGAAAGTGCTCACGTATAAGATGTTCTCACTAGTATAGAACACATCGTGAGTGCCGATTAGTAACCCTATATAGGTGTAATTTTCTCAACCGATATTCCATTAGCGGCACTAATGGAAATAATCAAACGTACCAATTTAGAAACCAACACCTTTGATGTTCTAGAAATGAAAAGAAAAGGCTTCCTCCATTCATCGGCTCAAATTAAGCTGATGTTTCAAGCGCCCCCCATCGCCCTGAGATCGATCAATCAAGAACAAAAATACATAATCATGGAAGTCCCATCGCCCCGAGATCGATCGACTTCCCAACCGATATTTATATCAACAACAAAATCAATAGCGAAGAACACAATCACAAAATCAACATCAATATATCAACACCAAAATGGAAGAATATACACAGAGAGAAGGATGCCGAAGAACAGAAGGCTAGGGTTTCTAGTCGTCCTCCTTGCCATGGGTGAAGTCCATCATTGAGCCGACTGCATCATCTAGATTTGGCTAACCCCAAGCTTGTTGCGGCCAGATCAAGCGGCTGTTGAGTTCTAGGCAACTAGATCTGGTGATCCTCCTCGACCTCCAGATGCTCGCCACTACTGCCTGCTCATCAAGGCACCATTGAGCTATAGGCGGCCAGATCTGCCACCTCCCACGAGTTTGTCGGCCTCTCACTTGTGCACCGGTCTCCCACAAAGAGGAAGTGGAGAGGGTACCTTGCCAAGAGAGGAGGAGATGCTGCGGACTCGGAGGTGGACCGTGGCGGTAGTTGAGCTCTAGGCAACCAGATCTGCCACCTCCCACTTGCGCGTAAAGGAAGAGGATAGAAAGCCCTACCAAGAGAAGAGGAGACGATATGGGCGAGTAGGTGGACCGGCAGCTGTGCCTCAGAGGATATGATGTTTCGAGTGAGGAGGAAGACGCGGGGAACCAAGGTAGGCGGCGTAGACGTTGTGAGCGAGGAGGCGTGCTGTGCAGGTGGCGGAGAACGAAGGGTGAGCGAGAGAGGGATGGAGTGAGAGAGAGGATAAGGATGACGACAAGAATAGAGCGAGAGGCAGCCGACTGGTTCGGCTTGGCTCCATCTAAGTGCTGGTATTTTAAAAACCAACACTTTTATCCTATATATAGGTGATGGTTTATTAGAAAAACTAGTATTTATATTATTTGGTTACCGGTTTTTAATTTTAGACACAAGTGAGATGTTGGCATATATAGTGGGAAAAGTACTATATGCCTGTTCTTTTCTCCAACAAAATGTTGGATAAACTTTTGGATACTCGTAGCACATACGCTTTTCAAACTGCTAAACAGTGCGTTTTATGCGAAAACTTTCTATATGAAAGTTGTTCTAAAATATAAGATTAATTCATTTTTCAAGTTTGTAATTATTAAAACTCAATTAATCACACATAATTACCACCTCGTTTTACGTGAAAGACTTAATCTTTTATCTTCATCTTCATTATATTCAAACACCACCTAGTATCTATTCTTTGATAGTGACTATATATGCAACAAAATCTGTATATCACTGCCTTAATTATCCCCTGTGCACAAATCTAAATGACCTATATTGTAAGTCAACAGAAAACAATTAATAGCCCTAAAAGATTATATTTGCACGAAACTAAAACCTGATCTTAATCGAGTTAGTTCGTACTAGCTTCGAACTAGGTTCCTATATAGTTTAGGAATAAAACTACAAATAGGGTATATATATTTTAGGAATAAAACTTTACAAATAGGGTTCCCGTCGATTTACATCAAAATCAAGATTGTGAGTAGTTGTGCACATGCTGCACTCTCTGCTTCATCTCTCTCCGCACGCGCGCGTCATTAATTAATTTGATGGTAGCGTTGAATTCTTTAACACTCAAACAGTTTACATGCTTATTCTCGCGAATAAACAAATTAACAAACAAACAAAACACCTTTTTACATCATTTAACGACATCAAAGCTATATGCTACTCCGTATATGCCTTTTCGTGAGCTATAAATTAACACATGTAGATGAGCAATTGTACCGAAGGTCGTTGCAACAACGACATTTTTACCCCGTGGCTCTAGCTAGCTTTCACCCAGTTTGGTCCAGTGTCACATCATCCCCAATTGACCCCCTCTACTTAATTACTCCGTGCCACCTTATTTGACATGATTCCACATTATTAAACACCAACTCGATGATCTCACACAAACATTCATGAATGACAAAAAACCCCTTTTAATTATGCCACTGCTCCCTTTTTGCTAACCTCCTTAATTTGCACACAATGCAACTAGCTAGGAGTAGTACTACCTCCATTTTTTAATAGATGACGCCGTTGATTTTTTCTCATGTGTTTGACCATTCGTTTTATTTAAAAATTTTATGTAATTATAATTTATTTTGTTATGAGTTGTTTTATCACTTATAGTGCTTTAAGTGTGATTTATATCTTATGCATTTGCATAAAATTTTTGAATAAAACGAATAGTCAAACATATGAGAAAAAGTCAACGGCGTCATCTATTAAAAAACGGAGGGAGTAGCTAGGAGTAATTTGCTAGCTTAGCTGTTTGCATGTGCCAGGCGCGTGTGCTTGCTGCATATGTGTAATGCATGTGCCCTAAAATTAAAGTGAGATCGATCGATGGCTCCAAGTCAAACCGGCTTATTCTATTGGCTCCATGTATATGCGCTTAGTGCCAAAACTATCATGGGTATCAAGACCTGGGGAAAAGGGTTATACATGTGGTGATCTGTGCCATGTACCCCATATACTACTACTAATATGTGTGTGTGCATCGTCCATGCGATGCCGTGCCGTCACTGCTACTCGATCGATCGATATCCATCCTTTTTTGCACGGATTTTTACAGCCAATCTGATCGATCGATCTATCCCCTACCATCCCTGCGACGTACAACTCACTTAACGACCATGAAACCGTTTCCCAAGAAGCGAAGCAAAAACGCCACTTGAGCTAGCAACATGTACAGCTGAGATAGTTACAGTTTACTGCAAGTTACAGCGACTGTGCACTGCATGCGCATATCATTATTTTTTTCTTATTCCATACATATTTCCGCCTTCTTTGAAACACAAGAAATGAACAATAGTGATCAGTTCGGCTTATGTAGGAATAGGATAAAATCCCACATTAATTCCAAAGGATGCCTTGGCTGTAATAATGGAGATAATTAAACTAGACAACAAATAGCAAAGAATGATGTGATTTTTTTTTTGAAAGGAACAGGCATATCCATTAATTAGTTCTCTCCTCAACACAACTACTATATGTACTATAGCTAGTAACATTTCTTTTTCTCCTCTTGTTTTGAAGCTTTCTGATATGATCGTGGTACATACATGCAAGAGCACACACACATCGGCAATGCTTTCTTGAATTCATCCACAGGTTGGAATTGGAATCAATATTACTGTGCTAGCTAGCTAGCTAGCCTTTGGTCGATCGATGAACACAACAAGAACGGTGTAGTAGTGTATATGTGCGCGTGACTCACCGCAGAAAAACTCGAGCACCCATCAATGGCGAGCCGCCGGCATCAATGGTGCAGGGGGTTGGGGCCCGTCGGGACCAGCCTCTTCTGCACGCCGAACCGCGGGTCGACCTCCTCGCCCGGCCCAGCTGCCGTCGGCGGGACACCCTTCCTGTTCCACCGATCATGGCCGCGATGATGGTGGTGGCCATGATGCCTGTGATGGTGATGATGACGATCGGTGGTCGTCAACGACGACGGCGAGGAGGCGTCGTCGAAGCTCGCCACGGCGAGGAGCATCTTCCTGGTGGGGAGATGGAGCGCTAGCGCCGGGTGTTGGAGGAGGATATTCCGCCGCCTCGCGGAGCCGAGGCGGCCGCCGTAGTAGCCGTGCAAGGCGAAGGTGAGCACGGCGAGCCACAGGAGGAGGACGGCGGCCGCGGCGCCGAGTCGCCGGCTCATGTCCACCGCGCTGCAGGCTGGCAGCTCGCGGCACCGTTAGTCATGGACCACCGGCCGGCCGGCGATCGCCAGCCACCGGCGTACGACGACCTCTCTAGCCAACAAGCTACAAACAGCAAGCTAAGCACGGCGGCAAGGAGGAGGAGGGGAAGCAATGGCGGTTTGTGTTAGCTAGGCAGCGCGCGCGTGCGGGCGGTGAGGGGTAGAGGGAATTGAGGAAGACGACGGTGAGAGAGGGCGTGGTTAAGAGGAGGAAGGAGTTGCTTGCGTGGGACTCCTATTGCAGGGCTCGAACCGATCGATTTGACGCTAACTAGCAAGCCGCGCGGCGGCAGCTCAGCTTGCGTAAACCACCCGCGCCGCGCGCGCGCGCGCGCCGAGCCGAGGACGCGACGCGGAACTCACCCGCCTTTCCCGGCCGCGCGCATATCATACTACGTATATGCTAGTACTACGTCGTCAACGCGCGCTCGCATCGCATGGGCCGGCGGTGGCTTCGCGGCGACGGAAGATTTTTCGTTTTCTCACGGGTGGATGGATTGGCTCGGTCGGTCGATCGATCGATCGATCTGTCGCTAGATAAGGCTCGCTTAGAGGCCGGGCAATCAGGCTAGTCTTTACATGGCACATCGCATTAACAACGGCGTGTGATGTACGTGCGCTTGCATTATTTATTATATTTTGGATTTTGGATGTGCATGTCGTTTTAAAATTTTCTTCTTAGGAAACTTGGGACGGATCGGTTTCGGTGTATATTTCTGGGCGAAAGGAACGGGCACAGGGTTGCTGGAGGGTACCTTTTGGGGGTTGGAGGTACGAGCAATTCTGCTTAAAATATTGGAGGTACAAATTAAGGTCATGAGGTTGATTTGGTTTAAGTACTACTATATATATGTCGACATTTTCTTCTTAATTTTGCCATTTTAATAGTTTCCATGATCAGTCTCGAAGGAACTGCTGGCTTTCACCCAACGTCCGGTTTTGACTTTGGGCGTGTGTGTAGGCAAAAGTGGCAAACAGCTATTACTAGATAGGAAGCTGCACTACACAAAGGGAGGAGGAGAGATGCACAAACCACAGAGTGAGGTACCATGTTAAGGTCAGAGTCGTCATCACAGGTGTCAAGGCATTCACATACGATTCAATCAACTTCTCTGTATCTCACTTGTCCTCCGTTGCTGTTGAGCCATCGAAGAGGTCAGACTCTCATCAGAGTCGGCCAGGACTGTTTAAAATTAATCTCTTTTTCTTTTCATCGCCGTGTTTGAGTGTCAGGGTTGATAAGCATGGCGATGGGTGCGGTTGTGACTTGATAAATGCAAGTCAAAGTGTTAGGTTTGGCAATCTGTACTTGCTTCGTAGTAGTATATGCGTTGCAGCAACGGCGGTCTTCGAGTGATACAAAAGGGAGAATAGATGGACAGCGGATGCACAGCTCACCGGTGCACACATCCAGAATATTGGCTTTGCTAAACTAGATTGGAGAAATTGCTATTACAAAACTACTATAAAACTACTACTAGAATACTATAAAACTATTATTAAAATAGTATTCTCGTAAAATTTAAGCAAAATATAAAAAGCCAGCGGCAAATTCGTCTCCATCAGCAGCAGGACAAGCAGCTGCAGGAGGCATGTCACGTCTTGGAATTGGCTGCTCGTAAAGCGAGTGCCAGTACAGGTACTACAAATTTCAGGCACACAAGAATCCGCCATGCGTCGGTGGCCATCAAGCAGTTTTTATTCTTCAACCTTCAGATAGTATATCGCAAGCCATTCGTCGCTGTGTGCGAGCATACAGTGTGACACGTCATGACATATATACAAAGATTACTAAATTCTTAGTGTACAAGATAATGTAACAAACCGACTAGCATGAGCTGGACACCGGAATGCATACAGCCAAAAAGATTTCAAGTTATACACTACACATTACACATACTCGTACAGAAACTGGAGCAAAGAAACAACCGAAACAAGCTGGTTTTAACTTCTGATGGCGCAGCTAAGCAGATGGTATTTCTTCTTCCAGAAGAAGAAAAATGCCTTTCTTCTTGGGGTGGCTACTTACGTGTTGCCATGATCGGCATCTGAGTCCTTGAACTTCCAGAACCGGCGCTCTGCCATGACGACGGCTTCACCCTGCTCGCCATCAGCGCTGAGGCAGCACCAGCTTTTATATTTCGCCTCTTCAGTGCAAGATCCAGCTTGTTCTTTGAAGTTGAGCTTGATGACTCCGGGAAGATGGAAGCAGCCTTAATTGCTGCTCTTTTGTCCCTTCTGCTCTTCTCAAATTTTGATGCAAACTTCACAGAAGCCGCTGCAGTGGCATCTTCTGCAGAGGGTGGTAAAAGCCGTACTCCAAGTCCCATCTTTCTAGCTGATCTTTTCTCTTCAGCAACTCTCTTCTTTTGGCTCTACACAAATAGGACAAGTGGATAAGAATCATGACACTTTTAAATAACTATTTTGGAAAAAAAATATGATAAAGGATTTCATTGGATGACCCTAAGACGATCACGAAGGGCTCTGTTAAGAGCGTAGTCATCAGAATGCCGGCTATCGGAGAGTCGTTGAAGGCGAACTAAAACTGGTTCAGCTTCTTTCTTCTTTTTAAGATCCTCTTCCTGGTGTTCAAGCTTATACATAGGATCCGCAAGCTTGTCTCTTTCTGAAGAAAAATCCACAACAGACAAGTAATCATTTTAAAACAATGGCTTCATAAATAGGAGTGCCAGATTAATTTCTGCAAGTATTTGAACCTTCATCTGCAGGTAGCAGTAGTGTCTCTGCATCCTCCACATCATAATCTTCAGTCTTTCGTTGAGCTCCACTAATTATGACGTACTCAGTATTCTTTGGGTCTGTTTGTATAACTATTTCTTGTTTGCAGCATGGTGATTTCATGGTGAAGCTCCATATCTGACACAAGAATCATTGGCAAAACAAAGTTAGCACCATATAATGTCAGCTCACACAATTATGCAATAGAAGCTCGTTCCCTGAATGGAAGTACCTCAATAAAAATAATGTCATCAAGTATTTTGGAGTTGAAAAGCACGACTGACATAGTATGGTTAAAGTGCACAAGCTGCACGCAGTTCTTTTTTCTAGTAATTAGGGTGAGACAACAACAATGAACACATTCAATGCAAGGGCGATTTAAAAAGCAGAAGTTATGGGATATATTCAACTTGTACTGTCAATAACACAAAATATACTTGTTATGATCAACTAAGTTGATAAAATAAACTTTAAAAAGAATACCAAGGCTCATGAATATGATAAACCAAAAGTATATCATTACGTAGGTTCCATACATGTAACCAAAAAAGGCAAGAAAACTAAAATAAAATTTTACGTTCTTAAGGTCTTTCAGGTTGCCAAAAAGCATGGCTAGTATTATTGTCAGATTAACTTTATTATACTAATATTTCGTGAAGGAGCGAAAAGTCCTGGGCTAAAATAACAATCTCCAAGGATAAAAAATATATTCAGTCTGGACAGTTGAAAGCATGAGGCTGAATAGTTGCTGTACAATACCGTACACAGTTTTCACATGCAACAATGGACAAGCGCTATCCTGTTCCCAACATTATCATATCCCAGACATTTTGGATGTGGTCCCGGACAGCAAGTTTAACACTGGTAGGTAGCCATAGGCAGGCAGCAGCTTGCCAGCAGCAAGCTAATAGCATAAAAGGCATTGCAGGATTTTGGTTGGGGCGTTGGGCCATGTAAAGGATGTAAGTTATGCATCTATTAGGTAGGAGTTTTGTGGGAGTTAGAATAAGTTAGTTCGATATAGTACCCTAGCTAATGTTTGCTAAATTTCTCCTTCTATTGGAAGGCATTTGATCTCATAATGAAGGCATGTAATGAATAAGCAAACTTCCTAGACGACATACTCCTGCCATGATCTTTCTTTTGTTAGCTATTACAGATCCATTCCTCCCCCACATGGTGCTCTCATTTACCTAGAACGACTCCATTTCAAATCACCACCATTTGATCTCTTCGAGAAAAATGTTTACCCAGTTGTGTACACCAACTTCTGGTAAGAACTCTGTTTAGTTTCTTACTCCCTCCGGTTCAATATTTTTTGACGTTTTGGACAACGCCGCAGTCTCCAAAACATGTCTTTGACTATGATTTTCTATTATAATATTATACACAAGACAAGTAAATATTTAATTTTATTAAAGTATTTTTAAGACTAATCTATACATTGTGTTCTAGCGTCTTCAAACTGAATATTTTAAAAGTTATTGATTGTCAAAGTTCTAATTCTTTGTCCTCAACCTTGTCCGAAACATCAAGAATTATGGAACCGGAGGGAATATGATGGAAAGCTGACCTCTATAACTCATGAAATTTATGCTGGATTGAGTAGCATTTTAATTAAAGGTGAAAAACAATTAATTCAATTTTGATACAAAACCACCAAACAAGTGATACTCAGGAGTCGAGTCCAAATTTCAAGGCATAAGAAAAAACATCATATATTTAAATAGCTCCAAAGTTCAAGGATTTACTTGAAGTAACACGAATAAATATGATACACTCTATGCTAGTATATCCAAGAAAAGAACATGACTCTGCTTATAAGGCTAGGCCAGCAGTAAGACCACTACCCAGTATGCTGAGTTGCTGACTACAATCCATTAGTCAATACACAACATGGCAATATACTTCTATTGGTGATAGAGTGGGTGCTGACTGATCACCTATTCTGTTTCAGATGATGAACCAATGGAGTCCTAAGTAGGGTTTACAAAACCGTGCGGTTATCATGTGCAGTAACCTTCTCAATTTTTGAAACCACGGTAAACCTCGCGGTAACCACATGGTTTTCATGATAACCGCATGGTTACCATGATAACCGCCTTACCATGGGGTGACGGTAACCCCACCCAAAGCGGTTTGGTGAACCCTGGTCCTAAGTCACAGCAAATCTTGTGTTTTCTACTGTAGTCATAGGAGAGGATAGGCCATTCAAAAGGCAGATGTGGACCCATCATTTTTTTAAAAAGAAACAAAAAAACTCACAATAAAATGGATAAATAAAATACAGTAGTGCCTTATCAATGGATACTATGGTAGCTTATGTCTTGCTATGCCATGCAGGAGATGAGTTGATGAAAAATAGAGTTGAATGGATAAAGCACACCAGTTTATGCACCTACAGTTTTCTCATCTATCCATGGGACCAAAACTAAAGCTGAAACTAACCAGTGGCGGACCCAGCACTAAAATTTAGCTATGGCGGATCATCACACAAGAACGAAGTGCATGGTATTTTAAAAATGATGTAACATTTTATTATACACAAACTATAATATGTTCGCACTTATTAGAATATATGCCATTAACGATGATTATAATCCTAAATTTGTCATGCAGTTTTTACAACTGAAGCCTTAAATTTGTTGTGTAACTTTTATGACTAAACTACATTTCTACGAGTGTTTCCCTGTTTTTTAGGTGTGTTTATTTATAAGTAGACATTCACTTAAGTTACATATCTATTTTTTAGCATTCGATTTTTACCGATTAACATTTTGTGGTTAGCTAGACTATTCATTCATTTGTGCAGACACAAGGCAGTCCCACTATAGGTCTTTACCTCCAGTTAACTAAACGAATAAGCTTGTACCAAATGAAATACAGCCAACTAATCATATAATTAGCATCTGAAATCAAGGCTGAGATGGTCATATGCTTGAATACCCTACCTACTTTGGGCATGACATAGGTATGGCCGGCGCCATCCCTTGCCACAAGAGAAGGTCCGCCACTGAAACTAACAAGGATAGCTACAGCACAATACTCCCAAAACAAAGCTGCAAAGTAATTCGACTTCAGACGAACTTTAGTCCAATCCAGGACATACCTTGGTAGAGTAATAATTCCCAACTTGTTTCTTCTCAGCGTTAAACCTCACTCCCTTTGCTATCATGGAGTTGCACCCACCACACCAAATATTGAATGGCATCTCGAATCTGCACATCAGATAAACAAATTAAGAGAGTCAAAACTTGAACATACACTTGAGAAGATAAATTATATGTAGATAAACATTAAGAGGACATCAACATTGGTATGTATCTTTTATCTTCTAGATCTGTAGAGCTAAACATTGTTCTCGACTACATACATCACCTAGCTAGCATCAAGTGACCAATGTACACAAAAGTACTTGCCATCAATTTGTTAGACTAGTAATGAAAATGCATTCTGTCAGATAATATAGATTCAGAAAGTAGTTGTTTCCTAATCTAAACATTATTAGCTGACTATGACAAAACTAAGCGGTAACTGGAAGACAGAACAATGGTATCTACAGATGCATCTATCTTCACCATGGTTACTTACATAATGGTGGCAGAGGCAGTAATAGATAGTTGTAGCATCAAGCCATCAAATATAAAGGTATGAACACATGGAATAATCATGTCGACACCATAGTATCATTTCTATGTTAAAGTTTGTAAACTCAAATCAATTATCATCTCATTTGTCTGAGGGGACTTATCATACTTTATTAACACTTTTGCAAATTATAATGTAGTAATGGACCTTCTTCATTTGCCAGTAATCAAGTTTAGCAAATATATCATGAATAGTAACAACTATGGTACAATTTTAATGATGCTTAGAAAAACAAACCTCACAAACAACTGTTTTTATGGATAAGTATTTTATTAGCGATTGTTGGTGCTTGATATATGCATAGATGTTGATGAAATATTCTCTGCAAGTTTATGATTAATCGTTCACAACATCATAATTAATCATCCATTCAGTACAATAATATTGTCCGGTTGTTCATGCAGATGCCAAAAATACTTGCAAACAATCATCAAATCAATTAAACTATTTTTGCAATTGCAAATCCAATATTTCAGAATCGCTAAAGCAAAAGGAAATAAATAAAATAGCTAACCACAACAATGGCAAAGGCTAAAATATCCAATCATCTATTCTCTGGTTAACTGTTAGGCATTCTACGTTACCATGATCCATAAAAATCTAAATGGCCAATGTCCAAAATTCCCATTTACTAGGACCAATAACATTTTCCTCCTATTGTCCGCTTGTTTATTTAGACAACATCCAAAATCGTTCCTGTATTGTTAATCCATATCCTTTGTCCATTTTAACATATCCCTAAACTCGTACAAAATACACAGCCATATCGATGAGTTAAGATAGCAGTTCTCTCTAACTGGTTTTCACTGTGTAGAGCAAAGAAAAAGCATTTTTAGACAACCAAACCTTATAATCAGGATGCCCTGGTCCAGCTTCCTCGCCCGTTCCCTGAGAGCATGTTGTCCATGGAACTTGTTGAGCCCACCCTAATTTGTTCCAAGAAAGAAGAAAAACACCCACATGCATCAGCAACCACAACGCATCAAAACCAAATGAAAACGCTATACGATTCACCGAGGAAGAGACGCGTACCTTCTTTGGGCTCCATTCCGGCGGGTAGTAGAAGTTATCCGCCCTTGCCGCGGCGAGCGACGACTGCAAGGAGAAACGTCATAAATCCGTCAATCAATCGAATCGCAGGGAAAGAAAACAAAGGATCGTGTCAGCAACCAGAGCCCCAAACTGGACTCGCCAGCAGAAGAAAAGCCCTGGAGGCGAGCCCCGCACGATTTGGGGATGGGGAGAGATCGAATCGAGAGCGGCCTTTAGGGTTAGATCTCCCACGTACCATCTTGCCTCCTGGTAAGAGGAGGAGATCAGCGATACTGCAACCGGTTGGTGGCGGCGCTGATGTGAAGGCCTCGAGGGGGTGGCCGCACCGATGGGGAAGCGTAGTCCGGCCGGCGGTGGAGACGGCCGACGAGGTCGGCGGCGAGAGGAAAGGGGACGGTGCGGATTCAGGTCGTTTTTATATTTTTCTCGCCTCTTGGAGTCTTGGGTAGGCTCGTCTGTGTATGTCAACTGGTCGACCCGGACCCCCGAACCGACTCGGTGGATCGGACAACTGGTCGGACCGACTCCGCTTGGTACGAGCTTTTGTCTCGGCTAAATCTAACTGGAGTGGCCTCTCCATTTGGGATTTCTAACGGGCGATCGATCAGATTCGCCCCCCCCCCCCCCCCTCTCCCTTCCCCCTCTCTCTTCACTGGTTTTCTTTTTTGACACCATATTACTTTTTTATTTTAGTAAACTAGCAAAATGCCTGTGCGTTGCACCAGGTATTGAAGGGTGGCTAAAGTTTGATATTAACGATTTATCCAAAGCACACGAGATGATTATAAGCATCGGCGATATGAACAATTATAAAAAGATTATGTTTGTTTTTATAATTAATTTACTTTATATTTGCACGATGTAGATGACGCTTCTTATGTGTGTGGGCCTGATGGTAATGGCGAGGATCGAGTGGTGAACAAATTAATGCGTCTCCTTTTGCATAGAAGGTGACACATGTAAATTTATGTGATTAATAGAAAAATTAATATTTTTTAGTACTTTAACGAAAAATCAATGGAATTGACTTAAAAGGAACATTCGAGTTCATGACACAAGGAAATCATATTTTCTTATACTTCGATTTTCCATGCATTGTACTCGTGAGAGTTGATGGAACATCTGAATCATAAAAATTGATGTCATTATTTTTTTGCGAAAAGTCCGAATTACACCTCTAAACTATTGGGTGAGTACGAAGTACCCCTAAACCCAAAAACCATATATTTTTTACCCTCAACTATTAATACCGGAAATTACCCCCCCCCCCCACTCAAGCCGAAGTGGTTTTGATCCTACGTGTCAGTCCAATCAGTAATTTCTTTTTAAAAAAAATCAGCGGGCCCCACCTATTAGTCTCTCACCCTCTCTATCTCTTTCTCCTCCCCTCTCACTCTCTTTCCCTAATCCCCTCTCTTCTTATTCCTCCCCTCACCTCCATCTCTCTCGGCGGCCGATGGGGACGGGCTGACGACGAACTGCCGTGTCTGCCTAGTGCGATTCGAGGCGGATGCGGTGGTGAACTGCCCTCCCTGCAGCCACATATTGCATCACGCCTACCTCGAGACATGGCTCGACTAAGACCATGCCACTTGCCCCGCTCTGCCACTCCTGCCTCCTCACTGTCGCTGGCCACTGCCTTGGCCCTCCGCCGTGAGACGCACGCAGTCGCTGACGCGTCTCCTCCTTGGCATCTGACAAGAGAGAGGGGTCTGAGAGGCGAAATAGATAATGAGGAGCGAAATAGATAATGAGGAGAGAGATCTGAAAGGTGGGCCCTATCAACTTTTTAATAGAAGAATTGTTGACTGGACTGCCACGTAGGATCAAAATCGCTTATAAAGCTACCCGTGGTGGTTTTTTATCTGGTATTGATAGTTAAGGGTGAAAGATGTTTGGTTTTTAGGTCTAGAGGGGTAAGTCGTACTCACCCAAAAGTTCAGGGGTGTAATTCAAACTTTTTCTTTTTTTTCTTAGGTAGTATTGTGTTTTATTTGTAAATTTCATTTGAGGTGAAATGTCAATAAATATACTGGGAAAAAATGGAAGCCAAACAGACCAGAAGAAAAAAATACATAAAAAAAAAAAGCTGAGCCGACGGGAAGTGGAAAAAAGGAAAGCAGAAGTCTCTCGTTTATTCCAATCTTCTCAGTCTCTCTATTCCCCACGCTTTTTACAAGCGTCGGCTCACCTTTCCTTTTACTTTCTCTATCGACAGCTCTATCCCAGGAAGCCACAAAGCCAGCTAGCACCACCATGGTTTTGCCTCCCTCTCGAACAGCTCCACAGCGAGGTGATGGTTTCCTTTTCCATTCCTTTGATCTGGAGTGGATGGGCTGAGAACGCATATGTTTATTTTCTCTTTTTACTTTTCTTTTTCTAGGATTTCTGGTGCTTGGTGAACAGTGTGTCCCCTTGTTGGCGACGTTGGATCTGGAAGTGAGGGGTCAGAGGAGGAGCATGCTGCCCATCTCCACCGGATCTGG